>NC_060126.1:24542295-24850711 GCF_021461395.2 Schistocerca americana | reverse complement strand
CAACCGAAGGCGTCGTCGGCAGATCATCAGCACTCTGACATCGCCTCATGGAACGCAGGTGACCACTCAGAATGACATCGTCCGCGCATTCGTCGAGCACTACCGTCGTACTTATAGTGATGACGACGCTGAAACTGCAGCAGACGACTCCATTTTGAATTACGTCACGCGCACCCTCCCCCACATGGAGGCGGATGCTTTGACAGTGGCGGTCACGCTAGACGAAGTCAACAACGCAATCGCCAAAGGTGCAGTCAACAGATCGCCCGGCATTGACGGCTTACCGATTGAGTTTTACCGTACCTTTCGGGACCTCATGGCCCCACGGTGGACGACTATGTATCAAGAACTGATAACATCTGACCAAGCAATCCCACCCGCCTTTGCTGAGGGCATCATTATACCAGTCCACAAACCAGCCCGTGGTTCGATGGTCACGAGTTACAGACCGCTCACCCTCCTCAATGCCGATTACAAGATTTTCGCGCGCTTACTGGCAATGCGGCTCCGAACTACACTCCCTCATATCCTCTCGCCAGAACAAACGACGCCTGGCGGACAGATTAACATACAGACTGCCACAGGGGAATGCCGCGACTTAATTGCGATAGCGGCGGCCTGCAGGCTCCGGGCAGCGGTCGTCGCTATAGACTTCGACAGCGCCTTCGATAAAGTGCGTCATCGTTTCCTGTTTTCGGTGGCAGCCCGAATGGGCATCCCCCCTCCGTTTCTCGACGTTATCCGGCGTCTTTACGACAGTGCCAGTTCACGTGTCCAAGTCAATGGACGTATAGCAGGGCCGGTACCTATCTGCCGTTCGATACGGCAGGGGTGCCCCCTCTCTACCCTCCTGTATGCTATTGCCCTTGAGCCCCTTATTGGGGGCTTGACGACCAAGCTTTCTGGCCTCACCCTACGCCAACACACTTTTCGCTGTCGGGCATATGCTGATGACCTCCTCCTCCTCATTCGCTCCGGCTCTGAGATTCGGGATGTCCTCGACTTGATTACCCGTTATGGGGCTGCCGCTGGCAGTGCCATGAATGTCGCCAAATCTTCTGCAATGCACATTGGACGAGGCCTCCAGGAGGGTGAAGTGGCACCACTGCCGCTTGTGCGGACTTTCCGGTACCTGGGCATTACCTTTACCCCCACGGTCACACGCACGGCGGCAACGAATTTCCGTCGCCTGTTACACGTCATCCGCAACGATGTCCGCCAGAACCTCTTGCGCCGCCAGGACACACTTCAAAGGGTTGCGTTTATTAATCTTTATGTGGCATCACAATTGGTTCACATCGCGCAAGTTCTCCCTCTGCCAACTGCAATTGGGCGCAACCTTCAGGCGGCTTTTGGCTATTACCTCACGGCTGGTTCAATGTTTAAAGTCCGTTATGAGACACTTACCCTGCCCACACGGTATGGTGGCGTCGGGCTCGTCAATGTCCGTATGCGATCTGCAGCCTTGTACATGAGTACCATGAGAAAACAGTGGATGGGCCAGGGTACGTCTCTAACACGCAGCTTGCTTGAGGTCCTCCTACCAGCTTCCACCTCACCACCAGTGTCTGTCGGCCATATCGTGCCTCATTTGTCCCATCTTTCGACCTTTTTCGTCGACTACAGTTATATACATACCAGTCTCCCAGATACACGCCCACCTAGGACTAAGGATTTTTACAGCCTGTTGCTGCGCTGTGTTCCCCGGAATGTGATGGAGACCAAACACCCCTCCATCCAGTGGCCCATAGTGTGGACTACCGTCCACCAGCCCTTCCTCCCTACGAACGTCCGGGCGCTGTGGTATCACATAGTCAACAGGAAATTTGCCACGAAGCAGCGCCTGCACAACATTGGCTTGTCAGAATCCCCTCTTTGTCTCCTTTGCCAGCAACTGGACACTGATGAACACCGTCTGACATGCGCCTCATCGCAAGATGTATGGCGCTTCGTGCAGCAAATCATTGCCTGCTATCTCCGGGTGCCACCAGACACAGTCGAGCCTCGAATGTTTCTATACCCGGAGGACCGACATTTTCCCGCCGCCAAATGTCATGCTATTACGTGGGTCAAAGGGTGGGCGGTCGCTTATCTCTTTAATGAGGGACCTAAATCCCGCCTCGAGTTCTGGACCTATTTACGAACAGCCCATGCAGCTCTCGAAAACACGCCACGTTACCGAACATTATTTGCTAACTATCTTCGAGCGGTCCTAGTTAGACCTCCACTGAGTTGGGGGGTGCCTGGCACAGAGGGCACCCACCCCTCCTCCCCCGGCGGTGTCTGAGTTTCAACCGCCTACGATCTATTCTACTTCTGACCTCCGCGGATGGGAGAGCGCGTCGCAGATTGCGCGGATTTTATTTCTTTTTGCTTTTCCTTTTTCCTTTCTTTTTCTTTACCTAGAATTTATATTTCTTTTATCTTTCGCATATGTGTTCCCATAATTTCATGCTATTAGTGAATATTACAAAAAAAAAAGAAAAAGGGGGTAGTGTCTGTAAATAGTAAAAAAAAAAAAGATAAAAAAAAGGTAAAAAAAAACAGAAAAAAAAGAAAGATGGTAGAGCGCTTGCCCGCGAAAGGCAAAGGTCCCGAGTTCGAGTCTCGGTCGGGCACACAGTTTAAAAAAAAAAAAAAAAAAAAAAAAAAAGTGGATACGCCTGTTCCCGTCAGATCACCGCAGTTAAGCGCTGTCGGGCGTGGCCGGCACTTGGATGGGTGACCATCCAGGCCGCCATGCGCTGTTGCCATTTTTCGGGATGCACTCAGCCTCGTGATGCCACTTGAGGAGCTACTCGACATAATAGTTGCGGCTTCGGTCAAGAATACCATCTTACGACCGAGAGAGCGGTGTGTTGACTCCACGCCCCTCCTATCCGTATCCTCTACCGAGGGTGAAACGACGGTCGGATGGTCCCGGAAGGCCACTCGTGGCCTGACGGCGCAGTGCTTTCACCCCCTTGCTAAAACTTAATTTGTAACACGTGTTCTTCGGGTCAGTACGACCCGGGGGGATTAATAGTTCACAGAATGTACGAATATCGTGGTCAAGTTTTATTTCTACATGCCTGATGTATATGCATAAAGATTTTTTTTTTATGAAAAAGTAAATATCACATTCGCTATTGTTGAAATGTGCAAAGGTTACACAACAACGCAAGTCGTTCCAGTATCTATCATAGCAATTTCTGTGTCACTCTTAGGACAAAACAAGTTCTGTACTTCGAACAGCTGGAAGCATCTGACAGCGAGAGGAGTATTTCTGAAGAAGAAAATCATGCCAGTGATGAGAACATTCATCCACTGTCTGATTCAGAAGACGTTTCAGATATTATTACATCAAATGGCAATGTGCAAGCTGTTAAACTGATTCAGTCTAAAGACAACAAAATCTCATGGAGTTTAGAATCTTCTCCGCAAACTGAAAGAGCGCCTAGTGGAAACGTTACAAAACTAACTCCTGGGCCGACAGGATACGCTATCGCCAGACTAAAATCATCTTTTCAAGTTATGGTGAATGATTATATTCAGAATATTGTGGTGGAAATAACTAATATTGAGGACCGAATAGTTTATAGGGATAGCTGGGAAGCATTAAATGAAATTACACATGAGGAATGTATTGGCCTGCTATTACTGGCTCATGCCTATAAATCATAGCCGGCCGTGGTGGCCAAGCGGTTAAAGGCGCTACAGTCTGGAACCGCGCGACCGCTACGGTCGCAGGTTCGAATCCTGCCTCGGGCATGGATGTGTGTGATGTCCTTAGGTTAGTTAGGTTTACGAAGTTCTAAGTTCTAGGGGACTGATGACCATAGAAGTTAAGTTCCATAGTGCTCAGAGCCATTTGAACCATTTGAGCATAAATCATATGGTAAATCAACAAAGGGTCTGTGCCATCCAGAAACTGGTAGAGCGACCTATCCGCTGAAACGGTTACGTTGCAACTCACGTGTGTTGCGTTCCGACGACAAGTCTGATCGAAGAGCACGAAGAATAAATGGCACATTGGCACCTGTAACAGTTCTGTGGGATGAGTGTGTGGAAATGCTTTCAAGCGTGAATGAACAACAGGTGGCTTTCTGCTGACGTTGTCCATTCAGACAATATATACCGAGTAAATCCTCAAAATATGTGGTAAATGTTGTGGATTGGCAGGAGCCAACCCACGGGGTTTGGAGGAAGCCGAAAGGCACGCGTTTAAGCTCACGCAGGCTGGCGTGAGGTCTGGAACAGGACAAGGTAGTTAGACTAGGAAAAAAGGAGGTAGCTGGTGGAATACTTAACTTTAATCCATTAATGATGAACGTCTCTGTTGAAGGTACACGAATCACAACATCATTATCAGTAGTAACTGAATATGGCGCCTTGCTAGGTCGTAGCAAATGACGTAGCTGAAGGCTATGCTAACTATCGTCTCGGCAAATGAGAACGTAATTTGTCAGTGAACCATCGCTAGCAAAGTCGGTTGTACAACTGGGGCGAGTGCTAGGAAGTCTCTCTAGACCTGCCGTGTGGCGGCGCTCGGTCTGCAATCACTGATAGTGGCGATACGCGGGTCCGACGTATACTAACGGACCGCGGCCGATTTAAAGGCTACCACCTAGCAAGTGTGGTGTCTGGCGGTGACACCACAGTAAAAATATGGAAATTGTATGATAGAGGTACTTCTTATGTTTTGAAGAGATAAATCAATACAGGAACATTACGTGGACAAGCACTTGAGAAAATTCGAGGTATGAGGATTGTCATGGATCTAACACATGAGAAGAAAGGGCAAAATTTCATATGTGACCATTTCTTCACATCCTATGCATTAGGCGAAGGACTCCTCAAAAGACATCTTAGAATACTGGAGACGGTGGGAAAAAATAAGTGTGAAGTAATAATATATCAAGCGAAGAAGATGTTTACATTCAATGTTCTTTCTTACTAAGTATATCTCGGTCGTACCTTACGTTCCAAAGAACAACAAAGCGGTTGTCCTGGTCAGCAGAATGCCGAACAGTGAAGAAATAAGCAACAGAGAAGACAAGAAACAAAAAATGATTGGACTACACTGCAAGTTAGGGAGCAGCTGACGAACTGGATCAGCTTATTGGCACCTACACATGCAAGAGGAAAACCGATCGCTGAAAAGTGATCATCTTTTCCAGTATTACTGATCCTTCTGCCTACAATGTTTTGTTGCCACAGAGAGAAGTAAATCCAGGGTGGCAAAAAAAAAAAAAAAAAAAAAAAAGAAAAGCAATGTTCTTCACAAAAGAAGAATATTTCTCTATGAATTGGGGAGACTCCTAGTTACTCCTCACTCTGAATCTAGAAAAATGCTGCCACGAAATGAAGAGCCAGCGGCCACTGTTAGAAGAATGCAAACAGGAAGTCCATCAATACCAAGCTCCTGCGGTTGCAACCAAAATCGCAGACGTCCAGGTGCAGATTACGTGCATCAAGTTGTGACGACAAGACAGCAATGAAGTGTGCACATTGTAACAAACATGTTTGTAGAGCTCACATTAGATAACTGTGCCCAAATTGTGGAATACTAAGTAAAATGTTACAGTATTACCGGCCAACAACGTTAACAATGAAGTAAGCTCTGGCCCCTAAGGAGCTGTTGCGCAGAAGAGTTTTATTTAGCGTATAAACTGTCAATCGTGAGAAAAATTTGATAAGGCCAGAGCATACGTCATTGTTGAGACTGTTGGCACACAATACCGTAAAATTTGTTTATATTGTAGCTAATAACTACACTTAAAATTATCATAATTTTTAACAATTTAGAATCATCATTGCGTTTCAGTAGAATACCGAGTACAGCTTTTTCAAGGAAGGTAGCAGAGCTAAATGAGGTTTCGTGAGCTTTTGCCGGACACTCTTCTACCCTCCCGTTTTGAGCTCACGTAATTAATGGAGGTCCCCTGAGGGAACTCCGCCTCAACTCCTCCGACGTGACTAACGCCGCAACAGTGCACGCGCCGCAGCATCCGGGGCGCAGGGCTTTACCACTGGATCGCCGCCGCATGAAGTGTCTCAGACGTGCCTACGCCTCCGGTGACGCAACACGGTGCGGCGTGTGCGATGGAAGCGGTTGTGGGAGGGTGACGTTGACTGGGGGGGGGGGGGGGGGGCGTGGCTGTGTCTGCAAACAGGCCGGCTGCGAACTGCGTCCGCGTGGCCTTGGCCCTGCAGCCGCGGCGCCGCTAGCGTATACTCGGAGAGCGTAGTTTCCCATACCGGCCGCCATATCTCGGCCGCAGTTTCCACTGACTTCAGCGGAAGATTTCTGCTCTAAAAGACGTCGGTCGTGAGCAACCGTAAGTCTGAAACACAGTGTGTATTCTCAAAATTACGGGGAATTTTATAATGATGCGTGTTGTGTTAGTCACATTCGACCTGGTTGTATAGCGAAACGCAGGTCAGCCAGGCGAGGATCGAATGCGAGCGGTGGGTTAATGACCCACGATGGTCTTTTGGGCAGTCCCACAGTGAAACTTTTATGCATTATGGATGAAGTACACTGCGACTGTGATGAATTAAGGTTTCTTGAAATACAACAACATCCAGCCAACGGGGTATACTAACGACTCCCACATTGCTGCACACATTTAATATATGTACAGTCTGATGATGAATAGCTAGGCGATTCCAAACCGATAATGGAATAATAATAAAAAAAAGTAAAAAAAATCTCAAGGACGAACAAAAGGCGACTGGTGGTGGTAATTTCAAGGTACCTTTAGTCAGAGAGTGGTTTTTAGGCGGTTTTCAATAATCTTTTGCGAATATTCTGGGGTGATGCTCCTAGCTCTGCCTCACAGAATACGATACACGAAGGGTTAAAATACGATCACACACAGAACTAAGTTTATACAACACGGGTCGCTGCGGCACAATGCTTCACTCCCTCAGATAAGTGACAACTGTGTCGGCAGAAAGGTCATCCGGCCGCAAATTTAATTAAATTTCTCAAATGGTTGAGTACAGAGCACTCTGTTTTAGAGGATGTGCCGCAGCCCGAAGAACGAGATGCCGAGCCAAAGTTTGTTTCTCGAGACGAAACCGCACGCAGTGTCTGTGTTATTCCGAATTGCGATGCGATATTTCTCTGTAGTTGTGGATAACACAGGCACTGAAATACCGTATCTATCTGCCGACGCCGGGCAAGCGCCTTTCAAGTAAAATGTCTCCCCTGTACGGGAATGTTCAGGGTGTTTCAAAAAGAACGACCTGGTTTCAAAACTTCATATTTCCTGGTAAAAGCACAGTACGAATATGGGATGCATTCCAAATATCCAAAAAATCTTAAAGTTTTATCTGTGACATTACAAATACTCTGTGTGTCCACCAGCAGCAGCTCGAACAATATCTGGACGATAGCTAAATACGTAATAGACTTTACACAATATATCTACCACTACAGAAGTTATGGCAGCTATTGTTGTGTTCTTCATTTCTTCTATCTCATGAGGTGAAGGGCAAGTGAATACACTTTCCTTCATGTATCCCCACAAGAAAAAGTCGCATGGAGTCATGTCTGTTTTAATCTGCCAGGAAGTTTCATATTAGCGCACACGCCGCTGCAGAGTGAAAATCTCATTCTGGAAACATCCCCTAGGCTGTGGCTAAGCCATGTCTCCGCAGTATCCTTTCTTTCAGGAGTGCTAGTTCTGCAAGGTTCGCAGGAGAGCTTCTGTAAAGTTTGGAAGGTAGGAGACGAGGTACTGGCAGAAGTAAAGCTGTGAGGAGCGGGCGTGAGTCGTGCTTCGGTAGCTCAGACGGTAGAGCACTTGCCCGCAAAAGGCAAAGGTCCCGAGTTCGAGTCTCTGTCGGGCACACAGTTTTAATCTGCCAGGAAGTTTCAATATTTATAATGTTTGCGGAGTATAGCTATAGATGTTTACAGTGCTAGCTATTTCCGATACTTTAACTGTTATAAGGTCATGTGTGTTTCGGTAGTGTCGTATAGTATTTTGGATAAACATAAATTTATATAAAGTTCTACGAAACAATGGTAACTCCATCTATACGACGCATATGGCAGTGAGACGTACATAGTAAGAGATGTAAGTAAGCAGGAAGATTGGGCTACCAAAATAGGAAGAGCGTCTGGCTGTAGTCTATCTGATCTGATAAGAAGCCCAACAATCACACAATGAGTACCACTAAAAGCCATAAAAGGACAGATCAAGGAGAAAAGAAATAAATGGAGAGATCATGTGGTGTGCGTACTGTAAGACCTTCGGTAGACACTGTGGTGTCACCGCCAGACACCACACTTGCTAGGTTGTTGTTTGTTGTGGTCTTCAGTCCTGAGACTGGTCTGATGCAGCTCTCCATGCTACTCTATCCTGTGCAAGCTTTTTCATCTCCCAGTACCTACTGCAACCTACATCCTTCTGAATCTGCTTAGTGTATTCATCTCTTGGTCTCCCTCTACGATTTTTACCCTCCACGCTGCCCTCCAATACTAAATTGGTGATCCCTTGATGCCTCAGAACATGTCCTACCAACCGATCCCTTCTTCTGGTCAAGTTGTGCCACAAACTTCTCTTCTCCCCAATCCTGTTCAATACTTCCTCATTAGTTATGTGATCTACCCATCTAATCTTCAGCATTCTTCTGTAGCACCACATTTCAAAAGCTTCTATTCTCTTCTTGTCCAAACTATTTATCGTCCATGTTTCACTTCCATACATGGCTACACTCCATACGAATACTTTCAGAAATGACTTCCTGACACTTAAATCAATACTGGATGTTAACAAATTTCTCTTCTTCAGAAACGCTTTCCTTGCCATTGCCAGCCTACATTTTATATCCTCTCTACTTCGACCATCATCAGTTATTTTGCTCCCCAAATAGCAAAACTCCTTTACTACTTTAAGTGCCTCATTTCCTAATCTAATTCCCTCAGCATCACCCGACTTAATTAGACTACATTCCATTATCCTTGTTTTGCTTTTGTTGATGTTCATCTTATATCCTCCTTTCAAGACACTGTCCATTCCATTCAACTGCTCTTCCAAGTCCTTTGCTGTCTCTGACAGAATTACAATGTCATCGGCGAACCTCAAAGTTTTTATTTCTTCTCCATGAATTTTAATACCTACTCCGAATTTTTCTTTTGTTTCCTTTACTGCTTGCTCAATATACAGATTGAACAACATCGGGGAGAGGCTACAACCCTGTCTTACTCCCTTCCCAACCACTGCTTCCCTTTCATGTCCCTCGACTCTTATAACTGCCATCTGGTTTCTGTACAAATTGTAAATAGCCTTTCGCTCCCTGTATTTTACCCCTGCCACCTTTAGAATTTGAAAGAGAGTATTCCAGTCAACATTGTCAAAAGCTTTCTCTAAGTCTACAAATGCTAGAAACGTAGGTTTGCCTTTCCTTAATCTTTCTTCTAAGATAAGTCGTAAGGTCAGTATTGCCTCACGTGTTCCAGTGTTTCTACGGAATCCAAACTGATCTTCCCCGAGGTTGGCTTCTACTAGTTTTTCCATTCGTCTGTAAAGAATTCGTGTTAGTATTTTGCAGCTGTGACTTATTAAGCTGATAGTTCGGTAATTTTCACATCTGTCAACACCTGCTTTCTTTGGGATTGGAATTATTATATTCTTCTTGAAGTCTGAGGGTATTTCGCCTGTTTTATACATCTTGCTCACCAGATGGTAGAGTTTTGTCAGGACTGGCTCTCCCAAGGCCGTCAGTAGTTCCAATGGAATGTTGTCTACTCCAGGGGCCTTGTTTCGACTCAGGTCTTTCAGTGCTCTGTCAAACTCTTCACGCAGTATCATATCTCCCATTTCATCTTCATCTACATCCTCTTCCATTTCCATAATATTGTCCTCAAGTACATCGCCCTTGTATAGACCCTCTATATACTCCTTCCACCTTTCTGCTTTCCCTTCTTTGCTTAGAACTGGGTTTCCATCTGAGCTCTTGATATTCATACAAGTCGTTCTCTTATCTCCAAAGGTCTCTTTAATTTTCCTGTAGGCGGTATCTATCTTACCCCCAGTGAGATAGGCCTCTACGTCCTTACATTTGTCCTCTAGCCATCCCTGCTTAGCCATTTTGCACTTCCTGTCGATCTCATTTTTGAGACGTTTGTATTCCTTTTTGCCTGTTTCACTTACTGCATTTTTATATTTTCTCCTTTCATCAATTAAATTCAATATTTCTTCTGTTACCCAAGGATTTCTACTAGCCCTAGTCTTTTTACCTACATGATCCTTTGCTGCCTTCACTACTTCATCCCTCAAAGCTACCCATTCTTCTTCTACTGTATTTATTTCCCCCATTCCTGTCAATTGCTTCCTTATGCTCTCCCTGAATCTCTGTACAACCTCTGGTTCTTTTAGTTTATCCAGATCCCATCTCCTTAAATTCCCATCTTTTTGCAGTTTCTTCAGTTTTAATCTACAGGTCATAACCAATAGATTGTGGTCAGAGTCCACATCTGCCCCTGGAAATGTCTTACAATTTAAAACCTGGTTCCTAAATCTCTGTCTTACCATTGCTAGGTGGTAGCCTTTAAATCGGCCGCGGTCCGTTAGTATACGTCGGACCCGCGTGTCGCCACTATCAGTGATTGCAGACCGAGCGCCGCCACACGGCGGGTCTAGAGAGACTTCCTAGCACTCGCCCCAGTTGTACAACCGACTTTGCTAGCGATGGTTCACTGACAAATTACGCTCTCATTTGCCGAGACGATAGTTAGCATAGCCTTCAGCTATGTCATTTGCTACGACCTAGCAAGGCGCCATTATCAGTTGCTATTGATATTGTAAAGAATGTACAGACAAGAGCTACGTTCAACATTAATGGATTGAAGCTAAGTATTCCACCAGCTACATCCTTTTTTTCTAGTCTAACTTCCTCGTCCTGTTCCAGACCTAACGCCAGCCTGCGTGAGCTGAAACGCGTGCCTTTCGGCTTCCTCTTACATTAGTGGGTTGGCCCTCTTGCCAATCCACAACACACACGCCATCAGATTATTTGACTTGTCGCTCTAACGAAGTAGGCGAGTGTCAGCATTATGTCTCGTGGTCTTATCGTGGCGTGTTTATCTTCTGCCGTTAGGTCAGACGATAGAAATGCCACTTGCACGCTTAGAGTAGCGGATTGACGGTGACCAATTTTAAACAGAACTTGATTAATTTTCACACACATTTATTAAAATAATAACAACATAAAATTACTTAACTTCATTCTGGATGCTATTTACAATTGACAATCTGAAGTTCCTTTGGTATTGGTATGTTAATCTTATTCTCACATATCTCTGATACTTGACAAAGTGTCTATACATTTATCTTCATGGCTATGTACAGGAATATGATAATCTTATTAGGCGCAGACTGAAACTTGATCATAGACTGGTACAGACATATGCAGACTGATGTAGACTAATGCAGACTGATGCAGACAAATGCAGACAAATGCAGACTGGCTGATCGGAGGTCTGTACACTCGTTATAATACCTCGCGCGTTCAGGTATCACTGCGCGAGTGCGATCCGCGAGGAGAAAAGGTTCTACGTTAGCATCAATCTCATTGGGTGCGTTACATATTAATACGCGGATCGGCGGAAGCAGAATTTGGTCCGTGTCTAAGACAGCGCCATCTCGTAGTGCGGAGACGGACGAGCGCTGCGCCTGCGCTGTTGTGCTTAGCGGGGCGCGCTCTATTGGGAAAGTTGTGTACGCGATGATTACGCGGAACTACGTACACAACAGATCATGTCTTAAAAGTAAATGAAAATAAATGTCTGCAATAATAATGAATTATCGACAAATTTGGAAAAGTCAGTAGGTAGGCCAAGAACGAGGTCGAGAGATCAAGCAGAAGCTAACCATAGACAACAGAGGCAGTGAGTGAACAATGTGACGTAACAGACATATGCCTAACACTTGAAGCAAAGACAAAAAAGGATCCGAGAGTCTGTATTAACTTTCGTTAAAAGAACGAAATAAATTGCAGCAAAGATTTAGAAATGTTAAATATTTTCTTTTGGCGTGCCTGCTACGAGGAACACAAGGGTGTGGCAGTAGTGTACGCATTTCTAAGAAGCCGGTGACGACGGTGGTGATGATGAGTGGTCTGGTCGGCCCAGCACGACACCGACCGATGAAATCATGGAAAGAGTGAGAGGAGTCGTTAAGACAGGTTGCCGCATCACTGTCACAGAAATCGCTGATCACGTTGCGTATCAAGTGAGTCATTTTTTTTTCGAATGTTTCGGAGACGAAACGTGTGACACCAAAATAGCTTCCAAAATGGCTGAATTTCGATCAAAAACAACAGCAAATGCAAGCTGTTCAGAAGTGCATAGATCAAGGCCACAACGATTCAGAACTAATGTAGCGCATCACAGCAGATAATGAAATGGAGGTTTACGGGTATAACGTCGAATGTAAGGTTCAATCATCCCAGCGCAAGGAATCAGTATCGCCATGGCCGATAAAAGCTCAGAAGGTGCGGTCAGATGCGACGGTCACCGTATGCTACGGTTATATGGGAACTGTGCACTATGACTTCTTGCCATGAGACGTAACGATCACTAAGGAGTACAACTTACTAGTTCGAAAAAGAGTCTTGCATTTCTGGCGAAACAACTCATGACTTTTGCACCACTAAAATGTATTTCCTCACAGCTTGTTCATGAATCTTTGGCCGAAAACAATACTTCCATGAAGACCCAGCCTCTGTATACGCCGAACATAGCCCCCATATGACTTTTCTTCACAAAAATAAGAAAAAAAATCACAGAGGTCCATCGTTTTACAAGCATAGATGCTTCCAGAATCCTTTCATTCAGGAGCGTTAGTTCTGCAAGGTGTGCAGGAGAGCTTCTGTGAAGTTTGGAAGGTAGGATACGAGGTAATGGCGGAATTAAAGCTGTGGGTAGGGGTCTTGAGTCGTCCTTGGGTATCTCAGTCAGTACAGCGCAAACGCGCGAAAGGCAAAGTTCCCCGTTCCACTCTCGGTGCAGCACACAGTTTTAATCTTTCATGAAGTTTCAAGCATAGATATGACAGAAACGCATCGGTGAGAGAGCTGAAAGCTGCCCCAAAGAGAGAGTTTCGAAAGTGTTTAGAGAACTGGAGAAAGTGCTGGCATAAGTATATAATACCTAGTGGGGCCTCCCATCAACCATGGACCTTGTCGTTGGTGGGAAGGCTTGCCCCAGCGACACAGATAGCCGTACCGTAGGTGCAACCAAAACGGAGGAGTATCTGTTCAGAGACCAGACAAACGTGTGGCTCCTGAAGAGGGATAGCAGCCTTTTCAGTAGTTGCACAGTCAACAGTCTGGATGATGGACTGATCTGGCCTTGTAACATAGCTAAAACAGCGTTACTATGCTGATACTGTGAAGTGCTGAAAGCAATCGGAAACTAAAGCTGTGATTTTTCCCGTGGTCATGCACTCAATTGTAGGCTTAACTGATGCTGGGGATCTTAGGTAAAATATTCTGGAGGTAAATGAGCCCTCCATTCGGGCCTCCGGGCGAGGACTATTCAGGAGCATATTGTGATCGGGAGAAATGAAACTGGTATTTTACGAATCGGAGTGTGGAATATCAGATTTCTCAATCGATAGGTTAGAAAAATTTAAAAAGGAAATGGGTGGATTGAAGTTAGATTTAGTGGGAATTAGTGACGTTCGATGACACGAGAATAGGACTGCTGGTCAGGTGAATACAGGGCTATAAACACAAAATCAAATAGGGGTAATGCAGGATTGGTTTAATAATGTGTAAGAAAATAGGAACGCGGATAAGCTACTATGGTCGGCCTAGTAAACGCATTACTGTAGCGAAGATAGAAATGAAGTCCACACCCACCACAATAGTACGAGTTTATATGCCAACTAGCTCCGATGATGATGAGGAGATTGAGGAAATGTGTAGTGCGATAAAAGAAATTATTCAGATAGTTGAGGGAGACAAAATTTAATAGTGATTGGGGACTAGAATTCGACAGTAGGAAAAGGAACAGAAGGAAAAATAGAATGTGAACATGGACAGGGGAGGAATCAAAGTGGAAGCCGCCTGATAGTTTTCCACAGAGCATAATTTAATTACAGCTAGGACTTGGTTTAAGAATCGTAAAATAAGGCTTTATACGTGGAAGAGACCTGGAAAAATCGGAAGCTTTCAGATTGACTATATAATGGTAAGACACAGATTTAGAAACAAGGTTTTAAATTGTAAAACATTTCCAGGGGCCGATTTGAACTCTGGCCACAATTTATTGGTCATGAACTGTAGATTAAAGCCTAAGAAACTGCAAAAAGGTTGGAAATTAAGGAATTAAGGAGATGGGACCTGGATAAGTTGAATAAAATCGTAATTCCAGATTCCTGGGATGGACAAACAGTCTACATACGTAAATAAGCCTCTACGGAGTTTGGTGGCCAAGGGAGTGCGCTAAACGCGTCCTGGTGCTCTTCGAACCACGCAAGTACGCTGCGAGCTGTGTGACACTTTGCATTGTTCTGCTGGTAGATGCCACCGTGCCGAGGAAGAAACAAACTGCTTTTAGGGGTCGTTAGGAAGGATAGGTGCATACTTGTGTTATCCCACCGTGCCGCCCAAAATGACGAGATCACCCACGGAATGCCACACAAACGTTCTTCATACCATACCGCTCCCTCGCCGGTGGCGTTGTCGGTGCCGCTGCGAACAAAGTTCCACTCATCTAGCGGTGAATCTCTTCTGACACGCACGCATCCTTGAAGTTACTGGAATGTAGTTCGCAGTCGGAAAACGCTATAGAGAAAAAGGGCTGTACACCTCGTAACCACAAGTCACACTAAATTTTTTTTGTCGATGGGAGGCTAATAATAGTAAAATGAAAGTATTTATGTGCGCAAAATTTCATTCTAATACGGTAAACTTGCATACTCCAGTTACTACCAAGCTTTACTCTAAACTACGAAGTCTGAAAAGGCCACACGCAATCTTTCATAACCGTAGCCACTTTATGGTAGTTATTGGTTACTCTTCACGGAAAGTTTACAAACGTATCATTTCTTATAGAATAACTCGCTTAAATGTTGCTATAATCAGTCTCACGTAACGAAATGTTCATGTTCGTCAGTAAGGAACTTGCCACGCGGAATTTAGTTATTTGAAATGCCATCAAATATTCAGAATTTCACACCGTGCACTGAATGGAACTCTCTTCCATTCTTTACGCCACTCCTCAAACATTTTGGTGCCAAATTATCACAATGTTAATAATTTTCATCGGAGCACCTATCAAGAGGTCTGATCACTATGAGTTCCAAACCCCAACTCTACCCATCTCTCTACACAAAAGTAGAGTCTAGTTCCCAAATACGCGCGAATATACCAATTTCTGATTGGCACAGAAACATCACAGCCAATCGAAAAGCAACGTCAAACCCGCTCAATCACGCGTATGCATACACAACCAATCAAAATTTGTCACTGAATCAGAACAGAGAATTAACTTAAATAAATTTTGCAAACACGCAAGTATAAAATTAACTCCCTCTTCACAAAAATACTTTACCAAAGTCATATACTTACTTGCCCAGCATCATAAACGGCCGAAATAGTTTATAACAAATTCCCAGGTAAGAATGAGGCACATCTCATTCTGCAACATTCCTCACGAGACCAGTTACTTCAAGTTATAGTATAAATACGTTACATAAAACATCATTTCACATTCGCACCTTCATTCACTCTTTTAAGTAAGCACAACTACAATAGTAATTAATAAACAATTAGAAAATTAAACAAACAGAACTGCAAATAAAAATGACATTATTTTGACTTGAAGACAGGTTCCCTTGTAATTTCAAAGTTGAAGTATGCAGTAACATTGAAGATATGTCTTGGAAGTAACCATCACAGTACGTGTTACGTCTTATGGACCGTGTTGTGTTGTTACGATATGGGCCTACAAGATTCAAATAGTTTGGTATATTTGTTTATGTTTTCCTGTTCCTGCATTTTTTGATGGTGGTTATAAATGGGGCCACATTTGTGTTGAGATTCCCATGCCTGATGATTCTAATAAATTTTTAGCACTGAAGATGGTCACAAAGTGACCGAAATTGATCTGTAAAGTAAAGGATTTCATACGACCGATGCTGCCATTTATCCAAAATGTATATAGTATTTTGACGGTAGCACAAACAGTGACGGTCAGCTAGTGATCTACATATCTACATCTACATTTATACTCCGCAAGCCACCCAACGGTGTGTGGTGGAGGGCACTTTACGTGCCTCTGTCATTACCTCCCTTTCCTGTTCCAGTCGCATATGGTTCGCGGGAAGAGCGACTGCCGGAAAGCCTCAGTGAGCGCTCGAATCTCTTTAATTTTACATTCGTGATCTCCTCGGGAGGTATTAGCAGGGGGAAGCAATATATACGATACCTCATCCAGAAACGCACCCTCTCGAAACCTGGAGAGCAAGCTACGCCGCGATGCAGAGCGCCTCTCTTGCAGAGTCTGCCACTTGAGTTTGCTAAACATCTCCGTAACGCTATCACGCTTACCAAATAACCCTGTCACGCAACGCGCCGCTCTTATTTGGATCTTCAAAAATGGTTCAAATGGCTCTGAGCACTATGGGACTCAACTGCTGTGGTCATAAGTCCCCTAGAACTTAGAACTACTTAAACCTAACTAACCTAAGGACAGCACACAACACCCAGCCATCACGAGGCAGAGAAAATCCCTGACCCCGCCGGGAATCGAACTCGGGATTTGGATCTTCTCTATCTCCTCTGTCAACCCGACCTGGTACGGATCCCACACTGACGAGCAATACTCGAGTGTAGGTCGAACGAGTGTTTTGTAAGCCACCTCCTTTGTTGATGGACTATATTTTCTAAGGACTCTCCCAATGAATCTCAACCTGGCATCCGCCTTACCAACAATTAATTTTATATGATCATTCCACTTCAAATCGTTCCGTACGCATACTCTTAGATATTTTACGGAAGTAACTGCTACCAGTGTTTGTTCCGCTTTCATATAGTCATACAATAAGGGATCCTTATTTCTATGTATTCGCAATACATTACATTTGTCTATGTTAAGAGTCAGTTGCCGCTCCCTGCACCAAGTGCCTATCCGCTGCAGATCTTCCTGCATTTCGCTGCAATTTTCTAATGCTGCAACTTCTCTGTATACTACAGCATCATCCACATGGAACTTCCGACACTATATACTAGGTCATTTAGATATATGGTGGCACGCCAGAGGTTACTTTAACGTCTGTAGACGTCTCTCCATTGAGAACAGTATGCTGTGTTCTGCTTGCTTAAAACTCTTCAATCCAGCCACACAGCTGGTCTGATATTCCGTAGGCTCTTACTTTGTTTATCAGGCGACAGTGTGGAACTGTATCGAACGCCTTCCGGAAGTCAAGGAAAATGGCATCTACCTGGGAGCCTGTATCTAATATTTTCTGGGTCTCATGAACAAATAAAGCGAGTTGGGTCTCACACGATCGCTGTTTCCGGAATCCATGTTGATTCCTACAGAGTAGATTTTGGGTTTCCAGAAATGACATGATACGCGAACAAAAAACATGTTCTAAAATTCTACAACAGGTCGATGTCAGAGATGTAGGCCTATAGTTTTGCGTATCTGCTCGACGAGTTTCTTGAAAACAGGGACTACCTGTGGTCTCTTCCAATCATTTGGAACCTTCTGTTCCTCTAGAGGCTTGCGGTACACGGCTGTTAGAAGGGGGGTAAGTTCTTTCGCATACTCTGTGTAGAATCGAATTTGTATCCCGTCAGGTCCAGTGGACTTTCTTCTGTTGAGTGGTTTCAGTTGCTTTTCTATTCCTTGGACACTTATTTCGATGTCAGCTATTTTTTCGTTCGTGCGAGGATTTAGAGAAGGAACTGCAGTGCGGTCTCTACCAGATGGCATAGAAACTACTTACACTCTGGCATCTAACGCCACCTGTCCAGGTCATGACTCACACTGCGCAACTGTTCACCGCTGTGATGTCTAATCTCATCTATGACGATGTAAGGCGCTACGCCTCACGTCCTCCAGCGCGGACCATTCCGACGATTGTTGCAGAGCCGCCATGTGTCCGACAGAACAGAAAATGTGATTTATCTGAAAAGGTCACCTGTCGCCAGGCGGGGTACGTCCAGCTGCCGTGCTGGCGTGCAAGCAAGTCACCACAGTCGTCGCCGATGACAGCCCGGGCGCGCGAGCCAGGCGCCTGCTGCGGAGGCAAAGTTCGCTGAACGGTCGTTGTCGTCTCGCTGGAAGCCCCTCGCTTCGTCTGCGCGGTCAAAGCTTGCACGTCTGTTCGCCCTTGTGCTTCTCGCAGGCGTTGTTCACGCTTTTCGTCGTGACCCGGATTCATCACAGCTGCCTCGGCGCCAGCTTTGCATAGCATAATTTTGCCATGCACGGTATACTTTAACCACGGCGCCACGCGAACAGTTTACAAACTTAGCCGTTCCGGAAACGCTTTCATCGTTGGTACAGAAGATAACGACCATGCCCTTTAGTACGTGAGATAAATCGCTCCGTGTGCACTACACGATAAGTGCAATGATTTCACGTCCTCCCGTCACGCTTTATTCACCCTGCACTTCTAGCGCTGCCGTCTTCCGTCTGTGACAGGTTATTGCTCGTTGACGACGAACATAGGTGGTGGTCATATTAAAGCCACTGTTCGTGAAGTATGAAGATACTCGTATTTTGCCTGTCTCATATATCCTACGTACCAGGGTTCAAGCAAACATCTCAATAATTTCCAGAGAATATCGCCTACTCCATGTGTCCTCTTTCTGCTAACCTCTTTCAGTGCTTTGTGAAATCTTTCTCGCACAGTCGCATGACCACTATATCTTCTCTGACCGTAATTTTTACATCAATTTCCTGCACTTTGTATGCCACTCCTCCGTATATATCCACCTTTCAGTCTTCTCCTATTGCTTGCTTAATATTGGCAGGATTCTGAAACATATACTGTGTTCGAACATTATGAACTACCTCGAACATGGGCTTAGGAAAGATCGTTATTGTGAAACACAACTAGCTCTTTATTTGCATGAAGTGTTGAGTGCTGTTGACAAGGAATTTCAGATCGATTCCGTAATTTCTGGATTTCCGGAAGGCTTTTCACACACTGCCACACAAGCGTCTTGTAGTGAAATTGCGTGCTTGTGTAATATCGCCTCAGTTATGTGACTGGATTTGTGACTTCCTGTCAGAGAGGTCACAGTTCGTATTAACTGACGGGAAGTCATCGAGTAAAACAGGAGTGATTTCTGGCGTTCCCCAAGGTAGTGTCATTGGCCCTTTGCTGTTCCTTATCTATATAAACGATTTAGGAAACAATATGAACAGCCGTCTTAGGTTGTTTGCAGATGACGCTGTCGTTTATTGACTAATAAAGTCACCAGAAGATCAAAACAAATTGCAAGACGATTTAGAAAAGACATGTGAATGGTGCGAAAATTGGCAGTTGACCCTAAATAACGAAAAGTGGGAGGTCATCCACATGAGTGCTAAAAGGGATTCGTTAAACTTCGGTTATACGATAAATCAGTCAAGTCTAAAGGCCGTAAATTCAACTAAATACCTAGTAATTACAATTATGAACAACTTACATTTGAAGGAAAACATAGAAAATGTTGTGCGGAGAGCTAACCAAAGACTGCGTTTTATTGGCAAGACACTTAGAAAATGTAACAGAGCTACTAAGAAGACTGCCTAGACTACGCTTGTCCGTCCTCTTTTAGAATACTGCTGCGCGGTGTGGGATCTTTACCAGATGGGATCGACGGAGTACATCGAAAAGGTTCAAAGAAGGGCAGCACGTTTCGTATCATCGCGAAATATGGAAGAGAGTGTCAGTGAAATGATACAGGATTTGGGCTGGACATCATTAAAAGAACAACGTTTCTCGTTGCGGCGGAATCTTTTCACGAAATTCCAAACACCAAATTTCTCCTCCGAATGGGAAAATATTTTTTTGACACCGAACCTACACAGGGAGAAACGATCAACACAATAAAATAAGGGAAATCAGAGCCCGTACGGAAAGATATAGGCGTTCGTTCTTTCCACGCGCTATACGAGATTGCAATAACAGAGAATTATGAAGGCGGTTCGACGAACCTCCTGCCAGGCACTTAAATGTGTTTTGCAGAGTATCCATGTAGATGTAGATGTAGATTGGCACACAGTAAGAGTACTTGATGTACATAAATCTGCTTCTCCTTTATCCGAAGGCTCATCAGCTTTGTTATACAAGGCACCTAGCTAGCTTTCATTCAGTCATGCACGCTTCTACAGCTTCGTGTCTGCTCTAGTCATTCCTGCTTTACCGTTTTGCATCTTCTGTCCATATCAGTTTAGTACCCTGTTTTTGTAGATTCTACATCTGTTCCTGGAAATGTGTTGAACTTTCAGACCTGGCTCCTAACTCTTACGTTCATCCAATGTCTCTTCCACGTATCTAACACTACATTCGTTTCAAAATAAGTTTTATTGAGAACCTTCTCTATTTAAATTGGTTTCGTAACGCGGTTGCATAACTAAAAGAAAAATATCTCGCACGAGCTACCTGCGGCAACAGACGTAACCCTTCAACGCTTCGCGGTGAAAGAAGATGTAATGGTTTTGTACAGGCCTGTTATTTTTGTTTTTCACAATATGTTGGCAGCCTGTTAATGGGAGCTCGTCTTAGCTGCTCGCTGGACTCCAACCCAATTATTTATACAGTTCTCTCATTCGCAATGCAAGGATTCATGCCGTTGAAGTACAGCCTATTTTTCTACTGAATCTCAGATTGCTTGGAGTATCCCTTTCAGCTTTTCATTGTGTATATTTAGAAGGGAAACACCAGTTCCATCATTTCCTCCAAAACCAACAGAAATCTGAAAATTTTGGTTCCTACGCGGCCAACTGAAGCTATCTTTAAGTTGCTGCATAGACAATACTGTCCCGGAAACAAATAATTGGTCTTCGAGAGTAATTCTAAAATTTGCTACATTCAGAAGTAGCATTTCGTTTCATTTCGGATGCTTTAACGCTCATGTAAGTATAGACAAAACGGCTGATTGGGCGTACAGCCTACGTAAATTTCGCTAAGGGACGATAGCTTTGTCTGCTTGCTGTTTTTGCGTAGTAAATACAAATGCACATGCAAATAGCGAGCAACTTTCGGACAGAAAGTAAGTAGCAAATGCAACTTACGTTCCTGTCCAAAAGTTGGTCTCTATTTAAAAAGACGGACAGGTGCGGGTAGGACCCGCACGCTGAGAGTTCCGTACAAAGTCAGTTATGTATGTAGATACTAGCGAGTGACTGCGTCTGAGATCGCTCTCTAAGTTTTTATATATTTTTAGGCTTCAGATACATATTTTAACGGTTTTTGTGATAATATTTACTATATAAGTGACTTATTAGTGGTTTCTTCACTCAGCTCTGCCTTTCTTGCGTTGTGACCTGATATTTGTGAGTGTTTCGTATCGAGCAACGTAACCTCGTACCTGTGTTTACATTCCGCGCAGACCAGTTGCAGCTGTAGCAGCGCATCGAAAGCTAAGTACTAATTAATTGTTTGTGTATGGTGGTTTATTTAGGAACTTTAGTAGTCTTCAACCGGTGTTTTGTGTTTTCTAGTGAAATAATTTCAGAAGAACCTTTTGGGAACTGTTTTCAGCTTCGTTACTGTGTCATTATACGTTTGATTCGCTTTCTGTATTAGTTTTTTGTTATATTCACATTTGTTGTTTCTTAATACTCTTAATAATAGTAGTTACTTCCCTTGTAGAGTAAGTTTGTGATTATTGTAGTCAGGTTTTTAACATCTTCTTATTGTGGTAGTGGAACTTAGAAAAAGTAAATTTTACCATGAGTGAGAAGTGTGGGCTTTGCCGTAGGTTCGTGAGCAGTGGATTGCGGTGTGAGACTTGTTCGAAGTATTTTCACGGGGGGGAATGCAGTGGGGAAGCCAGTGGGCATTCTGGTGAGATCCTCTCCTGGAACTGCAGGTTATGTAGCAAGAGTAAGTTGATAGAGGAGCAGGAGCGTAAGATCTGTGCCCTTTAGGTGCAGTTGAAAAACGCACAGGAGGAACTAGATAGGATGAGGATGGAGAAGGGGGTTGGGGAATGGGAGCTGGCTGTTGGCAAGAGATCTGCTAGGAGAAGAAGATTTTCAGATAGTTTTACTATTGGTGTTTACAATAGATATGACCAACTGTCATAGTCTAGTGGAGAGGAATCTCTAGTAGCTGTAGATGTAGGAAGCATGCAGCAGACCTCAATAGTTACGGTGGCTAGAACAGTTGCAAAGTCAAAGAGGAAGAAGAAGGTTCTGCTGTTAGGTAGTTCTCACGGCAGAGGTGTAGGCCAGCAGTTGAAGGAAGTGCTGGGGAGTGAGTACCAGGTCACCAGCATTGTGAAGCCTAATGCAGGACTGGCTCAGGTGACTGTTAACATAGGGGGGTTATGTAGGGATTTTACTAAAGAGGATCAGGTAGTGATTGTGGGTGGGGCTGGTAATAGTATTGATAGGGATGGGGAGTATGACATAGATGGTGACCTGGAAAAGATAGCCACTCAGACTGGCAACACGAATTTGCATTTTCTTTTCGTTGGCAGGAGAGCCAACACCGGGTTACTAGAGGAGGCCGAAAGGCACGCGTTTTAACTCACGCAGGCTGGCGTGAGGTCTGGAACAGGACAAGGAAATTAGAATTTAGAAAAACTGACGTAGCTGGTGGAATACTTAGCTTTAATCCGTTAATGAAGAACGTCGGTCTTGTAACTGATAATGACGCCTTGCTAGGTCGTAGCAAATGACGTAGCTGAAGGCTACGCTAAACTATAGTCTTGGCAAATGAGAGCGTATTTTTTAAGTGAACCATCCCTAGCAAAGTCGGTTGTACAACTGGGGAAAGTGCTAGGAAGTCTCTCTAAACCTGCCGTGTGGCGGCGCTCTGTCTGCAATCACTGATAGTGGCGACACGCGGGTCCGACGTATACTAAGGGGCCGCGGCCGATTTAAAGGCTACCACCTAGCAAGTGTGGTGTCTGGCGGTGACACCACACATTTCGTGGAACTGTTTCAGCGTCACAATCGGCCTCATTTTAATACAGCCGTCAGGCGTAAAAACATGAGACTTGGGGGTGCGCTGATGGCAGAAAGCATGGGTCACATTTCAGTGGTGTCAGTGGAGTCTATCAGCAGGACGGGTTTCACTAGACATGGCCTGCACCTCAACAGATATGGGAAGGGGAGGTTGGCAAAGCTTATAGGTGACAGCATAGGTGGGGTTGGTGGGATCACTCATGGGAAAATTCCTGCAGTAGTGGGTGTTAGAGCTGCACCTTTTTTAGATTGAAGTCAGCTGACAGGTATTCCTGCTTAAGGGAAGTCTCTCTAACAAAGGAACCACTTTTAACAAAGCTTAAGTATCCGAGTAATGAGGGAATTAGTATATTTCATCAAAATATACAAGGTATTAGAGATAAAGTTAGTGAACTGCTCATAGATGTTGACTCTGAAATTATTGGTATATCTGAACACTTCTTAATTAAGGAGATAATTCAGAGGCTTCCTTTACCAGGATACAAGTTGGCTGGCAGCTCTTTGCGGTGGGGGGGAGTAGCCATGTAAGTGAAAAACGGCATCCCATTTGAGTCAATTGATGTTTTAAAGTACTGCACTGAAAAGGTGTTTGAATGTTGTGCAGGTGTGGTTAAATTTAACGGAGCTAAACTTCTAACTGTTGTTATTTATAGATCCCCAGACTCCGATTTCACAACATTTTTGTTAAAGCTAGAGGAGGTTCTTGGTTCTTTTTATAGGAAATACAAAAAGTTAGTTATATGTGGTGACTTCAATATTAATTGTATAAGTGATTGTGCAAGGAAGAGGATGCTGGTAGACCTCCTTAATTCATATAATCTTATGCAAACCGTATTCTTTCCAATGAGAGTGCAAGGGAACAGTAGAACAACCATAGACAACATTTTTGTTCATTCCTCATTACTAGAAGGGCATTCTGTTAGCAAAAAGGTGAATAGCCTTTCAGAGCATGATGCACAAATTTTAACTCTAAAAGATATTTGTGCTGCAACACGTGTTAAATACAGTCATCGGCTGTTTAGGGAAGCTGATCCAGTTGCTGTAGAGACCTTTGTAAACCTTATCACGGAACAAGAGTGGCAAGATGTTTATAGCGCTGATACAGTAGACGATAAATATAATGCTTTTCTCAAGACTTTTCTCGTGCTCTTTGAAAGTTGCTTTCCGTTAGAACGTTCAAAACAGTGTACTAGCACAAACAGGCAGCCTGGGTGGCTGACTAAAGGGATAAGAATATCTCGTAGAACAAAGTGGCAATTATATCAAAACGTTAGAAACAGTCAAAATCTAAATGCAGCAGCCCATTACAAACAGTATTGTAAGGTGCTTAAAAATGTTATTAGGAAGGCAAAAAGTATGTGGTATGCAGATAGAATAGCTAAGTCTCAGGATAAAATAAAAACCACATGGTCAGTCGTAAAGGAAGTGGCTGGTCTGCAGAGACAGGCCGAGGATATAGAATCAGTGCGTAGTGGGAATGTCCGTGTTACTGATAAGTCGCGTACATGTACAGTATTTAATAATCACTTTCTGAATATAGCAGGTGAACTAAATAGAAACCTAGTCCCAACAGGGAATCATATAGCGCTCTTAGAAAAAAGTGTCCCGAGACTGTTACCTGAAATGCTCCTCCATGATACTGACAAGAGGGAGATTGAGTTAATTATTAAATCACTAAAGACCAAGAACTCTCATGGATATGACGGGGTATCTAGCAGAATGCTGAAGTATTGTTCTATGTGTGTTAGCCCAGTACTTAGCCATGTCTGTAACTTTTCCTTTAGAAGTGGTCGGTTTCCTGACCGATTAAAGTACTCGGTAGTGAAGCCACTTTATAAAAAGGGAGACATTGATAATGTTGACAATTTTAGACCTATTTCTATGCCATCGGTGTTTGGTAAAGTTATCGAGAAGGTTGTATATACAAGGTTGCTGGAGCATTTAAATTCACATAATTTGCTGTCAAATGTTCAGTTTGGTTTTAGAAATGGTTTAACAACTGAAAATGCTATATTCTCTTTTCTCTGTGAGGTTTTGGACGGGATAAACAAAAGGTTGCGAACGCTAGGTGTTTTCTTTGATTTAACGAAGGCTTTTGACTGTGTTGACCACAAAATATTACTGCAGAAGTTGGACCATTATGGAGTAAGGGGAGTAGCTTACAATTGGTTCGCCTCTTACTTTAAAAACAGAAAGCAGAAGGTAATTCTCCGCAATATTGAGAGTGGTAGTGATGTTCAGTCCCAATGGGGCACTGTTAAGTGGGGCGTTCCCCAAAGGTCGGTGCTGGGGCCACTGCTGTTTCTTATTTATATAAATGATATGCCTTCTAGTATTACAGGTGGTTCAAAAATATTTCTGTTTGCTGATGACACCAGCTTGGTAGTGAAGGATCTTGTGTGTAATATTGAAACAGTATCAAATAATGTAGTTCATGAAATAAGTGCGTGGCTTGTGGAAAATAATTTGATGTTAAATCACAGTAAGACTCAGTTTTTACAGTTTCTAACCCACAATTCAATAAGAACCGATATTCTGATCAGACAGAATGGGCATATTATAAGCGAGACGGAACAGTTCAAGTTCCTAGGCGTTGGGATAGATAGTAAGCTGTTGTGGAAAGCCCATGTCCAGGATCTTGTTCAGAAATTAAATGCTACTTCATTTACCATTAGAACAGTATCTGAAATAAGTGACACTTCAACACGCAAAGTAGTCTACTTCGCGTATTTTCATACGCTTATGTCGTATGGTATTATTTTTTGGGGTAATTCTTCTGGTTCAAGAAGGGTATTTTTGGCTCAAAAACAGGCTGTTCGAGCTATATGTGGTGTAAGTTCGAGAACCTCTTGTCGACCCCTATTCAATAGTTTGGGAATTCTGACATTGCCCTCACAGTACATATTTTCTTTAATGTCGTTTGTTGTTAGCAATATTAGCCTATTCACAAGAGTTATCAGCTTTCACTCAGTTAATACTTGGCAGAAATCCAATCTGAATGTGGAATGCACTTCCTTGACTCTTGTGCAGAAAGGAGTGCAGTATTCTGCTGCATCCATTTTCAGTAATATGCCATAAGAACTTAAAAATCTTAGCAGTAACCCAAACTCTTTTAAGTCTAAACTGAAGAGTTTCCTCATGGCTCACTTCTTCCATCCTGTCGAGGAGCTCCTGGAAGAGCTAAAAAATTAAGCAAATTCCAGTGTTACATTGTTAATTTTCTTTATTTAAACTTACGACTTGTCACCTGAATATGTTTTTTTATATTTCATTTTATCTGTTTCTAATATAGTGTTATGATTTCATGTATTGACTCGTTCCATGACCAAGGAGACTTCTCCTTAATTTGGTCCCACGGAACAATAAATAAATAAATAAACTAATGGTAGTAATATTTTTGTGTGGCTCAGTGGGCTCGTGCATGTCTCTCCACTGGACGCCACTTCGGCGACTTGCGTGACCCTAACCATTCCCAGTTATCCGACTCGGGAATGGGAAGCTTCAGCTTGTGGACTCCGAACGACGTGTTGTTACTGCCGACTCCTCACAACGTTGAGAGGTGGAGGCTGGGTTAAAGCGAAGACTGAGGAATCCTTGGTCTGAGTCAACCCTGTGACCTCTAGGTTTCCAGGCACTCGCAAAACCGCATTTTTCTTTCATTTTTTTCGTCATTCTTCTTGGCATTTGGGTTGGGCGTGCCTCACATGACACCACATAAAATTCATCGTTGCATTCTTTGTAGTGTAATGTACCGCAAGGAAGCAAGGAGAGGAAGTTGTTACGGGTAGGCGGTCTCCTCTTTCTACAATACAAATGCACACGTGGATTAATACGATTCTTTATTTACGTGAACTGGAAACATCTACTTAATTTGAATGGAGTCCACGTTTGGTGGTACCCGTTCACCAGTAATAGTCCTCTTGCAGACTGATGTATTGTCAGTATCGGTAACCTTGCTATTACAAACTTTAGTTTCTCAGTGCTAGTAAAGCAAAATTCTGGTTGATGTAAACTAGTCCTGGTATAGTCACTAATCTGATCGCTATGTAATGTCGCAGCCTGTGACGAACTAAACCCACTCTGCGAATAAGCTGACAGACGCCAAACTGGATGATTGAGTGAGGCCCTCAGGTCAGCGGCGATGGCCTAAATACACGCTGTCGAGAGGGCGTTGGTGGTCTGCTACTTGTGGGTGTGTCTCTGGCTCTCTCGTGATGAGCAAACTTGATCCAC
Organism: Schistocerca americana; assembly: GCF_021461395.2. Lineage (NCBI taxonomy): Eukaryota > Metazoa > Arthropoda > Insecta > Orthoptera > Acrididae > Schistocerca > Schistocerca americana. The sequence continues at coordinate 24,823,335 of NC_060126.1, read as the reverse complement.
CGCCTACTAATCGATCTTCGCGGTTCATCTTTGCCCACCGGAGTGCTGGCGACAGCTTACGTCAGTCTTTTTTCACTATTTTGTTAGTGCAGCCAGCCCTCTGACAACACGATGAGCTAGAGTGCCAGGTCTGGGACCACCAGGCCCGACCTAGATACAAACACTTCACCTATAGGTTTCAGTGAGTGATTTTCCTTGTATGCAAATAGGTAACGTATATGGCGGTATCTTTTGATTACATTGTCTTAGAAGCAGATTTGTACACCACGAAGGGACTGTAGTTCTCAGTATGATACATAAGTTCCAAGTTGATACCTCTAACCGTTTCTGGGAAAAGTATCTTAACATCCATAAAGAGAGCCAGACAGACAGACGGACAACAAAACGATGCTATGAGGGTTCCGTTTTTACCAACTGAGGCACGGAACCATAAAAAGAAGACATATGAGGGGGCTGTGGTGCAGGTATCTGTCAGATTCATGTTACGAGGTCTGTGATACGATCGAACAGTAAACAACCATCATTGTCTTAACACTTGAGATAGAGATATGCAGATGACATACGATTCTCTCACTCCAATCAGAGCTGAAAGTGAGTCATGGAGAGTGGCGTGATGTATCGGAATGGGGGGGGGGGGGGCGGTGGGGGGGGGCAGATGTAAAACAAAATAAGTATTAAATGAATGAAACCGAAATCAGTTTTAGTATATGGATACGTCGACTACCATAACTCATCAAAATGTGTTTCAATACTTCATGGTTCCTATGTAGAATGCAACAAGCTGTATCCTGTTCCTTTATAGACGAACCTTTTGTAAAATATAACTTCTTTATTCCCAGGAATATGGAAGAATCTGCTCTTGATATTTTTCATATTTACTTTTTATATTGACGCAGTCTTATATTTTTCGTGACGTGCAGAACTGTACAAACTGCATGTCTTCGACGTTTATACAGAGACACTGATGTGGGAACCCCTCCAGGATCGCTCCGAACGTAGTGGTGTAAAAGTGTTGTTTGTACTGTCGTTGGGTGGTTTAGCTATCAGAGTGCCTGTGTCAACGGCAAATTGAGTGAAGTTGACTGTTACTGGCAGGATGACTGCAAAAATTAAGATAGGCAATGCCCTCAGCGATGGGAGATATATGTTATGAAGTGTACGATACTCACATGCACATAGTTCATGCAAATAAATCAGCGATTCTGTATTTGTACGCAGTAGCTAAGAACAGAGTTGAAAAATGTAGCAGTATTAGTTGAATTTAACGTATCGAAAAGAAATCAAGTTATGAAAAGCGGTATACTAATAAACCTAAACCGCAGAGTCTGTTTTAATGACAAAACGTGCACTGCGCGACCACAACGACTGCCTACGCCAGTCCCTGTATCAAGGAAAGAGGGCTAAGTAAAATTTCATAATACCAGCCACATATTCCGGTTACCTACAAAATTTCGAGCTTATTGACTATCTATTGATTAAAAATTCCTAAAACTAAATTGATCAGTTTGTGTAATTAAATTAGTTTTTCTCAACCAACGAGCGCTACCGACTGTTACCTAGATGGAGGACCATAGAATGGAGCGGACAAAATAATTTCCACACTCTCCATTTGTTTATTGTAGTAAGTGCTCAAGACGGCAAAATTCCATAAAAGTACCTGGCCGTTACATTTGAATTCAAGTAGAAGTCACGCAGTAGTGAAGGCGTATCAGTTCCTCCAATTCAGGTACACGGCGCCTAAACAGGTGTCCCAAAATGAGAGTCAGAGAGATTGGGTCGCCGCCGGGTCTGGGCCGCGCCGGCGGTTCGTCTCCTGCTCGCATCGTGCTGGCTGCGGGAAGCTGCGTGTCAGCTGCCGACACAGACTACGGTGCGGCGTCCCAAGTTACAAACAGTAGACTCCTGGCGTAAGAAATCGCCATCATTCAGCCAATGGCCTTGTCAAAGAGGACGGAGGAGCGGACAGAGGTTTAGTGCACTAGCTTGTTCTTAGGGTGGGAAACTGACCCTAAAGGCGGAAGAATCGGCAATGATCAACGGCATGAGGATGCAGAAGGCAACGGGTATCGCTGCAGGAAAGACACATAATGTGTATCCACAGGACAAGTGGCGTGTAGTTGAAAAATTGTCATTTTAATCTCTCCGTTGGCAAAAGATTCCGCCCTAGTGCCTCATTCTGATCTCCGGGGACTCTCAAGGGGATGGTCACCATGAGAAAAAAAATTTAATAACCAATGAGAAGATAATGTTCTACGAGTCGGGGCTTGCAATTTCAGAAGTTTGAACGTCGCAAGGAAGATAGAAAATCTGAAAAGGAAAATTTTGAGAATCAGTCTAGATACAGTGGATGTCAGCGAAATGAAATGGAAGGAAGACAAGGATTTCTGCTCAGACAATTCTACGGTAATATCAAGCGTAGCAGAAAATGGCATAATGATAGTCGTCACGGATGGAAAGGTAAGGCAGAGAATCAGGTACCGTGATAGTTGGATGATAGGGTTACTGTGACAGTTCAGAATCGGCAGCAAATCAACACCTACAACTATAGTTCAAGTATACATACCGACGTCGCAAGCGAAAGACAGTAAATTATGCTATTGAACGGGTAATTGAGTACGTTAAGGGAGATGAAAGTCCAATAGTTACGGGGGATTATAATGTGATTGGAGGGAAGGGAATAGAAGAAAGGATTTATGGGAGAATATGGGCTTCGTAGTGGGAATGACAGAGGACAAAGACTAATTGAGTCCTGCAATAAATTTCAGCAAGTAATAGCGAACACTCTTTTCAAGAATTACAACAGAAGGAGGCATGCGGGAAGATTTCAGTTACATTACGCCATGGTCAGGCAGAGATTCCGGAATCAGATACTGGACTGTCAGGCGTATCCAGGAGCAGATACGGACTCAGATCACAGATTTGTAGTGATAAAGGGTAGACTGAAGTTTTAAGAGACTAAAATGGAAGAATCAGCTCCCAAAGAAGTGGGGTACGGAAGTATTAAGGATGGAAGCGATGTGCTTGAAGTTCTCTAAGGCTATAAATAATGCAATCAGGAATAGCTCAGTAGGTAGTTCAGCTGAAGAGGAAACGGCAATCACAGAAGCTTGTAAGAAACACATAGGTATAAATGAGGTAAATGCGAAGATACCATGCGTAACGGAAGATGATGAAAGAAGGAGGTCCATAAATGTTCACAGAAAGTCAAGAATACAGAAATACAAGTCGCTTAGTAATGAAGTAAATATGAAGTACAGGGAAGCTAAGACAAAATGACTGCATGAACAATGTGAAGAAACAAAAGAGAAATGACTGTCGGAAGGACTGACTCCGCACATAGAAAACTCAAAAGATCCTTTGGTGAAATTAAAAGCAGTGGTAGAAACAGTACGAGTGAAAAGGGAATTTCATGGTTAAATGCAGAGCAGAGAGCGGATAAGACGAAAGATTTTAGGAAAAATGTCATCTGCATAATCCCGAAGACTGCAAGAGCCGAAATGTACGAGAATTATCGCACAGTCAGGTTAACAGTTAATGCATTCAAGTTGCTGATAAGTATAACATACGGAAGATTGGGAAACAAGAGTTGAGGGTGTGTTAGATCACGATGAGTCTGGCTATACGAAAGGCAAAGGAACCACACACGTAGTTCTGGCCTTGCGACTGATAATTGAAGCTAGACAGAGGAAAAATCGAAACACTTTCATAGGATTTGCACCGTGCCAAAAGGTGCAAATTGTTGGGAATTCTGGGAAAAGTGGGGGTAAGCTACGGGGAAATACGTGTAATCTACAATATGTACAAGAGCCAGGAGGCACCAATATGAGTGGAAGACCAAGAACGAAGTGCTCGGATTGAAAAGGCTGTAAGACAGAGTTGTAGTCTTTCGCCTCTGCTATTCAATCTACACATCGAAGAAGCAACGACGGAAATAAAAGAAAGGTTCAAGAGTGAAATTAAAATTCAAGGTTAAAAAATTAAAAAAAAAGATTGATTCGCTGATGACATTGATATCGTCAGTGAAAATGAGAATGAATTACGAGATCTGCTGAATGAAATGAACACTCTTATGAGTATAGAATTTGGATTGAGAGTAAATCGAAGAAAGACGAAAGTAATGAGAAGTTGCAGAAATAATAACAGCGAGAAACGTAACATCAGAATTGATGGTTACGAGGTAGGTGAAGTTAAGGAATTCTGCTGCCTCGGGAGAAAAATAATCCATGACGGACGGAGCAAAGACGATTTAAAAACCAGACTATTATGCCAGAAAGGACTTTCCTAGCGAAGAGAAGTCTACTAGTATCAAACATAGGCCTTAATTTGGAGGAAGAAATTTCTAAGAATTTACGTATGGAGAAAAACATTGTACGAAAATTAAACATGGACTGTGGAAAAACCGGAAAAGAAGAGACTCGAGACATTTGAGATGTACTACAGAAGAATGTTGAAAATCAGGTGAACTGGTAAGGTAAGGAATGTGGAAGGTCTCCGGAGAACCAGCGAGGAAAAGAGAATATGGGGAACACTGACAATAGGAAGGGACAGGATGATAGAACACCTGTTAAGGCATGAGGAAATAACTTCCATGGAACTAGAGGGAGCTGCAGACGGCAAAAACTGTAGAGGAAGACAGAGATTGAAGCACGCCGAGCAAATAACTGAGGACGTAGGTTACAAGTGCTACTCTGAGATGAAGAGGATGGCGAAGGAGAGGAATTGGTGGCGGGCCGCATTTTGGAACGAAGCGTTGCCGTTCACCACCCTGGAGGCAGCCTTGTGATATGACCGTGCGATCTGGTCAGCACCTTCACGACACGTGATGTGCAGCAGGTTGCTTTCATGTGATCACTCTGTTCTTCGCACAGAAAATCCGGCATCGAGACTCCACTGACAGCCAAGTGGTAGCGCTGTCGGTCGATCGCTTTCCCTGTGCACGTTATATGCAGCTCATAGTTAGCAACTCTCTCATTTCCTTGATTTCCTTGCTCTCTCTATCGACGGGACCAATTCTCGTTGTATTTCGCATTGCCTTTGATGTGTTTCTGTAGTTCCTTGCACTAAGTATTTCGCCAAGTCATCCAGTATTGTGGATGCTTTCTATAAAACACCGTGACAGGCTGCCTCGTCTTTGTGTCTTCTGCAATGTGTATCAAAATTTAATACGATTGTTCAGTAGCTTTCCCGCTACCCCCTCTTCTTCAAAGTAAACAGTCAATTAGGCGACGAAACACCTGCTATGAGAGGAAGCCCGGCGTCTTCAGGGTTCAGGGACAACAGATTAGCAGGTGAATACAACTACCTGTCTGACAGGGAAACGGTGGTAGGTACCGATTTCTTGTTTCACCGAGCGAGGTGGCGCACTGGAGTCTCATTCTGGAGGACGGCGGGCAAAACCCTGCGTCCGGCCGTCCACATTTTGGTTTTTCGTCACTCCCCTAAATCGCTACAGGCAAATACCGGAATGGTTCCTTCGAAATGGCACGGCCGATTTCCTTCCCTGTCTTTGACACAATTTGAGCTTGCGCTCCGTCTGTAACGATCCCGATGTCGACGAGACGTTAAACCCAAACCTTTTTTCTTCCTCAGGAACGATATCATTCGTCAACAGCAGAGCAGTCGCTACAAACCAATGTTCAGTATCATAAATTTTGTACGTTATTATGTAAAAAGTAGATATTAATTACCGAAGCAAATATACAGTAACAGAAGCAAGCAATGAAATAAATTTGTCCAAATATTGGCTAATCTCGGGACTCAAAAGTGATAGAGAAATTAAATCTACAAAACTGCAAAGTTTTGTTAGGATAAAGTAACGAATTTTGAAAAGGAGGCATGTAACTATTTAATATTATGATGTTTTTAAAAAATGTGAGCAATTCGAACAATACTGTGACATAAAAAGCTTTGTGATGTCACATAATGATTCAAGATTAATTGTGTTGAAAATTTCAAACAATATAAACAACTATCGTAAGTGTTATGTTATAAATACATCTGCAACAAAAGGTATGATGTGCTGGTTCTATGGCAACCGGTTTGACAAGGAGACTCTGTGTTTTTGTCTCTGACGTTTTTAAAATTAAATGGAAGTTAGTATTTGAAAGCTTCTCCTGCCAATTATAAACCGACGTTTCTCCAGGTTTCTGGCTGCAGATGATCTCTTTGGGGGTCTCGACGTCTCGACGCAATTGTCGTGAGCGGACACTGGGACTTCACCGTGACGTAATCAGTCGCAATGCTGTTCAAATTGGAGCGGAAAGCTTTCGGAGAATTCCCTGCATCCATTAACATACTACTGTGTTTTAATACGAGGAAAGCTACAGCAGTGTTGAATCTCACTCCGCACGCTCCCACTATTTCGGAACAAAATAAGTTTGAAACTGATGGCTGATCAGAAGATGTAGAAATGCTTGTTTCCATCGTAATAATTTTAAGCCACAAAAATTTAATAAATTTTCTGTCGTCCACGACAATAATGTTCCTTTTAATTGCTATTTTGGTTTCGCACTGTGCATTATTTTAAGGTACTTGCACACTATCATATGGGAGCTTTGAGCCTTGAGGAAACTTTGTAAGTTGAAGACAGGTAACAATCCTTCATCTTCCATTTTCGAAACAAATGAATTCATACGAAAATAATTTAGTTAGCAGATGGATTATATCCCTGTATCGTAACACAGGAACCTACCATATTATCATGTCTTACTTGAAACAAATGTCGCATGCCTTCAGGCGAAATGACGTTCACGTCTGTTGTTCTGGTTTATTTCGGCAGCTTCGGGTAAACACAGCCCAAGAAATCGAAACCGACAAAATCTGCATTTTCAGTTTTGAGGAGTTTATCCCCTTTAGCACCAAGCGATTCATTTGGGACGATGAGGTAGACGATGTTCGGGAATTATGTTGCTTTGGAAGCAAAATAATTCCTGTTGGGCGAAGCGAGTAAGACATGTAAGATAGGCTAGTACAGACTAGTCTATTACTGTCATGTCTTGCATGTCAGCCCCTCAAAAGTGCTCTAATGGAGTGCTTTTGGACCGAAATCGTCTCCATACTGGCTAAGACAATATGTTGGTACATCCCTCCAGGTTAGTTTTGAGCTTTAGTGTCATTTGATAGTAACTATGGCTTTGAAAAACTAATCTCTCGAGATGGCTTTGCGTGAGACAAACCCTGTTTGTCCGATTTTCTTGAATTTAGGAATTGGTTTTTATAACAAATAGCACGCACACACCTCAAATGTAACGTTTTGAGTCGATGAAAGTTTTTTCTGTGGGAGGGGAGGGGGAATCCAGTATGTTTTAGGTGTGCAAGGCTGCATCCTGGAGAGTCAACGTTTGTGCCTGGCGGGGTCGTGAAACCTGACGTATCGCATTACTCTTGCCCCTTCACAGAGTGCTATTGTGTCTCATCAAAACCCTGTAAAGCCTCACTGGCAACTTTCCATTTCGCCATCCGTCCTCTCGTCATTTTTGAGTTCAGACACAGTATCCGACACTAAAGTGGCCCTCTTCTTATTTATTTGTTCCATTCCATTACAACATACTGCCCTACTTTCCGCATTCACACTGATCCTTTGCGATCTCATCGAATTCCCACTTCCCTCTACTCGTAATGAACACCTCAATTCGTCTCCAGTAACTGTATTTTCGCCCATCTGATTTGCAACCATTCTGCCCCGTCTCTCCTACGCCGAAACATTCCTCTAACTCTACACCTGCACACACTGCATCACCTAACAAAAATTTCGAATGTCTGCCTCATCCAGACATTCGTTTCCCTCTCCCGAAAAACGAAATCCGCCTCGATATTTACCAAGCCTCCCAACTACAACTTCCCAGCACCTATCCCACCCCCATTCTTTCCCTTTTCCTCCTCACATTTCCCGATCCATTTTTACTTTCCCCCACTATGGCTTTTCTCCTTCATATTATTCCCCAACTCACATCCCTGCTATTTCTCCTTTCTTCATTTTTCAATATCCTCTCCAATTCCTCCCTCACATATACTACCGATATCACACCTTCATAGTTATATGCACGCGCTACTACTCTACTAAACACCCTCCCTAACAAAGGTAACATTGTTCCCAGTTCAGATGTTTCAAATTTTAGTGAACGTAAATGTACCATTTGTACAGCGTTTTTCAAATATATTCTTCTTTGTCTTTATTTTACCTTTTAGTTTTTTCTTGTTTTAATTTTAAAAAATGCGAGATAATCAAGCTTATTTAATGTGAAGACAACTCGTCCATTTAGAAATTTTAAAATCATTTGTAAGTATTTCGTGGTTTAATTTAGTATTTTGCACTTCTGTACATGTAAATCCTTTTACTGAACTGCGGGTTGACTGTGCCGCTGACAGCACCCATGTTGCGCGAGGGGAACGAAGCAAAAATATGGAAAATGTCCTCGGAATGTGGAAAGATAGACAAAGAAATCGGCCATGCCATTTTAAAGGCTTTAAGGGATACAAGAAAACAACGGACAGCCTACAAATGGTTGGCAGGACGGAGATTCGAACGACTGTCCTCTAGAAAACGAGTTCATCCACTGAGCACTGCGCACTGAACATCTCGTCTGCCAAACTGCGCCTGTATGTTATCCGTTATTTTGGTGTATATGCTGCATACATCAGACGCTACAGAGACTTCATACGTTCCTTTCCGAAGTCGACCGAGGACACAAAGCTGAAAACTTTATTCATTTCCTCACAACGTTCGGGTGACCGCTGCCACAAATCGCGGAGTCCCACCGTCGTATAATACGCAGTTCGTAGTGCGGAATACTGTGTCATTTGTTTAGCATTAAAATTCACAATTTGCCTCATCTTTGTCCTTATTGGTGTCTGTTGAAGTTGTTTTTGTGATTTACAATTCCTACGACCTGATTGTACACCCTTACCCAATAGCCAATAGTAACTGGGCAGTATCAAAGAAGTGTGTATGATCATTCGCTGGCCTCAGTGTCTGATATTCTACTTCTTTTTGGTTCTTAAAGCCTGATGGTAATATTTCTTTAAATACTTCTCAAGTGCAAGAAATTTAGTCTGTTCCTCCTGTGGCAAACAGAAGTGAAATTCCTTTGCAATATCCAAAATTTCACGCACCTTTCCCATACCTTTAAAAACTGCCTCAGAACCTTGTCTTCGTATCACTCTACCCACAAGGTTAGTAACCGTTTTTACGCGTGGGAGAAAAATTAACCTTCAGCTGGTTCTCTTTGCCTATGAATGGATTTGTATTAGTTTTTGTACCCTGAAGTTCCGTCAGTTTTTCTTAGTACCTGTACTCCCAAAGTGAAATTGGACCTCTCTAACTTCCCATTGTGAAGTTTGTATTAGTATTAACGTTGTACACAAAACGTGGGAATTCTGAGAATTCGTTTTGTCCATGATGCTGTATAACGAAAGCGTTTCTAATATACAGAAATCAACAAGTGGGTTTCTTCTATAATTAAGGTAAGCCTTAAATAAGATAAATGAACGAGGTTGTTTCGTGTTAAGGATAATTACTAACAGCTTACTAAGCGAGCACATGCAGTGAACAGAGTAAGACATATTTCATTCTGTGGTGCATTAGATGTAGGTAATTTAGTGAAAACTGTCTTTCACTTCGGACTGATGGTGACGGTTGATGAGCTAGACACCAATTTCACAGCAATTAACGACTGAAACTGGGCTCAAAGCGAGCCAACAATTTACCTGTCGCCGAAATATTCCTGAGACAATAAGATGCTTCTCAGATACAGTACCTTCGATGATGCCGTGTGATTCCATAACCGCAGGCATATTACTTTTTATTCTGTTGATTTCTGTCATTCCTGAGATAAATGAACACCTGAAGAAAGCAGGTGCCGTTGTAGTACCGGTATCTAAAGAAAACACCTGAGATAAAATCCTGTCAATAACAAACCGGTGAAAGTCTGAAATCCTTCCAGGTGCGCAAAATAAAACACTTGGATGATACTAGCAGACGAATTTCTGAGTCAGGAAATCGTAACTGAGCTGGTTACGCTCTGCATTGTTTGGAGAAAGAACCCTTGTGTTAAATTAGGAACACCCAAGTGCAGGAGAACTTCTTACGTATGCGAGGATTATCAACTAACAGCGTAATCGACTTACCGCTAGCGAATGCCTTCGACATATTCGAGAAAACATTACTATATTAATGCCCTTCCAACTTTTCAGGAGAAGGTGGTGACAGATATTTTTAGAACAGACTAATCTGTAAAACGATAGCTTGTCTAACGTTCAACCGCGCTCTTCGAAGGAAAATTCCACTGTGTTAAATTTTGATAGTAAAACAAAACTTAATGGAGTAGGCCATTAAAAAACGCCCTTTCTCACATGCTTTTGGCAACAGTGTTTAGTTGTGGTTCTTCAAGGGGAGATGCATCATTCTATACAAAAGAAGGCTCCATTTGGCTGATCGTGTTGGTAAGAAAAGGCAAAAATATTGCTCATTCATTTCTAAAAGTCTGTTGCTCCTTAAAAAGCGACAGTTAAGCTGAGAACATCCACTGCAAACAGTGTTCAGGGCAATGCAGTACACGTGGTGAATGTGGTGGAAATTTTATAGTTTAACAGGTGATGATCGAACGTGTACTGAAGCGTGGGCGGGCATAGAAGCTCGGAAAGAGAAGGGGAAACGTCGACTAGTTACTCAGAATGAAGATGGAACTCAAACAACCCACATGTGGTGACTAACTCTGATTGCTTTGGTTGAATTGTAAAGTGCACTTTGGACTAAGGTTTGACAGCAATAAAAAGTGTGCCAGCCGTTGTGAGCGAGAGGTTCTAGGCGCTTCAGTCCGGAACCGCGCTGCTGCTACGGTCGCAGGTTCGAATCCTGCTTCGGGCATGGATGTGTGTGATGTCCTTAGGTTAGTTAGGTGTAAGTAGTTCTAAGTCTAGGGGACTGATGACCTCTGATGGTAAGTCCCATAGTGCTCTTAGCCATTTGAACCATTTGAATAAAACTCCAGAAGTGGAGGCCCTGGTGCTCGAAGATGTGACTAACATAATCGTGGCCATAGTCACAAAGGAGAAAATCTCTCACGAACCAATCATGAACGTTCCTGCACGACGTTTTGTGGATGACAAAAGTCATCGCCCGCTAGGTTCAGTGATTCAAAAAGTCCGTCAAAACGAGCCAGTAGCGGATCCATCTCAGATGTGTCAGACCGATCTAAATGACTTGTGTAGTCCGCCTAATCACGATGGACGAGTGCTACGTACATCACTGTGACTCCGAGAGCAAGCAACCAGTGCGAACATGTGGATTCACCACCGCAAAAACAGCCGAAGACGTAACCATCACCGGGAAACGTGATGCTGCGTGTGTCTTGGGACTGCCACAGTGTAGCGCTGACGGGCAAACCGCTGCAGAAGCATCCTGCCAGAATCTCCAGGCAGAGTTACTGCATGCTGCCAGGGCTAAAGCGGCCCAGCTGATTCTACGCCGGAAGGAGCCACATGTGCTGCTTCAGTTGTTTGCCACATTTTGTCCGCCGCTGTATTCCCGTGACTTGCCATCTGGTGATCCTCTACCCTCAGATGTAGAGCAACCCGTCTGCACAGTCGTGCGCGTTAGCACGTGGCTTCCGGGATTCGGGGAGGCATGCTGGACGCGGATCGTGTTCGCCCAGCAAATTAATGACGTCCCGCCTCATATAAACACTACACATACGTTTAGAAAACGTTATCATATTTCCACATCACAACACTAAGCCCAGACATTTGGGGTCACCCAGCAACCAGTGAAGAAATGGGATAAAAGGCACTAAGAAGAAGACGCTCGGATCTACAGCTACGTCTACATGATTACTCTGTGGTCCACTACTAATACAGGGCTATTACAAATAATTGAAGCGATTTCATAAATTCACTGTAGCTCCATTCATTGACACGTGGTCACGACACACTACAGATACGTAGAAAAACTCATGAAGTTTTGTTCGGCTGAAGCCGCACTTCAGGTTTCTGACGCCAGAGCGCTCGAGAGCGCAGTGAGACAAAATGGCGACAGGAGCCGAGAAAGCGTATGTCGTGCTTGAAATGCACTCACATCAGTCAGTCATAACAGTGCAACGACACTTCAGGACGAAGTTCAGCAAAGATCCACCAACTCCATTATCGATGGTATGCGCAGTTTGAAGCTTCTGGATGCCTCTGTAAGGGGAAATCAACGGGTCGGCCTGCAGTGAGCGAAGAAACGGTTGAACGCGTGCGGGCAAGTTTCACGCGTAGCCCGCGGAAGTCGACGAATAAAGCAAGCAGGGAGCTAAACGTACCACAGCCGACGGTTTGAAAAATCTTACGGAAAAGACTAAAGCAGAAGCCTTACCGTTTACAATTGCTACAAGCCCTGACACCCGATGACAAAGTCAAACGCTTCGAATTTTCGGCGCGGTTGCAACAGCTCATGGAAGAGGATGCGTTCAGTGCGAAACTTGTTTTCAGTGATGAAGCAACATTTTTTCTTAATGGTGAAGTGAACAGACACAATGTGCGCATCTGGGCGGTAGAGAATCCTCACGCATTCGTGCAGCAAATTCGCAATTCACCAAAAGTTAACGTGTTTTGTGCAATCTCACGGTTTAAAGTTTACGGCCCCTTTTTCTTCTGCGAAAAAAACGTTACAGGACACGTGTATCTGGACATGCTGGAAAATTGGCTCATGCCACAACTGGAGACCGGCAGCGCCGACTTCATCTTTCAACAGGATGGTGCTCCACCGCCCTTCCATCATGATGTTCGGCATTTCTTAAACAGGAGATTGGAAAACCGATGGATCGTTCGTGGTGGAGATCATGATCAGCAATTCGTGTAATGGCCTCCACGCTCTCCCGACTTAACCCCATGCGATTTCTTTCTGTGGCGTTATGTGAAAGATTCAGTGTTTAAACCTCCTCTACCAACAAACGTGCCAGAACTGCGAGCTCGCATCAACGATGCTTTCGAACTCATTGATGGGGACATGCTGCGCCGAGTGTGGGAGGAACTTGATTATCGGCTTGATGTCTGCCGAATCACTAAAGGGGCACATATCGAACATTTGTGAATGCCTAAAAAAACTTTTTGAGTTTTTGTATGTGTGTGCAAAGTATTGTGAAAAAATCTCAAATAATAAAGTTATTGTAGAGCTGTGAAATCGCTTCAATCATTTGTAATAACCCTGTACTCTGGTAGAGGATTCACATAACCGACTTCAAGTTATTTCTCTACCGTCCAACTCTCGATCAGAGAGCGGGGCAAAACGAACACATAAATCTCTCTTCTTCAAGCTGTGATTTTTCTTATTTGATTAAGATGATCATTTCGCTCAGTGTAGGCGGACACCAACAAAATATCTTCCCATTTGGAGGAGAATGGTGGTTATTAAAATTTGTTGAGAAAATATTGCCGCAAGGAATAATGTCTGCCACCCCAATTCACATATCATAACAGTGACATTCCCTCACCTGTTTCACGATAATACAAAAGAAGGTGCCCTTCTTTGAACTTTTTCGATGGGCTCCGTCAGTCCTATCTGATAAGGATCCCATATTTCCCCTCCAGAAGAGGGCGCCAAGCGTGGTGTAAGCAGTCTCTTTGCTAGACCTGTTGCATTTTCCAATTATTCTGCCAGCAAATCGCAGCCTTTGGTTCGCTTTTCCCAACAGCATTACCTTTCTGATCGTTGAAGTGTAAAATATTCGTAATTGAAATCCGTAAGTATGTAGTAGAATTCACAGCGTTTAGATTTGTGTGATTCATCGTGTAACCGAAATTTAGCTGATTTCTTTTGGCATTCAAATGGATGACTTCACACTTTTTGTGATTTTTCGTGTTACCGAAATTTAACGGATTTCTTTTGGTACTCAAGTGGATGATTTCAGGCTTTTTGCTATTTAGAGTAAATTCTTCTTCTCGCACTGTGCATATATCTTGTATAAATTATTTTACAATTAGTTTCGATCTTCTAATGACTTTACAGGATGGTAATTGACAGTATCTACTGCAAACAGTCGAAGAGGGCTGCTCAGATTGTCTCTTAAATCGTTTATATAGATAAGGAACAGCCGAGCGGCTATTACACTTACTTGGAGAAAGTGGAGATACTGGTTCTGTTTTCCCCTATCAGTTTCCGTCAATTACTGCGAACTGTGACCTTTCTGACAGAAACTTACGCATCCAGTAGCACAACTGAGACGATACTCCACACGGCTGCAATTTGATTACAAGTCGCTTGTGAGGAACAGTGTCAGAGACCTTCTGAAAATCTAAAAATGTCGACTCAATAGGACATCTCCTGTCGACAGCACTCATTACTTTGTCGGAATAAAGAGGTGGTTATGGTTCACAAGAACGACATTGGTCAGTAGTCAATAAATCGTTTTGTTCGTTGTAATTCATAATTCTCGACTATGGTAAATGTTCTAAAATCCTACTGTAGATCGATGTTAGTGATCTGTATCTGTAATTGGATTACTCCCTCATCTTTTCTTGAGTACTGGTGTGCCCTGTGCAACTTTCCGCTGTGCACGTACCGAACGGTCTTTAGGTGCAAATCTTTCTGTGAGCGAGCGGGTGTATATAATTGCTAAGTATGGAACTGTTGTGTCAGCATACTCTGAACGGAACCTGACTGGTATATAGTCTGGACGGGATGCCTTGCCTTTATTAAGTGATTTCAGCTGCTTTGGTACACGGAGGACATTCGCTTCTAAGTTACTCATGTGGGCAGCATTTGGTTGACTGGATGTAGATATCATTGTGTTGTAGGTGTTCCCAGGAGGACGACAAGGTGACTTCGGAACTGTAATGTTTTCTGTGAACCTCCTCAGCTAACGTGTCTGCCAAGTCATCTATCGTTGGGAAGGAAGGAGTTGAATTAAAGGGTGGGGGACCAGGAGCGTCAGCACGCGTCTCGTTCTCGCTCGCAGCTTCATTCTCTTTTCCCGAGATGATAATTAGAGCTCTGTGACTGTTCCTCCTATCTTACGACAAGAAAGACAGCTTGGGCGTGGAGCAGCAAGACAGAGGAAATTCCCCGAATGTGTGAGCACGTTCCTCGCAGCACGTAGCGAGGCTCTGAACAGCGACCAGCTGAGTGTGTGTGTGTGTGTGAGAGAGAGAGAGAGAGAGAGAGAGAGAGAGAGAGAGCTCTTTAAGCCTGCGACGACGAGGCAGTGACTTGAGCGCGATGAATGCGTCGCACAGAGTTGAATCAACAAGGCTCTCGCGTTCGCTTATCTCCGCCGCTTCTGAACGCTTCTGCTGTACCTGAGAAGATGAATTAAGCCCGGAGGACTCGTCTCTGCAGCTCCCTCGGCGACTTCTGCGAAGTGCTAGTCCAGGCGCGCTCGTCTTTCCTCAGACGAAAACAAGTACGCTGTATTGTTCGGATTCGCAGTAGTTGGGGTATTGTGGCGTATCAGGTAGGCAGCATTAAATATACTGCAATGTCATTGCGTCTGTTCAATTCGGTTGAGTCAGGTCTGCGTCAGTATCATCAAAAAGCCGCAGTTTGCTAGAAACGGAACTGGTACTTTATTTTGGCCACCATTTTGTTTCAGTCGAATTCATTCTCACCATCAGCTTCACACACTCACGTCCATTGCTTTACAAAGATCTGCTATAGAGTCATTCAAAAGGAATGAAAGAAAATGTCTTTCGTTTGTTACTGCTCTTACTGTCTCCAGCCCGAAGACTGGTTCAACGCAGCTCTCCTTCCTTATCAATGCTCAGCAAAAGTAACTACTGCAGCCTACATGCGTTTGAACCTGCTTGTTGTAGTCAGTCCTTGGTCTCGCTCTAAAATTTTTCCCTCCACTCTTCCCTTCCTTACCAAATTAACAGTTTCTTGGTCAACAGGATGTATCCAATGAACCGTTCCATTCTTTTGGTATAGCTGTGCCATAAATTTATTTTCTACTTATTTAGATTCAGCACTTCCTCATTAGCTATCTGATACACCCATCTGACATTCAGTATTCTATCAAAACATTTAAAAAGCCGTTCTTTGATTTGTTACGAATGTTTGCCGGTCAGGTTGTACTTCTGTTGCTCAACATATCATATGCAAATGTCTCGAATTTTGAGAAGTCTCACTCACTGTTTCTAATGATAAACTGATTGTCCGCAGGTTTCTTTGCATCTACATCCACATCTAGATTTTTCCTCTGCATATCACTGTGAAGCTGCACGACAGATGGTAATTGCCACTATACCAGTTATTTAACTTTCTTAACGTTCCATTCACGTGTGGAACGCGGGAAGAACCCCCTGTGCGTGTTGTAATTAGTCTGATATCATCTTCGTGATACATATGGGAGCGATATCTAGCAGCGGTAACACACTGACGGAAAAAATCACGACAGCAAAAGTTTATAACGAAGAGTAATTAAATTTTGCGAATACATTTTTCTAGGTAATACGTTTAAGTGAGTTACATTGCAACATCGTAGGGTTAATGCAAGCGCCAGAGAAGCCATTGAGAATATGAAATGCTGGTACATTGACAACCACTGTAACCGCTTGAATGCTGAATGCGAGCGCGCAGACGTTCCTGCACTGTGTCGTACCAGGTGCCGGAGGTCAGTTTGTGGGACGGAGTTCCGTACCTGTTGCGCTCGGTCGGTCAATAAATGGACGGTTAACGCTGTTTGTGGATGACGCTGTAGTTATCGTTCGTCGATGTCCCATACGTGCTCGATTGGAGACAGATCTGGTGATCGAGTAGGGCAACCCAGCATGTCGACACTATGTAGGGCATGTCGGACTACAAAAGCGATATGTGAGCGAACGCTATCCTGTTGCAATACACTCCCTGATGCGTAGTTTATTAATGGCAGCAAAACAGGTCGAATCCGGACTAACGTGCAAATTTTCAGTGCGGTGGCATGCGTTGCGTGGGACAACCAGGGGAGTGCTCCCGCTGTCATACGGTATCGCGCCTCAGACCATAGCTACCGATGTGGGTCCAGTGTGTCTAACCAGCAGAAAGATTCGGTAGATGTCGTCAGCTGGCCTCCTTCTAACCAACACACGGCCATCATTGACACCGACGCAGAACACGGCAAACCTCCAGCCTGCCCTCCAACGAGCACTCGCTTGACACTACTGAAGTAGCAAATGGCAGTGGTTTGGAGCCACTTGAATACCCGCTATAGGGCGTCTGACTCGGAGCTGTCCCTGAAGTAACCCGTTCGTAACGATTCTTTGTGACACTGTGGTTACAACTGCTGCTCAAACTGAAACTTCCTGGCAGACTAAAACTGTGTGCCGGACCGTGACTCGAACTCGGGACCTTTGCCTTTCGCGGGCAAGTGCTCTACCAACTGAGCTACCCAAGCACGACTCACGCCCCGTCCTCACAGATTTACTTCCGCCAGTACCTCGTCTCCTACTTTCCAAACTTCAAAGAAGCTATCCTGCGATCTTTGCCGAAGTAGCACTCCTTGAAGAACGGATATTACGGAGACATGGCTTAGCCACAGCCTGGGGGTGTTTCCAGAATGAGATTTTCACTCTGCAGCGGAGCGTGCGCCGATATGATTGGTAGAGCACTTGCCCGCGAAAGGCGTAGGTCCCGAGTTCGAGTCTCGGTCCGGCGCACAGTTTTAATCTTCCAGGAAGTTTCAATGTTAACGTTCTTTGGGTTTTTTTTAGCCTGACCGTGACTGTACCCAATGACAAGAAAACGGACCATAATTTCGTAATTGCGAAATTAGTGAAACAGTAACAACAGCAAAGTAAACGGCTTTTTAACAGACGTTCTGCTAATACTAAAGTAAACTGTAATTATACATACTAACTAATCTCTTACAACACAGCTACTCTCCATATTATGCAGTAACTTGCCCTAGTTTGGTTCAAATGGCTCTGAGCACTATGGGACTTAACATCTATGGTCATCAGTCCCCTAGAACTTAGAACTACTTAAACCTAACTAACCTAAGGACATCACACAACACCCAGTCATCACGAGGCAGAGAAAATCCCTGACCCCGCCGGGAATCGAACCCGGGAACCCGGGCGTGGGAATTTGCCCTAACAAACAGTACAACAGCAGAACATAAAAAGGCCAGTAATTCCAGCAATACACACTGTCTCACAAAAACACTTGCTATTGGCCAAAACTACTGTGCAGTATAATGAACAAATGCAGAATGAACATGTGAACCTACTAACGAAGTCTGACTGGCAATAGCACGAACCACTGGTTTTCTAAGTAATTATTACCAAACAAATATCATGATTTTGAAACAGTACTGATTATTTTGGGCTTCAGAAATTTGTACATGAAGTTGCTCTATACAAATGGGCAGTGGAGTTGTCACTTATAAAAAAAGTTTAGGTGCAGAATAAATGATTGTACTGGTTGCTACGCTTACTCAGAAAGAGCCTTTATTTTCATTTATGACGTGGTTTGAAGAACCATCATCAGTTGTAAATGGTAAATGGTGACAGGAAAAATTAAGAAAATGGCAAATACAATTAGCGATAACTTTAAGTATAACGAATAACGCAACTTTTAGTTCAACAGTTAACAAGGAGACCTATCACCTAGTCTCTCGTTGGACGCCAAGTCAAACTGGCTTTGTAAATGACCTCAGAACACTTAAATACTGATGTCTTTTTATAACTTTCATTTACAAACAGCTATAAGTAGTTTATATTTTTGTCATTGATTGTTTTATAGCAGACTCTTATTTAATGAAATCTTATTTTGTGGACTCGCTTTAGAAAACTTTAAGATGGAAAATTATGTGGAGTAAATCATTTCCTTCCGTACAGGAAACTAATCAAACTTCTTACTTCGCAAAGTTAGTAAAAACTGCAAAATATTTTACTGCCAAAGTTGTCATTTTAATACAAACAGGACGCTCGGACTTAATAATTCACTTGCAACTGACCCTGTCTAGGAATGTGACAGGATAATCATGGGTATGCACAAATAATTTAGAGGTTCTACAAAAAGTTATTATTCAATACATAATACCTCGTCGGCTAGATTGTACATATTTAGATAACAATTCTGCTGAAGATGGTAGCGTTTGTGGCAGATTACAGTGGCTATAAAACTGGCGGTAAAACAACCATGGTTGTTGATGTTAGCCACGTCTTGTTACAGCTCTTCTTGGTGTCGTAAATTTAACCAAACGGGGCCAATAGCGATTCCATCGTCGATTGGCCACTTTACCTTATATCCGAGGCTCGCAAGCTCTTCTCGCCTCAGTTTGTACCACGACAGCTGACCAAGGCTGGACTACTGGACCGTATCAGTAGCCACAAAGGAATCAAGCGCCTTGCCCGCCAGGTCCATCTTTTCTAGTTCCGCCAAACTACTTCCCTAGCGGCGGGGCTTTACTACAGGTTTTCCAATTTAGCTTCCCTACTCACGGACCAATAAAATTACAAATTATTACATTCACGGTGTATTAAATATAATAACAGAGGTACAGTTACAATATAATTTCTTAATATGCGAAAATAATTAATTTTTGTTATTACATATTTGTACAACCAAAGATCTTTACTATGAGGATAAGCTAGTGTAAAATGTCAGTAGAGAAATTATACGAATTATACCTTAACCCACCGATTGTTGACGTTACCCGTTTATGGACCAGTCTTTTACATTCTTCCATATTTAATTCTAGTCGGCAACACGGATGCGTACTTGTGAAGCTAACTGTGCCGTGATTCTCGCACTTATCCGCCCTTGCAGCAGTTCTCTGCAGTTACTTCACCACAAAAGCTCGTGCAGGTCGACGAGGTAATAGGCTTGGCGTCCCTGACATTTGGGATGAGAGGCAGTCCAGGACATTTACAAAGGGATTCAGAATCCGGAAAAGCGTGAGGCGCTGACGTACTGCAGGAATTCCCGAGCACTAATTTTCAGGTACGAGTCAGGACACACAACGACGGTCAGGGTCGTCCTTTGGCCGCAGATTCCTTGCAGAGGGTGATTTTGCGATGATGGCGGGCCACTTCCTGCATGGGACGGCCTCCGGTACGCTGTGGCGTTACGTACACTTGGGATCGATTAAGGTGTCCGAGTCCCAATTTCCTACAGCTCCGGCACTCTACAAATTCAAGGTGAGGATTTCAGCAACGTACCGGGCGATGTGGGACGGTGGTTGTACCACTGGACTCGCATTAGGGAGGACGACGGTTCAAATTCGCGTCCAGCCGCCCACCTTAACGCTGTATGCGATTACTCTAAATCGCTCCAGCAAAATGCCGAGACGTTCCTTTGAAAATGACAAATTTCTGATACCGAAGTTAAACTGTGCTGTCAGGTTTTACAACTGTGTACGATGTAAATATTGACAAATAAAACGATTCTACATTGCTCTGCAATTATTTTGTGAACATCTGATAAAAGTTACTCACAAATGGCAACGTATTTGTTAATAAATAGTCACGAACGTGCTTAAGGAATTTTCATGCTGATTTTAAAACTGCTCTTCGATACTTCGAGTCTGTTGTACATTAGAAGTTACGGACGATTTAATATTATGATTTAAATTTTAGTAATATTACTTTAACAGATGATCTTTGATTAAAGAGGTATGAGTAGACAATGATATTTGACCTCCATGATCTTTTTTTGTACGTGGCTCAATATTGGAATTAACCAAATGAATTTGTCCCCCATGAAACCTATTATTTCCTACGGTCTTTAGTTGACATCGATCCTCAGTTCACGGTAATAACATCTGAGGTAATGAGTTAACTGGTTCCAGCATTCGAAATGTGGATTTCTTACAGGAATCATATAGAACAGTTTTACAAAAATAATGTTGTATCGATGGAATCGAAAAGCAGTCAGTGATATTATACTCGAAACATTGCCAGGGACTTCCCAAAGAGGACATTGCCACAGCACCCTCTGATACCGACCTAACTGCATTCTTCCTGCACTGTGGAAGGCCTTAGAATATGTAGTCAACAACCAGCTAAGGAGCAACCTAGCTACAAACAGCCTACTACACGAATACCAATAAGGTTCGGGTGCACTTCACAGCAAAACATCTTACTTCATAAATCAATATAGAGAGATCCGCTACAGTTGTACTAATATTTATTTAAACCACGACTGGTTTTAAAATCCCATGTTCAGGCGTATGAAATTGTAATATTTGGTAATGCATAACATGCTGTCGTGCCAGCCAATGCAAGAGTTCCAGTCATTGCATGTTGGGGGAAACTGTCACCGGCTGGGCAGCCGCACTGACTGGCAGGACCCGATGTTATGTGTCACCAAATACTATAACGTCGCAGGCCTGAATATGGGACTTTAAAATCTCGAAACCGGTCGTGGTTTGGATAAATATTCGTATAACTGACGTGGATCTCTCTAAATTAATTATCTTGGCTGTCAATTGGAGATGTCTTACGTACCAAATCTTGTGCTTCCTTCGTAAAGGTAATCAAAGAACACTGCTTACCACGGATACACAAGAGGTGCCCATCATTTGCTTCTTGAACTTCAGCAAAGCCTTTGACACTGCTGACTACTGCAATTTACTTGCATAACTTACCACCCTAAATGTTCCGCCAAGTGCAGTGCAAGAGTGTCCCTCATGTCTATCGTCTCGCCAGAAATGCATCATGTCCTATTCTTTTCATTCAGCGTAAAGCACCAGTCATCAGTTTTGCCCTACCGCAAATACCACATGCGGGCTGATGACTCCCTGTTGTGTTTAAGAGTAAAAGCAATGAATCTTAAGCCAGCTATCGAGGATCTCACTACCGCCCTGGGTCCACTATCAAAACGGCCGCAGGATACGGCGTTAAAGCTCAGCTCATCCAAAGCCCGAGCGGCACTGGTTGGTCATTCTAAGTTCATTAGCCCGAAATATCGGGAATCCCTACAATCTTTAACCCTAAATGGGACAAATATCAAGTTCTCTCCTTCAGCAAAGAGTCCAGGAGTAAAAATAGATGAAACCTAAATTGGACTGAGCACGTGACTGCGATGTGAAAGACGTACCGGCGTTTCTCTACTGTCATACAAAAATATAAAAAATTCTTCCCTCTTGATCTGATAAAGCAACTTATACAAACACCTGAAAATACTTACAGCTATTGATTACAACGATGTTAACCTGGAGGGGCTTTCTCAGGAAAGTTTACGTGGCCTGGAACTGTTACGGATAGCTGTATTCGTTATATCTTCGATGTTTGCTCTCATTTCACCATCAAATGCGCAGCTATCCCGGCAGCGTGCAGACTGGCGCAGAGATTTCCGTACCCTCTGTCTTCTCTACTGCCTTATCAAAGAACATTCCCTGTCCCATTCCATCGTTCAGTCACTTTGTCAGTATCCTCCTCAGTAACAGTCACCCGACACCGAAATAGTCTCCCGCATTATATTAGACAACTAAATAACGTCTCGCAACAATAAGGAGAATCATTGTGTCTGTACGCTCTCGTTGCCAGTGTACATCCGTCTTTCCGACCTAAATCTCCCCATTTCCCAGTATTCTTAGACCAAGCAGTCTCCTTAAAATTCCTTTTCCCTAGAACTCTGTATCTCAGAAAACGTCTGTTTTGTAAACCTATATCGTTATTGATATTATTGTCATTATTTCTATTATTACTATTAGCAGCTGCAATAGTATAAGTACTGCCAGCATTAACGTCATTAGTTCATATATTATTTACTCGTTATTGCCACTTCAGACACTTACATAATTTTAATGCTATTTGTCATATTAAAACTGTTATTTTTAGGAAACTTTGAAGTAAAAATTTTACAGTATATGCGAAACCCTGGTCCTATGTAGTCAGATCAGATTAAATAAATAAGTACACCTTACGTAGAAAAAAAAAAACGGAATTCCTAAGATATTGTTTTTCTGGTTAGGTTCAACGACTTTGCATCACTAGTGGATTAGGAAATTATACCAGAACGCCCGTTGATGCTCTGTCGAGTCGACAGAGCAAAGGAGACAGGCGCTTTCGTTGTATCACCTCTGTACAGGCTCTGGTAACCGAGCGTTACTTTCATATTTTACGAATATAAACGTGTCACGGCCCCAGCGGTACCTAATGCAGAGGAAATTTAGCTGCATTCAGAGTAATACAGTATAGGGAGTAAATTCGGCGTATTAGCCACTGTCTTAAATCGATTAGTTAAGAACAATGAAGCAATGATAATTAGATATTATATTTAAATTCCTGTAACGGGTGTACATAATCCGTTCATTTCTTGTGATAAAATTTGCACGTAATCGTATTACTTTAATGAGCCTGCCTCATTCGAACTGGATATATTTATATGCCCTATTTGCCGTTGGCAAATTTCATTATCGTAAACTAGCTTTCGAAATTGACAGCGTACAAAGTCCATCAACACATTAATGGTCTGCACGAAGTTCGACCGTTGTAGAGCGTCTAGACAAGAAATAATAAATTTTTGTTAGTTATACGAGCAGCAGGGAAAGAATCTGGCAAGGAGTGCCAAACAATCTTGGGTGTCCACATTCATTCAACAGCGCAGGCACTTCATTCCAGCAGAGGAATGAATGTTAAAAGATCACGCGAGGTCACAGCAGGCTGCAGCTCCAGCAGACGCGTGAGTTCGTCGATCAACAGTCCCGCTGGAACAGTCACAAAAGCTCGCACCTCACCGCATCAGGCAACTCGTGCTGGCTAATAATCCAGTGCCATGCGGCTCAAATTCGGTACGGTACTAAGAAAGTATTGTGCAGAAGTGTTAAGGACGCCTTTAGAAGCACATCTCCTAACGTGCTCCATAAGATGTCGAGGAGGATACCGAGACGTATGTAACTCCGTGTGAAGCACATCAGTCCCCACACAGATATACTAGGCAGGCCGACATATTTTTATATGTAAGTACTTCAACATACAGTGTACCGTTTTGACATAGGCCTAAAGGGACTTTTCGGGAACAATGTGTATTAAGTGTAGGAGATGGGGTGCGGTGAATTCGTTCTTTAAATGGTTTTGAATTACAAGCTTTTTCAGAGTGACATAGGCACGCGACAGATTCGAACTGAAGACCGCTGCATCACTCCACTTTTAGCGAGCAACTGGTCAGTGTTCGAGTTAGTGCAGTCCCGTAACGAGGCCGATGTCGGATGGCCACGCCAGCAGAGTTCGGCGTACGTCGATTGTATGCAGATAAAAGCCATGAGTAGAAGCCTTGGAAATACCAATGGCATTATCGCGATTTCAACTCTCGTAATGAATGCGTGGCTTCGGAAAGCCCAGTGTGCTTGTAAATTTTGATTACCATTCTGGTTTTGGGCGCGCAGTACCTAAGCGAAGCGTATGGATACCAGGAACGAAACATTTCGGAACATGATATCGATAACTGGGTCAGAGATGCGAGTCCGGGATACGCTAATGGCCTTGGCTGCAAGTTGCCTTTCTGACTGCTAGTGCACACGTCCATCCAGCGGAAGGGAACTTGCTAGACGGGTATGTATGTAGGAAAAAATGAAAGCGGTGTCCTGTTCCGATTGTCATCCTACGTTCAAAGTCGATTACCTAGAGGCGTCTTGCCATGCCTGTTACTCACATCATATGCCGCGACTAGGCGCGACATTTGGGCGTCTTTTACAGCTCACTTTCAAATGGGGCAACCGTGGCTGCGACGTTTGGCCTTTTAGCCTAGTAGTGTATCGGTGTTTTCAATCACGACTCCTACTGATGTGTAGTACGCTCTGGTGGTACACATACCCATTGTAACAATCTAGCTGGACCAGATGAAGTGTGTGTACCGTGTGAGATGGTACAACAGTTAGACAGAAGACTCGTATTCACGGTTGTGGTGGCATTGCTCTGTGTTATTAATATGGACGCACCCGACGTTTAGCGTTGATAATGACGTCACTTAGGCAAGGAAGAGAGTTTATGCAGATATGCTATTTCCTGGTGGTGAAAGTTTTCGATGTTTAGATCTCAGATTTCGAGAATGTTGATTAATATGTTTCACTCGTTGTTCAAAATAGTCTAAGACATTTTCTATGGTATTAACAACATGTGATTTGGAAGGTAAGCCGAGATGCCAAAGGGTTTCTTAGTGTTCATCAAAATGTGGGAAAATCAGCTGTTGTCATCTTGGAAGATGGGAGTGTCCAAAGCACATTCGATACTAAGATGTAGAAGTAAGGGTAGCACGGGTTCAGGGTGAATATAAACAGCTGACACAGAGGTGGAGTGGTGGTTACGACGTAAGAATGGCAGATGACCCAGGATTGAGGCTAGATAATAGGCCAGTGAACGCCCAGAGAGAAGCGGCTGTCAAAATTAATGTTTTATTTTGCAATGCTACATCGGCACTACATTGACTTGGGGAGGCCCCAGCGAAGAGGGCAGGCGGCCGGCAGGGGGACAGCTGGAGACCGGGCACGTGGCTGCACAGGTGCACCGGCAGTTCCGCTGACACCTGGGCTCGGTACCTGGCGCGTAGCTCTGCTAGGTGAACCACAAGCACAGGCCGTCAGTGGAGGAAGAAGACAGACAGGAATGTTGCCGTGGCAGCCAATTCTGCGAAGACACTGGCCGTGCAGTGGAGAGGCGCGCCCACCGTTTTGACGGGAGACCACTGCTGTGCACGGGCGGCGACCCCCTGTCCCCAGCGCAGGAGCCTCGCTGCCGCTGGAGTGACCCAGCACTACGCTGTGGCATTAAGGCCCCAGTATCACTGGGACACTGGTGGTGATCACCGGTGCCTTTGGTGAACACTACAGGATCACTAGTGTCCGACACCGCAGGTATTGGCAGCTGATTAGTTAGTGGAATGGGTTCTTACATGGGTAGCAACTAAATTACACCAGCCTTTTAATGTCCGAAAAATAGGGTATTCAATTTGAAAAAAAAAAACATTCAACTTACCAATTTTAATTTTCACATACATGCTCGTCCCATTGAAATCAGGCACAAAATTCGTTATAATTTCTTGCCACGCATTCGTTTTCATCACTTTGTTGCTGTAGTGATCGCTTTTCACCCACATAGCAGGACGACTTTCTACTTCACTTACAAAATCTTCCGTGTTAATCAAATCTAAACTCGTGGCTACAATGTCTACAGTATATTGTACAATGAAAGTTTCGGGTCACTGTCTCAGAAATGACTGCCTGTCGGTTGGCAAATCTGCAGCTCTGTGTCTGTTCCAGTGTGAACACTCCAATTCAAACTAATGCGTGTCTGGCGGTGACTGCTGTAAACACAGTGGCCTTGTCCTTCTGACGTCACTGCTAGGTCACAGTGGCTCGGTGAGAATGCTCCAGTTAAAACGAGCGTATCTCTGTCGGCGACCGTCACCAGTGACCCAGTGTGAAACAGGCCGAAGTCCGTAAGGTGGGACATATGAGGCGTCCTAACCCGAATTCCCAGGAACTTGACTCACACCCAAACATCCAGCTGTCAGACGGTCAGATCGGGACCAAACGTTGCACGCCGATAGAGAATCAACCGAAACTCCGATTTAGTTCATTCTATGTGCTGTGCTCCAGCAGAACGGGCGTAAACGTTAATTAAAAGTAACACCGGAACTACCAGAGCACAGTGAAAACATGTCTATGAACAATACTTGCGTCTGGACTACGTGGGCGAGTTGGTAGAGATGTAGTACAATGGTAGGCGAGGGCTGCTGGGTTGAAACCCTGCTGATCACAGTTTTTTTTTTTTAACTGTTTAAGTGTGAAACTGTTATAGGGGAGAATATTTTCCTGACATGTGAAAAGATTTTTTCGAAGTTTATAGAAATGTTCTTATGCCAGTTCTGTGACTTCGTTTCATTGAAAGTAGTAAATCTATATCTATCATTATTACCACTAATACTTCCTCATCTGTGATGCAATTGTTTCTTTATTCTATTGTCCCACTTCTTACGTTTACTCTGTGAAACTACAAATGCACTAGCTGCTTCATCACGCGTGTGTCTGTTGAATCGCACATGTCTGACAGAGCACCACAACGATCTATGCAGATGAAAATGACAGTTTTGTACTTAGGCTGTAATATTTATTAAGGCCTCTTACAGCTATGCGTTTCTACACGCGGAAACCGTTTTAAATATCCATGGTAAGCCCTGAAACATTTTATGCAGAAGGATTTCATTGCATCACCCATTACATTACTGTCCAGTTTCGGTCTGTGGAGTTTTCAAATTCACTTGCATTTATGAAATGTGTTCTCTCTAAAAAGTATTTAGTGCCGCGTGCGAACAGAGACTTGTTCCTATAGACAAGCGCAACGCCCGTTGTGTATCACTTCTCCACATAAGCTACATATCATTTGCTCCGCTCCTCCCCCCTCCCCGTTCCCCAATTAAGAAACTTGTAAACTTTCCGTGAATTCTTTGTAAGACCTTTAAAAACAAACTAAATCAAGTGGTTGTGAAGATTCCTTGTTTTTTGTTTAAAAATAAGTGCTACATACACGTTCTTCTTCTATAATGGAAATAAGTTTCTAAATCTTTTTCCAGTGCTAAATATGAAAAGAAGTGGCAGTTTTTTTTTTCATTTAAGGTACTGATATCTATGAAAGCTTTTAGTGAATTCAGAAGAATTGTATCTTTTGTACCGTTCTATGTCGAATAAAAATGTACTGACTATTAAGCGAATGCATAGACGGAAGATATGAAATTTCTATCACTCTTTTAGTTTCTTCTTATGTCCAGTTAAAGAACGCATTTGAATGATTAGCTTAGTCTCACAGCTTCCTTTTCATGTCCTCTTCCCAAAAGCTCTAAAATGGATCCGTTGTGTTATTTCGTGCATTCCTCTGTCCACTGTTTCCCAATCATTGTAACATGAATGAGTGAGCCCAAATCATGCTGTGGGAAAAACACTCAGAAGCTACACAGAACCCTTCCAGTCAAAAATACAACGTTCAAGAGCTGTAGGTTAAACACTTCAGTACACCGTCAGTGTCCGTGGCGGCTTCCATCCCTTGGAAACAGGGAAACTATTGACCCATAGGAGCACTCTACATGGCTCTGGCAAGCTAGTGTTCGGTATGTGTATAGTTTGTCCAATTGAAGATGTGCGCTATTATGTCCTGTTGTTGTCAACGGTCTTCTATGAGTTATCCGACTTCAAATGTTGAAACGTACTGAAGACGTTATGGGATTGACATTTATCTCTGTTCGCTTTTGCTAACCTTCTTTTTACGACGAGCATCCTTACACCATGTTTCGTGGCTGCTACGCTCGATAGCATTTTTTCCCTATTCGTCTTATTTAGTCCCTTCCATAGATTTCAGTTGAAATCGTATTGAAAGCCGTCCACGATAAAATTTGTTTGCCGCTACAGTATCATTTTAGCTGCACGTGGTAAGCCAACTTAACTTACAGATGTTATTTGCCCTGTCAGACAAAATAACTGAGGACGCCAATGAGAAGCTGATAGTGAAATTACCTACTTCACTTGGTAAATTCCGTTTTTACTGACTGTATAAACGCCTGTTCATTAATGAAAAATATTTTAGTTGACTGTAATTTCTTTGTTCTTTGCCTTTCCTAGACTCCAGACCCCTTCCGAAAGGTGGGTTATGGCCGATCGTTCAAACGTGGCCGACTGTGTCTTGCAGTCGACGGACTGAGCGATCAGGGAGCTGAAACGACGTTAGATTTATTCATCACGCTAACGAGCGCGTCTGAAGAGCTCAACTGGGTTCATTGTCCCACTCTCACGCCACTTAACTGTCCCGATAACTGAGGCACGCGTGTGCGATCTGAGGGCGCTTTTAGACACTTTGACTCCGTTCACCTTGAAGACCCAACCGAATGAAGGCGACTTATCTTAGGCACGACCGCCTCTCTACAATAAGTGCACCACTCGCTTGGCAGCCTATTTACGTAGTTGTTTCTACCTTTGTAATTCATCTAGAAAGAAGTTACAGAGCTGAAACCGAGCCTAGATAAATGCGCGTTACTATGAGAACGAAGTGATGGTAACTATAGATTGAAAAAAAAAGAGCTTTCGAAAAGAATGAGGTAGCTTCCAACGAAGCACGTTCAACCGATCTTCACCAACAACAGCTGCTGCTTGCAGTTAGTCATTTAACTGTAGAGGAGCAAACCGACATGCAGACTCAATAAAGTTGACATTTTTTCGATCCTGGCTATCACATTTCTTAAGGCAATTTGTTAGTTACACGAGTGTTTTGGGATTAAAAAGCCACGTTTGAGTGTTTTAACTAGAGGTTGATGCCACAGACATGAAAAAGGTAGAGGGTTTACAAAATGTAGTACAAATGAAACGGTACGGTTTGATTTATAGCTGGTTCTCATTAGGCGACTGTTCGGCGTAAACACTCGAACGTGAGCTGTAAGCCGAAACTACTGCTACGTTAAAGTGGTGTCTCCTGAGAGTTGGACAACAGTAGATAAACTAAGAATTTATTTAACATAGTAGAATAGAAAAAGGTAAAAATCACTTAGAACAATTTAAGCGGTTTTACGATAAATGAACGCCACAGAAATTACCACCAGAGATCGTAAAGCCTTTGGGATCCTAGTTGGAAATCACACATTCACAGAGGAAGCTAACTAGACGATTGGAAAACAGTGGACAGAGAAAAGCAAGAAACAACACAACGAACTCATCGAATTCATGAAGAGATGAAAAAAAAGCAGTGAGGCTAACCTAATACGTTCAAATTCGTTCTTTAACTGGACAAAAAGAAAGAAGAAGACACTAAAAATGTCGTAGAAATTTCATATTTGCAGTCTGTGCAAAAGATTTAGAAACATATTTCCGCTATAGAGCACTGTGTATGTAGCATTCATTTTAAAAGAAAAATCAAGGTATCTTTACGATCATCAAATTTAGATTTGTTTTTAAAGCCCTTACAAAGAATTCTAGGAAAGTCAACAAGTGTCTGAAACGGGGATGGGATAACAAATGGCTTGTCTCTTATATGGAAAAGTGTTATTCAACCGGCGTTCGGTATGTGTATGGGAACAAGTTTCTTTTTCTACGTAGCACTAAATAGTTTTTAAATAGAACACATTTCACAAACGCAACTGCATTTTAAAACTGAAATTCATTTGCATAAAAAGTTTCAGGGCTTACGATGGACATTTAAAATGGTTTTAGCAATTTAGAAACGCGTAGCTAAGAAGGGGCTTCAATAAATGTTACAGCCTGAGTAGAAATATGCCATTTTCATTCAACAAATTTAAGGGGTTTGGGGTCCACTATGAAGAAGATACTAACTTCGTGAAGGGTGACTGCTAAACGCAACGACGCAACAGAAGGGACCTCACAGCTAAGTCAACACAGCATTACCTTCGGAAAAAAAGAGAAGTAGTTCCGGGTTCATCCAACTGTGTAAACGGCTGAGTGAAGTAAATCGCTAACAGTTGTTATTTGTACTTTTACACTCGTATTTCTGCGTTGAGTAACACTATGACACTTTTCTGTTCCCTTGTCTCGTCTTCAATAATGGACTGTAGCTTATTCCGCAGTCACAGTGTGTCGCTCTTCCATGACAGAAAAATGTTGACTTCTGTAAAATGTATTTTTATAGAATAAACAAATTTGTGGACATGTTCTTTTATTTGCACATAATTGCATGGATCTGTTTCTGTGCGTCTGAAACACAGCACTTTATCTAAGTCAAACGTGGATGGAAAATGAAACGGAAAATATGTCCTTTGACGAATTAATTAATGTGTAGGCCATACCGAATCTCTTAACGTATCCATTGCTTTCATCAATGCACGTATTTCATCACGTGTCAAGTTTTACCCTAGTTAGTTCACAGTATTCCTTAGTAACACTACAGTTCGCATATTTCTGTTTATACCTGCCGTTTTATCACCGTTAAGATTTAACTTTTAGAAACCGCTACGCATGAAACATACAGTTCCAGAATATGCATCCATTTTTGAAGAAGGGCATCCAGCACATGTATATTTCTTTTCCTAGTGAGGAAAATACCCAAAGTAATTTTGCGTCACATACGTCAGGCTTACACTGCGGAGATGAAGGGAATGAAATAATAAACATTATGAAATTTAAAAAAAAGTACTTTGCAGGGAAAACGCAAGAAAAAAGGAAAATAAAATACAAAGGAAATGCAGTCCATTCCGAATTGTTCTCCGCTTACCCTTGCATATATGTGAAATTCAAATCCAATCTTGAGCATCGCTGGGTACCACGGTGATCCACCCTGTCCACGGTCACACGCACGGGTCCTCCATGGCACGCTTCCCCTGTAACGCTGAAGTCTGTCCCGCTCGCGTGTTAGTAAGGTCCGTGTCACGACATACTGCATGTTTAAACTATTCTCTAACGAGCTTACTTGGAGAGTATTCTTCCACTGATTCCTGCCAAAGCCCCGAAACACGATCGACGCAGCTGCCTGCTGAACGCATGGAATTACAGGTGATACTTTGCCTGCCTTTTTCGCGCGCCATATTCCTCGGAGGTTTGTAGGTAAGTGAGGCCGTCTCGGATTAAACTCTCTGAAGCTGCTTCTACTACAGCAAGTGAAACTACAACGTCTTCTCTTCTAATACGACTACTGTATGCAAAGGACGACATCAACACGGACGGCACAGCACATCTCGATAGTATACTGTGTTATCTTTTTACTACCTAACCAGGAAAGCTATAGGATAAGCTGAGAACCTCGTAATGGAAGTCAAGTCAGCTTTTAACAAAACCTTTATTTCTTTTACAGTCGAACTAGATGAGTCAAAAGCTACACCCTTGTTTTTCTTTTTTCTTTCTATCTTTTAAAAAAGGCACACCACGAAGGAATTAGCTGAATGGTATAGAAATTGACAGATGTGATGTATATGTGCAGACAAACAAATGATTAAAATTTCGCAAAAATTGGATGACTTAGTGAGCAAGTAAGCAATGCGGTGGTCCACTTATGGACCTTATGCAAGCAGTTATTCGGCCTGGCATTTATTGATAAGAGTTGTTAGATGTCCTCATGAGGCGTATAGTGCAACATTTTGTCAAATTCGCGCCTTATATCGTCAAAATCGCGAGATAATTTGAGGGGCATTCCCATAATGCTCCAAATGTTCTCAGCTGACGAGAGATCCGGCGACTTTAGTGGTCAACGAAGGGACTGACAAGCACTAAGAGAAGCAGTAGACTCTCCCCGTGTGCGGGCGGGAATTATCTTGCTGAAATATAAGTTCAAGATGGCTTTTTACGTAACTGTCTCTCCTGTTTATAGTGATTCCAAAGACTGGAACAATTATAGAATTGATCGCACTGGCGTCTTTTGTGTGGTTTTCTTTGCAGATGCGTCACTCTTTCTCAGGAACTAAAACAATATTCTGTCCTCCATGTCATCTTCCCTTGCTTCAGAACTCATATGGTCGTTCCATTCCGTACTGAATCACAGTACTGGTCCTACAGACTGAACTCTTGATCCGATGACAGTCCCATAGCAACACATTTAATACTGCAGATTGTAACAACACATTCATTGCTGTACTATGCTATCCCAGGGATGTAGGCGTTGGAGAGAGTGGAAACTTAATGTCTGGAAATAACTGTGAGCATCGTGGAACAGGGATGGAAACAGTGCTGTGAGCTGCTACAGCGTATTATTCACGGCTAGAATGCCTCGATGCTTTGGCATAATGGAGGATAAAAATCTGCTGGAAATGTTATGTGTCCTATGTACAACATAAAATACTTACAATTTGTGTGAGGAATTACTTAAAATGCAGTTCTAGTGTGGACATTAGATAACATTCTGTTTGTAGGAAATATGGTTGGAGTGTAACATTTAATCTACATCGATACCAAATTTCCATCACACCAAGGTGTATCTACAGTGAAAATCGGTGTTACTCAAGTAACACTGTTACTTATCAAAAGAGTGTGTACAGATTGCTTAGAATACTTGGAAATGAATCCACCACAACTCTTCAGAAATCTATTGTAATCTGAATTCGCCATGAGACCTATTGTTTAAAACTATTGGGTCTAATCCTGCTACTACGATCGCTAGTACTACACCAGCTGAGTCACAGAACCTTACACATCTGTATTATTAACTACTACAGCACATTTTTTGGTACAAGCATCCTTAAAAGTCATCAGAAATGAGAGATGCAAGGGTGTGATGTGTAATGTATGGTGCGCCTGGGGAAGGTGGTGTGTGATGTGCATGTGATAGCTGCTATGTGTGCTGTGTGATGTGTGTTGGATATGTGATATGTGGTTTCTTACGTACGGTATGCTGTGAGTAGAATGGGTTGTACATAATCTGTGGTGTGTTGTGTGGTGTGCATGCAGTGTGGCTTGATGTGGTGTTTCCTGTGTCATGTATGGTGCTGTTAGGAGTATGATGAGGTATGGTGTGGTGTGTGGTGTGGGTGTGATGTGTGCGGTGTGTGGTAGGTGTTGCGTATGGTGTGTGACTTGTGTTGTGCGGTGTATGTCGTTTGTGGTGTGGATAGTGTGTGATGATTAGTATGTTTGGAGCATGCTGTGTGTGCTGCGCGAGTTGTGTTGACTGTATGATGTGTCGTTTCTGGTGAGTGTTGCGTCTGTTGTGTGAGATTAGCTGTCTCTGATGTGTTGTGTGGCGTGGCCTGTGGTGTGTTGCGTGGTGTGCTGCAGATTTTGGTGAGTGTTGTGTATTATCTGCGGTGTGGTATCGTGTGTGGTGTGATTTGTCTTAGGCTGTGATGTGTGGTATGTGGTTGGTGGTGAGTGTCATGAAGTGTGATGTCTGTGATGTGTATTGGTGGTAAGTCTCAAACCTTATGTATGTATGTATCTCCAAGGTAGCACACAATGAATTTTGAAGTATGAGGGCTGGAACTTAAATAGGGGCAACTATTTATTCACAGCCCATACAAAAGAGTTACATGTTTACACCTGTTACTGTCCTTCAAAGTAGTCACCAACGTTGTGTAGAACCCGTTGACAGCTATGTGGAAGGCGCAGTATACCGTTAGCAGAGCCTCTTCTGTTGATGGCGCGAATGGAGCGGTCTAAAGCTATGATGATTCTCGTGTACGACTATGATGGTGTTATCCTAACACATTACGTTCCTCTACGGCAGACAGTCAATGCACAGTATTAGTGTTTGTTTTTGGAGCATGACCTGCCACCAGCATTGCGAAAGAAGCGGCGACACTTTCTGCGCAACCCACCCATCATTTTGCACGACAATGAGCGGGCGCATACAGCGCAAGCTGTGGCTGCTCAGTTCGGTCGATGGGACTGAGAAGTACTGTACCATCCACCGTACTCCCCGGACTTAAGTCCATGTGACTTTGATTTGCTTCCGAAGGCGAAAGTACCACTTTGTGGCATTCGCTTCAGAACTGTTCCAGAGATTTGACAGGCAGCAGACCATCAACAGAACAGGCTAGCAACGGGTTCTACACAACTCTGGTGACTACTTTGACTGACAGTAACAGGTGCAAACATGTAACTATTTTCATATACATCTACATCTACATGGATACTTTGCAAATCGCGTTTAAGTGCCTGGCAAAAGGGTTCATCGAACCACCTTCACAATTTTCTAATATTCAAATCTCGTAGAGCGCACGGAGAGAACGAACACCTATATCTTTCCGTACGAGCTCTGATTTCCCTTATTTTATCTTGGTGATCGTGCCTCCCTATGTACGTTGGTGTCAACAAAATATTTTCGCATTCGGAGGAGAAAGTTGGTGATTGGAATTTCGTGAAAAGATTCTGTCTTTCTTTTAATGAATTGCAGCACAAATCCTGTATCATTTCTGTGACACTCTCTCCCATATTTCGCGATAATAGAAAACGTGCTGCCTTTCTGTGAACTTTTTCGATGTACTCCGACAGTCCTATCTGGTAAGGATCCCACACCGCGCAACAGTATTCTAAAAGAGGACGGACAAGCGTAGTGTAGGCAGTCTCCTTAGTAGGTCTGTTACATTTTCTAAGTGTCCTACCAATAAAACGCAGTCTTTGGTAAGCGTTCCCCACAACATTTTGTATGTGTTCCTTCCAGTTTAAGTTGTTCGTAATTGCAATACCTCGGTATTTAGTTAAAATTACGGCTTTTAGATCAGACAGATTTATAGTGTAACCGAAGTTTGACGAGTTGCTTTTAGCACTCATGTGGATGACCTCACACTTTCCGTTATTTAGGGTCAACTGCCTCTTTTCGCAGCATTCAGATATTTTTTAAAATCGTTTTGCAGTTTGTTTTGATCTTCTGATGACTTTATTAGTCAATAAACGACAGCGTCATCTGCAAACAATCGAAGACGGCTGCTCAGATTGTCTCCCAACTCGTTTATATCGATAAGGAATAGCAAAGGGCCTGTAACACTACCTTGGGGAACGCCAGAAATCACTTCTGTTTTACTCGATGACTTTCCGTCAAATACTACGAACTGTGACCTCTCTGACAGGAAATCACAAATCCAGTCACATAACTGAGACGATATTCCATAAGCATGCAATTTCACTACGAGCCGCTTGTGTGGTACAGTGTCAAAAGCCTTCCGGAAATCCAGAAATACGGAATCGATCAGAAATCCCTTGTCTACATCTACCTCCATATTCCGCAAGCCATCTGGCGGTGTGTGGTGGAGGGTACCTTGAGTACCTCTATCGAATCTCCCTTTTATTCTAGTCTCGTATGGGCTCTAATCTCTCTGATTTTATCCTCATGGCCTCTTCGCGAGATATACGTAGGAGGTAGCAATATACTGCTTGAGTCCTCGGTGAAGGTATGTTCTCGAAACAAAAGTCCGTACCGAGCTACTGAGCGTGTCTCTTGCAGAGTCTTCCACTGGAGTTTATCTATCATCTCCCCAACGTTTTCGCGATTGCTAAATGATCCTGTAACGAAGCGTGTTGCTCTCCGTTGGATCTTTTCTATCTCTTCTATCAATCTTATCTGGTACGGATCCCACACCGGTGAGCAGTATTCAAGCAGTGGGTGAACAAGTGTGCTGTAACCTTCTCCCTCTGTTTTCGGACTGCATATTTTTAGGACTCTTCCAATGAATCTCAGTCTGGCAAATGCTTTACCGACGATTAATTTATATGGTCATTCTATTTTAAATCACTCCTAATGCCTACTCCCAGATAATTTATGGAATTCTTCCAGTTGCTGACCTGCTCTATTGTAGCTAAATGATAAAGGATCTTTCTTTCTGTGTATTCGCAGCACATTACACTTGTCTACATTGAGATTCAATTGTCATTCCCTGGACCATGCGTCAATTCGTTGCAGATCCTCCTGCATTCCAGTACAATTTTCCATTGTTACAACCTCTCGATATACTACAGCATCATCCGCAAAAAGCCTCAGTGAACTTCCGGTGCTATCCACAAGGTCATTTATATATATTGCGAATAGCAACGGTCCTACGACTCTCCCCTGCGGCACACCTGAAATTACTCTTAGTTCGGAAGACTTCTCTCCATTGAGAATGACATGCTGCGTTCATTAGTTTCCGATCACACAATTGGTCTGATAATCCATATGCTCTTACTTTGTTCATTAAACGACTGTGGGTAACTGTATCAAACGCCTTGCGGAAGTCAAGAAACACGGCATCTACCTGGGAACCCGTGTCTATGGTCCTCTGAGTCTCGTGGACGAATAACGCGAGCTGGGTTTCACACGATATTCTTTTTCGAAACCCATGCTGATTCCTAAAGAGCAGATTTCTAGTCTCCAGAAAAGTCATTGTACTCGAACGTAATTCGTGTTCCAAAATTCTACAACTGATCGATGTTAGAAATATAGGTCTATAGTTCTGCACATCTGTTCGACGTCCCTTCTTGAAAACGGGGATGACCTGTGCCCTTTTTCAATATTTTGGAACGCTACACTCTTCTAGAGACCTACGGTACGTCGCTGCAGGAAGGGGGGCAAGTTTCTTTGCGTACTTTGTGTAAAATCGAACTGATATCCCATCAGGTCCAGCGGCCTTTCCTCTTTTGAGTGATTTTAATTGTTTTTATATCCCTCTGTCATCTGTTACGATATCTACCATTCTGTCATCTGTGCGACAATCTAGAGAAGGGCCGGCTGGTGTGGCCGAGCGGTTCTAGGCGCTACAGTCTGGAACCGCGCGACCGCCACGGTCGCAGGTTCGAATCCTGCCTAGGGAATCGATGTTTTTGATGTCCTTAGGCTAGTTAGGTTTAAGTAGTTCTAAGTTCTAGGGGACTGATAGCCTCAGCAGTTCAGTCCCACAGTGCTCAGAGCCATTTGAACCATTTTCTCCTAGAGAAGGAACTACAGTGCAGTCTTCCTCTGTGAAACAGCTTTGGAAAAAGACATTTAGTATTTCGGCCTTTAGTCTGTCATCCTCTGTTTCAGTACCATTTTGGTCACAGAAGGTCTGGACATTTTGTTTTGATCCACATACCACTTTGACGCAAGACCAAAATTTCTTAGGATTTTCTGCGAGTCAGTACATAGAACATAACTTTCGAATTCGTTGAACGCCTCTCGCATAGCTCTCTTCACACTACATTTCGCTTCGCGTAATTTTTGTTTGTCTGCAAGGCTTTGGCTATGTTTATGTTTGCTGTGAAGTTCCCTTTGCTTCCGCAACAGTTTTCTAACTCGGTTGTTGTACCACGGTGGCTCTTTTCCATCTCTTACGATCTTGCTTGGCACATACTCATCTAACGCATACTGTACGATGGTTTTGAACTTTGTCCACTGATCCTCAACACTATCTGTACTTGAGACAAAACTTTTGTGTTGAGCCGTGCAGTACTCCGAAATCTGCTTTTTGTTACTTTTGCTAAACATAAAAATCTTCCGACCTTTTTTAATATTTCTATTTACGGCTGAAATCATCGATGCAGTAACCGCTTTATGATCGCTGATTCCCTGTTCTGCGTTAACTGTTTCAAATAGTTCGCGTCTTTTTGTCACCAGAAAGTCTAATATGTTATCGCCACGAGTCGGCTCTCTGTTTAACTGCTGAAGG
Organism: Schistocerca americana; assembly: GCF_021461395.2. Taxonomy (NCBI): domain Eukaryota; kingdom Metazoa; phylum Arthropoda; class Insecta; order Orthoptera; family Acrididae; genus Schistocerca; species Schistocerca americana. The sequence continues at coordinate 24,785,411 of NC_060126.1, read as the reverse complement.
TAGTTTTCAGATAAAGCACTTAAAAAAATTTCACTGGATTCTTTGTCCCTGCCACACGTTATGAACGTTTGAGTCTCCAAGTCTATATCCGGCAAATTAAAATCTCCACCCAGAACTATAACATGGTGGGGAAATCTACTCGAAACATTTTCCAAATTATCCTTCAGGTGCTCAGCCACAATAGCTGCTGAGCCAGGGGGCCTATAGAGACATCCAATTACCATGTTTGAGCCTGCTTTAACCGTGACCTTCATCCAAATTATTTCACATTTCGGATCTCCGTCAATTTCCTTCGATACTATTGCACTTCTTATCGCTATAAACACGCCTCCCCCTTCACAGCCTGTCCCTGCGGTATACATTTCAATCTGAGTTTAGGATTTCATTACTGTTTACATCTGGTTTCAGCCAACTTTCCGTCCCTAGTACTATGTGGGCATTGTGACAGTTTATTAATGAGAGCAGTTCTGGGATCTTTCTATAGACGCTCCTGCAGTTTACTATTACCACATTAATATTGTCATTCCCCGTTGCGTTTTGCCTACTGCTACTTTGTCGCGTCTCAGGAGGTGTCTTGTCGGGCCTAGGGAGGGAATTCTCTAACCTAAAAAACCCACACGTACTCCGCTACCTTTGTAGCCGCTTCCTTCATGTAGTGCACCTCTGACCTATTCAGGGGGTCCTTACATTCGTCCACCCGATAGCGGAGGTCGAGAAATTTGCATCCCAGATCTCCGCAGAATCGTCTGAGCCTCTGGTTTAAGTCTCCAAACCAAAGGACCGCGATCTGTTCTGGGAACGACACTACAAATTGTTAACTGAGATTCCACCCCGCGAGCGAGGCTTTCCGCCTTTACCAACTCCGCCAACCGCCTGTATGAACTGAGGATGACTTCTGAACCCAGACGGCAGGAGTAATTGGTGCCGACATGTGCAACAATTATCAATCGGGAGCACCCAGTGCTCTCTGTCACCGCCGACACGGCGTACTCCACATCTCGGATGAGACCCCCGGCAAGCAGACAGAGTGAACACTGGCCTTCTTCCCCGACCTTTCTTTTTCCCTAAGGGGCTCCATCACCCGCCTAACACTGGAGGTCCTAGGAGGCGCCTATTCCCAGTATTTGCTTTAAACGTAGCACATGTGGACTTACACTTAGGAGAAGTGGCTGTGGCTGAACTGCTATCACAAACAACTGGGCCGGGATCAGAAACATTTCTCCTCCACTTACCATAAGGCAGCTGAATCAACAGTATGCGTGTGACGACCCTGTGCAGGGGGCTGTCATCAGCTCCAGGTATTGGAGTTAGGAGAAGCAGAGTGCAGGATTTCTATAAGTAACCGTACACCTCTGAGTGAATGGTAGCTTGGGGAAATATGTTCAGTAGGTCAGCCACCTGTCATCGTTCGCCTAACAGACAAGCCTGGACCTGGAAAAGGATTATCTTCCATTTCTTCGAGACCCACAAGCTTGAACCTGTAATGGGAAATAGGGGGAAACAAGCATCCTTTGTCTCAGAAAAGCATAGCGTCAGCATTCCAGGCCCAGGATTCTGATGCCATGTAGCCTCACCCAGTATTCCAGGCTATCCATTTTGGATTCTGACATGAAGAGAGGTTGTCCTCGTATTCCAGGTCAGCGAGAATCACAGTGCGTCATTATGGATTTTTGAATTTCGAGTAAATTTATACCTGGACAACAGCCCTACTTTCACAATGACATCGTAGTAGTGGAGGAAAAGGAACGCCTAAATTTGAATTTCCCAATGTTTTGTCCATAGGGAAACTGACATTTCTCAGAAGACTGATGTGGGAAGGGTTGGGGAAATACGACGATGTTATCGACGACGTAAGTGGTGATATCATCGGTGGTGTACTCCTTGCCTTCCCCTATCTAGCCATTCCCCACCCCCTTCCCCCCCTCCCCCCAAGTTTTCTCTATCTTCTCATAACTAACACTTTCTCTTCCCCTACTTTTCGCTCACTTTTCACTGTATTTAGTCCTCTTTCCCCTTTTACCTCACCAATCATTATTGCTTCTATTCACTTGCACTTGAAGTAAATACATAGTAACATACATCAACGGTATAACACATATACCACAAACCAAAGCTGAAGAGAACATTTTCTCATCAAGCGACAAGCAAAGCTGATGGTTATGTTAGCAACACTGCTCACACAAAAACACACAGTGGCACGTTTAGCCATAAGTATGCAAACAGACAGTAGTTACACTTCAAGAAATGTGTAGTGCTGCAGGGGTATGTCGGATTACACAAAAAAATAATTTCACACGAGGAATAGGCAGACGAGGCAGACGACATTACCTGATGTGAGTGATAATCGGACATAAAATACCGCAAGAAAATCGAAATCTTTTGTTATAAGGAACTTTTTCAGCTGTACATAGCAATCGAGATTGGAAATATGTTTCATTACAGACCACTGATGATGTTTTATACCAATAAAACGCAGCATGTTTGGTGAAAAAAGTACCCACTTTCCTGTAGTTGAACCGTCGGATTTAAATCACCTACAGTAATTGTAAAGCAACTAAGGACATAATGTCTATATAAATGAAGAAACTTTACATCTATCGATTTCGTTCCGCTAAGAATGACGAATTCTGTCCGGAAAGAAGTCCTGCATACAATAACAAATTCTTGCCACGCTAGTATCTTGATCACTACACTACAGTGCCTTCCAGAAGTGAAGAAAGCCTGCGTAAAACGTGGCGGCTTTGTCTGCGGCGTTCTGGATTTTATGAAAGCAAAGAGTGAGCTGTTTCGCAAGTTATCTAATACCGGACTTTCGTTCTCCAAAACATCGCACTACATGAGCGTAAAATCTTCCATAATTCTGCTACAAATTAGCGCCAGCGATGTAGGACTATAACTGTGTACATCCTCCCACGATCCAACTTCAAAACGAAAATGATTTGCGATTTCTTTCAGCCGCTTGGCACCTTTCATTACTGTAACGGCCAAGAACGTACAATGAATGGATAAGGTACGAAAGAGAAGGAAGGAGATGAAAAAATGTAGTGTGGGCAGAAATCTCACTTCTCTCGAATAGCACTGAGGAAACATCGATACTGATTTCCCCATCATTCTGACGGATCACCACCGACAGCGTCACATGTCCTCAACTCGTGCCCTCAACACATGAGAGCAGAGAAACAATGGACTGAACTCAGTACATGGTGTGTGTATTCAAAAGAATTTATACACCATAAAGGCCGCTTATGCAGAATTACTTAACATATTCTATTCGTATAGGCCTATGGCGGGGTAGTCACTGTGTTTAAATTTTGGGTTGTTCTCTGTAGGATTCAGTGTGGCACTGCGTCCTTTTTTTAGTTTTCGTAATGGCCATCTAGGATCGCGTAACAACTTCAGTTCCTCTTCTTTCCTTGTCGTTTTCTCTTTTTCAGTACTGCATCTTCTCCCCGTGCTGTCCAGGGGCGCCCTTTATAAGAAACATTGGGGAAGCCCCGGGATCACCAATTTAGTACTGGAGGGCAGCGTGGAGGGTAAAAATCTGAATTTTAGATGAAAAATAGTGAGTTTTAAAGTTTTTTAAGCATTTTAGAGTCATATGATCAGCATTAGAACCCCGAAAACTAGACTCCCGATAACTCGAAATCCGGGAAACTCGACAAGCCTGACACATTTTTTGTCTTTGGGCCGGCCGGTGTGGCCGTGCGGTTGAAGGCGCTTCAGTCTGGAACCGCGTGACCGCTGCGGTCGCAGGTTCGAATCCTGCCTCGGGCATGGATGTGTGTGATGTCCTTAGGTTAGTTAGGTTTAATTAGTTCTAACTTCTAGGCGACTGATGACCTCAGAAGTTAAGTCGCATAGTGCTCAGAGTCATTTGAACCAGCCATTTTGTCTTTGGAAAAAGAGACAAAACATAAACACGCAAGGTATTTTCGTAAAAACCTAAGGTAGTTTACAGTAATAATCATGCCTATAGACTGTTACAGAGCAGTGAATATATAACTCTGAAAAGACTGAAATTATTTTTAAAATAAATCCTAAACTACCATTAAAAGAATAAAATATAAAATATTGCTGTCGCACAGTAATAGCACTTTTATTAATAAGTGAACTAGCTAATTTAAGCTTACTTTGAATAAGGCTCAATTTCAAAGTTAATACTTTAATACAATTAATAAAGTTAATAAATAAGCCTAATACTTTCAGTAAAAATGTATGTAAATAGCGGGTTTTAATTGGGTCTTACACCCTAAAAATATTTAAGTATTTGAAAATAACGAATACAATACTATAGTAATATAGTAATACAGTACTAAACTAGTACTAATATTTCGAAACTGAAAATTTAACATTATGTATGTATTTAATTTAATTAGATTTTTAATATTGCTCTAAATGCCATTATTAGGGCTAGAGTGTCTTAAGAAATGTGCAAATGTCGACTGTCTGACTGGATTACTGAATATGAAGTCGTAGATGACTGGTCGGATATCCAATTCATTCAAAACGTCTCGGTAGGCATGAAGAACAGCCAAGTTGCTCAATCGATTCTGTCCCATTGTTGATCGGAGATATGACTTCGGACGTCTAAGGGCGCTAAATGACCGTTTTGCTGTTGCTGTAGTGATTGGAACTACTTGGAGAAGCTTGATGCACTTCACATAACATTTATCGAACTGCAGGTTGTTGTGTAATGTAGTTTCCTACATCACTCATGTTTTTTTTTTAAGACCAGTTGTTTTTTATTAGCGATATCGGCTAACATATTCAAATATAAGCGCAGTCTCTCAGTGTCTAGGTCATTTTTGAAAAACTCAGTTGATGTTTCCAAATTTGTTTCACCTCTGTTTACTAAAGGCAAGCACTATTGTTCAACTGCAATGACCTGTGTGAGTCAAGTTGAAGCAAACCTCTCAGTAATGCGAGATTCCAACGTTTCACTTCAATGTAAATAGCTTTGTAGCATTCCTTTGGGGTTTTGAAAGTGTGTTGTGAGCTGGCTTCGTTGTTTTCATACATCTTTGGTATACTTCGATTCCGAGGAAACGAAAGATCACCAACTTGTGAAGTTTCTTCTTTTAAACACAATTCCCAAAAGTGTTCGAAACTATCACGCCTTCCATTCAATATACAAATCAAGCCCTCATATTTTTTTCCGGATCAGCAACACTTAGGTGAGGGAATTGAACTTTTTCATTGACGTCCTTTACTGGGGTCATTGCACGGCAATAAAGACGTAAAAAGAAATAAGTCTTGAATTGTAACATTGACTCAATGTAGCCTGCACATTTGTAACCTGCCTCTGTTTTGTCCTCTTCAGAAAATGTTTCAAAAAACTGTAGTTCTTCTCAAGATAGTAGAAGTCCATCGAGTCGAGAAAAGCGGCCATAGATCAGCTTGGTCGTTGGCGCTCTCACAGCGTATGCTTCTGAAAGTCCCATCCTTTTGTTGGATTCCCTTACGGTGTTTCTTAAGTCCTTGGCTAAAGGCATAATATCCCTCATACACGTAAGATGGCGGAGACTGTCTACAACTGCCAAGTCTAAACTGTGAGCAGTGCAGTGCACATAACGTGTTTTGGTTGTATATCCAAAACTAACTTTTTTTAGTTCTTTGAACTTACCTCTAATATTCGAGACACCATCATAGCACTGTCCTCTTTAAGTTATCCATTGACAAATGAAGACGAGCAAAAAACCTTCTAAAATACTAAACATAGTTTGTGATTCAGAGTTGGGGGTCTCGTATAAGTCAATAAAGTCTTAGTTGACGATTAAGGAATCATCGACAGTATGAATACAAAATGACACTTGTTCGTGAATTGAGGAATCACTTGTTTCGTCAACCATAATAGAAAAATGTTCAGTCTTCTTGACTGAAGCCAATACCTCTCTCAACACTAACTTTCCTAGTTTCCGAGTAATTTAGCATTAAAATTAGTCAATCAGTACTTCCCGCGCGCAAATTCAAGCAGATGCACACGTAAAATGCGGTAGTGCACAGACATCCGTGGGTCCGTGAGACGCCACTTGTTCAAATGCTCATTAACAGTTAAAATGTGGCTTTCCCGGAAGTCGGACTTAAGCTAGATGAGCAGAAACTGCATCTCTCGCTCTGAGGAAACCAGACGGGGGACGCGTGTGGCGCCGCTGCCTCTGGCACGCTGCTTCAAGTTCCGCGCGCGACGACCTGCTTGGCTCACTTCATGGACAAATAATTCGGAAACGGCGCAACGCAACGAGGTTTTTTCTGAACAATAATATCTTAGCACAGACTCCCCTTCAACACCCTTACAGCTTTTCAGACTATTTCGACCACCCTGCATATACAGACAGTTCAGCCATTACTGGAGAAAATCGCCGTTTTTACCTGTTATCGATTTCGATGGGACCTGGATAAACTGAAAGAACCAGAGGTTGTACAGAGTTTCAGGGAGAGCATAAGGGAACAACTGACAGCAATGGGGGAAAGAAATACAGTAGAAGAAGAATGGGTAGCTTTGAGGGATGAAATAGTGAAGGCAGCAGAGGATAAAATAGGTAAAAAGACGAGGGCTAGTAGAAACCCTAGGTTAACAGAATAAATATTGAATTTAATTGATGAAAGGAGGAAATATAAAAATGCAGTAAATGAAGCAGGCAAAAACGAATACAAACGTCTCAAAAATGAGATTGACAGGAAGTGCAAAATGGCTAAGTAGGGATGGCTAGAGGACAAATGTAAGGATGTAGAGGCTTATCTCACTAGGGGTACGATAGATACCGCCTGAAGGAAAATTAAAGAGACCTTTGGAGAAAAGAGAACCACTTGTATGAATATCAAGAGCTCAGATGGAAACCAAGTTCTAAGCAAAGAAGGGAAAGCAGAAAGGTGGAAGGAGTATAGAGAGGGTCTATACAAGGGCGATGTACTTGAGGACAATATTATGGAAATGGAAGAGGATGTAGATGAAGATGAAATGGGAGATACGATACTGTGTGAAGAATTTGACAGAGCACTGAAAGACCTGAGTCGAAACAAGGCCCCCGGAGTAGACAACATTCCATTGGAACTACTGACGGCCTTGGGAGAGCCAGTCCTGACAAAACTATACCATCTGGTGAGCAACATGTATGAAACAGGCGAAATACCCTCAGACTTCAAGAAGAATATAATAATTCCAATCCCAAAGAAAGCCGGTGTTGACAGATGTGAAAATTACCGAACTATCAGCTTAATAAGTCACAGCTGCAAAATACTAACGCGAATTCTTTACAGACGAGTGGAAAAACTGGTAGCAGCTGAACTCGGGGAAGATCAGTTTGGATTCCGTAGAAATACTGGAATACGTGAGGCAATACTGACCCTACGACTTATCTTAGAAGCTAGATTAAGGAAAGGCAAGCCTACGTTTCTAGCATTTGTAGACTTAGAGAAAGCTTTTGAAAATGTTGACTGGGATACTCTCTTTCAAATTCTGAAGGTGGCAGGGGTAAAATACAGAGAGAGAAAGGCTATTTACAATTTGTACAGAAACCAAATGGCAGTTATAACAGTCGAGGGGCATGAAAGGGAAGCAGTGGTTGGGAGGGGAGTGAGACAGGGTTGTAGCCTCTCCCCGATGTTATTCAATCTGTATATTGAGCCAACAGTGAAGGAAACAAAAGAAACATTCGGAGTAGGTATTAAAATACATGGAGAAGAAATAAAAACTTTGAGGTTTGCCGATGACTTTATAATTCTGTCAGAAACAGCAAAGGACTTGGAAGAGCAGTTGAAAGGAATGGACAGTGTCTTGAAGGGAGGATACATGATGAACATCAACAAAAGCAAAACGAAGATAATGGAATGTAGTCGAATTAAGTCGGTTGATGCTGAGGGAATTAGATTAGGAAATGAGACGCTTAAAGTAGTAGATGAGTTTTGCTATTTGGGGAGCAAAATAACTGATGATGGTCAAAGCAGAGAGGATATAAAATGTAGACTGGCTATGGCAAGGAAAGCGTTTCTGAAGAAGAGAAATTTGTTAACATCGAGTATAGATTTAAATGTCAGGAAGTCGTTTCTGAAAGCATTTGTATGAAGTGTAGCCATGTATGGAAGTGAAACGTGGACGATAAATAGCTTGGACAAGAAGAGAATAGAAGCTTTCGAAATGTGGTGCTACAGAAGAATGCTGAAGATTAGATGGGTAGATCACATAACTAATGAGGAGGTGTTAAATAGGATTGGGGATAAGAGAAGTTTGTGATACGACTAGAAGAAGGGATCGGTTGGTAGGACATGTTCTTTACTTCTATTGTTACACCATGCTTCTTGCCAAATTTCTTGAATCGATGTCAACGGGAAGTACCATATAGATTTTGGGAGCGAGTGTCCGAATACTGAATTATGGGACGTGAATGACAGTATCTTATGATTGAATTAATGTACAAAATTATATTTTCTACTCCGCCAAGGGCTATATGTCGTAGTAATTTCAGCTCGATACGTCTGTTTGTGCCTGAGAAATGTGGTCCTAATATTCGGACGGACACACAAACAGATAGACTGACGGGCAAGAGAGTGATCCAACAAGGGTTCTGGTATTACCGACTGGGATACGTAACCCCAAATACAGCTGCTGTGTACTGCATCGAGTACCGAAAACGGTCTTCGTTTGTTGGAAAGTTCGAAGGTGTGTGTGGCAGATTCAGTAATATGTTTTCATTATGACGTGACTGGCAGCACTAAAATAACGGATAATTAAGGCATTCAGGAAGGGAGTCAGAAGAAAGGTCATCTTGAACCACTACCAAAGAACCCAGAGTAACGAAGAAACTCCAGAAAAATACAGAGGACAGAGATGTGGCTTCTCAACTGGAATCTGCAGCTGGAATAACTGTAACAACCATATGGTGTTTAAGAGCAACTTTCTTGTCCCTTTCTTAGAATCTACGTTTTCACAACGTCTCGTAACGTATTTCTTCTCAATAGTTTCAGTTATTTTCATCAAATTTCTCTCAGTTAATGGTTATGGTGATATCTTTGTACGTTGTTTAACAGTCCCTACGAATGTGCTGTTGTGTATACACACACATCAAAAAAAATTTTGCATCACCTCGATTCCGAGAGTTCCGGAACCTGCACTGAAAATTGGAATAGAGATTAACATAAACATCACTTCCGACCTTTTTATTGCTCATGAAAACCACACAATGCATATTGAACCGCCATACAGCGAGACCTTCAAAGGTGGTGATTCAGATTGCTGTAGTCGTCGTGGCATACTATCCACAAGAACTTGTGGTACTGTTGGTCCAGATTGCCCCACTCCTCAACGGCGATTCGGCGTAGATCCCTCAGAGTGGTTGGTGGGTGATGTCGTCAATTAACAGCCCTTTTCAATCTATCCCAGGCATGATCGATAGGGTTCATGTCCGGAGAACATGCTGGCCACTCTACTCGAGCGATGTCGTTAAAATGAAGGAAGTCATTCACAAGAAGTGCACGATGAGGGCGCGGATTGTCATCCATGAAGACGAATGCCTCGCCAATATGCCGCCGATATGGTTACACTATCGATCGAAGGATGGCATTCACGTACCGTAAAGCCGTTACGGCGCCTTCCATGACCATCAGCGGCGTACGACGGCCTCACATAATGTCACTCCAAATCAGCAGCGAACCTCCACATGCTGCACTCGCTAGACAGTGTGGTTAAGGCGTTCAGCCTGACCGGGTTGCCCCCAGACAAGTCTCCGACGATTGTCTATGTTAAGGCAAATGCAACACTCATCGGTGAAGCGAACGTGATGCCAATCCTGAGCGGTCCATTCGGCATGTTGCTGGGCCCATCTGTACCGCGCTGTTGGTGTCGTGGTTGCAATGATGGACGTCCCCATGGACGTCGCAAGTGAAGTTGTGCATCATGCAGCTTATTGCGCGCAGTTTGGGTCGTAACGCGACGTCCTGTGGCTGCACGAAAAGCATTATTCGACATGGTGGCGGTGCTGTCAGGGTTCAAAATGGTTCAAATGGCTCTAAGTACTATGGGACTTAACATCAGAGGTCATCAGTCCCCTAGACTTAGAACTACGTAAATCTAACTAACCTAAGGACATCGCACACATCCATGCCCGATGCAGAATTCGAACCTGCGACCGTATCAGCAGCGCGATCCCAGACTGAACCGCCTAGAACAGCTCGGCAATAGCGGCCGGCTGTCAGGGTTCCTGTGAGCCAAAATCTGTAAATAGTGGTCATTCACTGCAGTAGTAACCATTGTGCGGCCTGTCTATCTATCCCCTCCATGTCCGAACAACATCGCTTTGGTTCACTCTGAGACGACTGGACACTTCCCATGTTGAGAGCCCTTCCTGGCACAAAGTAACAAGGCGGACGCGATCGAACTGCTGTATTGACCGTCTAGGCATGGTTGAACTACAGACAACACGAGCCGTGTACCTGCGTCCTGGTGGAATGGCGGGAGCTGACCAGCTGTCGGAACCCCTCCGTCCAATAGGCGCTGCTCATGCATGGATGTTTACATCTTTGGGCGGGTTTAGTGACATCTCTGAACAGTCAAAGGGACTGTGTCTGTTATACAATATCCACAGTCAACGTCTATCTTTAGGAGTTCTCAGAACCAGGGTGATGCAAACCTTCTTTTGATGTGTGTATATTACATCATTGTTGGTAGTAATTCTTAAACAAAATAGTTATTAAGTGATACATGATTTTGTTAATTCCTCATATATACTCCAAAGTATAGTATGAGAGGCATAATATAATTGTACGGATTTTGAAAGAGGTCCACCACAGATTGGGTGCAAACAGACCCATTATGCAACAGATAGTGCTACTCAAAACTAAACGTGCCTTCAAAATTCATCTGGTCGATAAATTTGAGTAAATATCATAGATAAATACCTTTCTAAAAGAGTATTACCTAATGTCATTCAGTATTGGAGTAAAATTGCAAACTTCTAAAGTGTTATAGATCAATAGCAAGATAAGCTTAAAACACATCGGAAAACGCAGCTGTGCTCATTCTCTATTCATGGGTTGTGCCTATTAAGGACTTTTCTGGTGAAGAGTATAGTTTTATGAAACTGGAAATTTTTGGTAAGGACTATGGGACCAGACTGCTGAAGTTATCGGTCCCTAGGCTTACGCACTACTTAGTCTAACTCAAACTAACTTACGCTAAGTACAACACACACACACACACAAACACACACACACACACACACACACACACACACACACACACACACACGCCCATGCCTGAGGGCGGACTCGAACCTCCGACGGGGGGAGCCGCGCGAACCGTGAAAAGACGTCTCAGACCGCCTCAGACCACACGCGGCCTAGTCTTATGTGATATACTTCATTTGTACCTTTTCTACTGTATGCTTATAATTGGCCATAGATTTCTACGGCACGGTATCTTTGTTTAAGGTTATCGCGAAACAATCGCTAGGGCGACCCGGAGTGTGTGTTGTTCGCCGCTGGCATGGAGTCCAAGCACCTATCTGGGTTCTGCCTCGAAGATCAGACGCCTAGAACCGGCCCCGAAAGTACGCAAGACGCTCATATGAAAATATTTATGTGAATGTGTGAACGTAAATAAGTGACATTTTTAATTGACCAAACATAGTCGATCCGAAATATTTAGTAGTTGTGACGACTACAGTGCTACAAACAGCGAGTCTCTCCGTCACTGGGTACACGTTACAGAACTTTCTGAAATGTGGCCAACTATAACCCCTTCGTAGCCGATACAACTCAGAAGCAGGATCACACTCGAATCGCTTCCATGTTTTTCGGCAGACACGCATACAATATACGATGGGTATTAAATAAGTAATGCAACGCCTTTTCTTTGTTGCCAGTTCCGGTTGATAAAATACGGAATATGTTGTCGGACACTGTTCAATATTCCCACTTCTGCCCCTATACTTTGATGAATTTCCGATATGTGGCGGCGCTATACGTAGGCTTCAAAATGGCGCCTTTAACGGAGGTGTGTTCTAAGCAGAGAGCTGTCATTAAATCTTTTGCTAACGCAAAACTATAGCTTCGCAGATATTCATAGGCGCTAGCAGAATGTCTACAGAAACCTGGCAGTGAACAAAAGCACGGTGAGTCGGTGGGCTAGGCGTCTGTCATCATCGCAAAGAAATCGCGCAGACCTGTCCGATCTTCCGCATGCAGCTAGACCGAACACAGCCGTGACACCTGCAATGTGGGAACGTGCGTACACTCTCATTGGAAGTGATCCACGGAACGCAATTAAACACGTCACTGCACAACTGGATGTCTCTGTTGGTAGTGCTGATTAACTCACCAACCAGTTGGGGTATTCAAAGGTGAGCGGTGCCATGCGGGCATAAGGGCCCTCCCAACAAGGTGACGTAAGGCCGTCAAACTGAACGGAGACTATGTTAAGAAATAGCGTTTCGAAGCCAAAGGAGTGGGGAACAATAAGGTGTATTCAAAATCTGAATAAAACCAACCTCTTTTCAGAAAAAAATTGTGTTGCTTTATTTATTGAACACCCCTCGAACAGTTTTGACCCACCGAATCGTACAGAAAATTTACTTGAAGAAATATTCGGCACGATACGACACGAAACTATGAGAATGACGGCACAAGTCGCCAGAGTAAGACATCCAGCCCCAGTTGCTTCTGAGTAGCTCTGGAAAGCTTTCAGTTGTTTATGTCAGTAATTCTGATGACTTGGTGTTGTCAGACACTAACTGTTCCCGTCTACTCGTTGCTGTGGTTCAGTTTGTGTCTGTCCAACTCCTCCTTCCCCTCTCTTCCTCCTCCTCCTCCTCTTTCTCCTTCTCTCTGTCCATCTTAGACTCCCCACATCTCTCGATTCCATCTGCCTCTCCTTTCTCCCCCAGTCTCTGTCCATAACTTCCGCCACCACCCTATGTCTGTCTCGTCCTTACCCTCTCTCTCCATTTTCTCTTGCTGCCTCTCTCTGTTAATTTTTTCCTTTCCGCTTTCTAAGTCCGTTTGCTTCCAACCATCTCCTCAACTCCTCCCCCCTCCCCTCTCTCTGACACAACCCTGTTAATTGTTATGCATATTCATATTATTCTGTAGTAGTATTATAATTATAGGCCGATAAGCCATAAAACTGTTTTGTTGTAGTTCATTAGAGCGATTTTTGATAGTAACATTTCTCCTTTTATATTATATATTCATTTAAGTTGTTGTTGTTGTGGTCTTCAATCCAGAGACTGGTTCGATACAGCTCTCCATGCTACTCTATCATGTGCAAGCCTCTCCGAATAACTACTGCAATCTACATCCTTCTGAATCTGCTTAGTGTATTCGTCTCTTGTCTCCATCTACGATTTTCTCCCACCACGCTTCCCTCTAATACTAAACTGGTGTTCCCTCGATGCCTCAGAACGTGTCCTACAAATCGATCCCTTCTTCTAGTCAAGTTGTGGCATAAATTCCTCTTCTCCTATTCAGTATCTCCTCATTAGTTACGTGACCTATTCGTCTAATCTTCAGCGATCTTCTGCAGCACCAATTTCCATAGCTTCTATTCTCTTCTTGTCTCAACAACTTATCGTCCATGTTTCACTTCCACAAATGGCTATACTCCATACAAATATTTTCGTAAAAGACTACCTGACACTTAAAACTATACTCGATGTTAACAAATTTCTCTTCTTCAGAAACGTTTTCCTTACTACAGCCAGTCTACATTTCCCTGCCTCGACCGTCATCAGTTGCTTTGCTTCCCAAAAAGCAAAACTTTAAGTGTCTCATTTCATAAACTAATTCTCTCAATATTATCTGATATAATTCAACTACATTCCATTATCCTCGTTTAGCTTTTGTTGATGTTCATCTCATATCCTCGTTTCAGGACGCTGTCCATTCCGTTCAGCTGCTCTTCCAGGTTCTTTACTGTCCCTGGCGGAATTACAATGTCGTCGCCAAACATCAAAGTTTTTATTTCTTCACCATGTATTTTATTTACTTCCCCAAATTTTTCTTTTGTTTGCTTCACAGCTTGTTCAATATACAGACTGAATAACATCGGAGATAGGCTACAACCTTGTCTCACTCTCTTCTCAATGACTGCTTCCCTTTCGTGCCCTTCGACTCTCATTACTAACAGCTGGTTTCTGTACAAATTATAGATATCCTTTCGCTCCCAGTATTTGAACCCTGCCACCTTTAGAATTTGAAACAGACTATTCCAGTCAACATTATCAATAGCTTTCTTCATGTTTACAAATGCTAGAAACGGAGGTTTGCCTTTCTTAATCTAACATCTAAGGTAAGTTACAGAATCAGTATTGCCTCCCGTGTTCCAACATTTCTACGGAATCCAAACTAATCTTCTCCAGGGTCTGCATCTACCAGTTATTCCATTCGTCTGTAAAGAATTTGTCTTAGTATTTTACAGCCCTGACTTATCAAACTGACAGTTCGGTAATTTTCAACAGATGCTTTCTTTGGGATCCGTATTATTAGATTCTTCTTGAAGTCTGAGGATATTTCGCCTGTCTGTTACATCATGTTCACCAGATGCAAGAGTTTTAGAATGGTTGACTCACCAAAGGCTGTCAATAGTTCTAATGGAATGTTGTCTACTCCCAGGGCCTTGTTTCGGCTTGGGTCTTTCAGTACTCTGTCGAAATCTTTAAGCAGTATCATATTTCTCATTTCATCTTCATCTACGTCGTCTTCCAGTTCCATAAGCCGGCCGAAGTGGCCGCGCGGTTCTAGGCGCTGCAGTCTGGAACAGCGAGACCGCTACTGTCGCAGGATCGAATCCTGCCTCGGGCATGGATGTGTGTGATGTCCTTAGGTTAGTTAGGTTTAACTAGTTCTAAGTCCTAGGGGACTAATGACCTCAGAAGTTGAGTCCCATAGTGCTCAGAGCCATTTGAACCAACCAGTTCCATAATATTGCGTCCAGGAACACCTCCGTTGTATTGACCCTCTATATACTCCTTCCACCTTCTACTTTTTCTTAGGACTGGTTTTCCATCTAAGCTCTTGATACTCATATAGGTAGTTCTCTTTTCTCCAAAGGCCTCTTTAATTTTCCTATAGGCAGTATGTATGTTACCCCTAGTGATACATGCTTCTACATCCTCACACTTGTCCTCTAACCATCCCTACTTAGCCATTTCGTTTTTCCTATCGATCTCATTTTTGAGACGTTTGTTTTTCTTTCCGCCTGCTTCATTTACTGCATTTTTATATTTTTTCTTTCCATCATTTAAATTTAATATATTTTCTGCTAAATAAGGATTTCTACTAGTCCTCGTCTTTTTACCTACTTGATCCTTTGGTGTCTCCACTATTTCATCTCTCAAAACTACCCAATCTTGTTCTACTGTATGTCGTTCTCCTGTTCTTGTTAGTCGTTCTCTATTGCTCCCCCTGAAACTCTCTACAACATATGGTCCTTTCAGTTTATCCAGGTCCAATCTCCTTAAATTCCTATCTTTTTGCAGTGTCTTCATTTTTAGTCTACAGTTCATAACCAATAAATTTTAGTCAGAGCCCACATCGACCCCTGGAAATATCTTACAGTTTAAAACCCGGTAAATACATCTCTGTCTTAACATTATATAATCCATCTGAAACCTCCCAGTGTTTCCAGGCCTCTTCCACGTATACAACCTTCTTTCATGGTTCTTAAACCAAATGTTAGCTATGATTAAAATATGCTTTGTGCAAAATTCTACCAGACGGCTTCTTCTTTTATTCCTTACCCCCAGTAGATACTCACCTACAACTTTTCCTTCTCTTCCTTTTCTTACCATCGAATTGAAGTCGCCCATGACTATAAAATTTTCGTTTCACTTAACTATCTGCATAATTTCTTTTATTGCATTATACATTTCTTCAAGTTTATTCCCGTTCCTATTTTTTTATTTCATTATTAAACCTACCCCTGCATTACCCTTATTTGATTTTGTGTTTATAACCTCGTATTCATATGATAAGAAGTCTTGTTTTTTCTGCCACCCAGCTTCACTAATTCCCCCTATATTTAAGTTTAACATATCCACTTCACTTATTAAATTTCTAACCTACCTGCTCGATTAAGGGATCTGACATTCCACGCTCTGATCGATAGAACGACGTGCTCCTGTGTAGTCCCCACCCGGAGATCCAAATGGGGGACTATTTTACCTCCGGAATATTTTATCCAAGGGGACGCCATCATCATTTAACCATACAGTACATGGGCAAAATTACGGCTGTAGTTTGCCCTTGCTTTCGCAGTACCAGCAGAGCAAGGTCAGATCGTCAATCATCCAGACTGTTGCCCCTAAAACTACTGAAAAGGCTGCTGCCCTGTTCAGCGACCACACGTTTGTCTGGCCTCTCAACATATACCCCTCCGTCGTGGTTTCACCTACGGTATGGCTATCTGTATTACTGAGGCACGCAAGCCTTCAAACCAACGCCAAGGTCCATGGTTCGTATATATGTCATTATTACATGTTTCATTTATACATTACTTATATTAAATATTCATGTATAAAATCACGCACCTATTCTATTGCAACGTAGTGACTATTTTTTATAGCAATCGGTGAAGAACTTTCGAAGATTTACGATTTTCTACAAAAGAACATCTACATTTTTATTGATTTGCCCTATAATTTTTACGTGTATGTTTACATATTATATGTGGCATTCTAGTACGTATAAAAAACACGCGCCTATTCGAATGAAACGTTATTGCAAAATTTGGAAGCAATCGCTGACGAACTTACGGAGATACAAGGTTTTGAACGCACATCTATTTGTATTTTTATGCATACAAATTCAAATGTTTCTTTGTACAAAATCGTATATCTCCGAAAGTTCTTCAGCAATTACTTTGAATTGAAGACAGAATTTTGCATTCGAATAGACACGTGTTTTCATATACTTACTGAAGCGCGAAATATATAGTATCTATATATATGGTATATATATATATATATATATATATATATATATATATATATATATATATAAGTTATTATATACGTATTTTGTATATGTATGCAGCATTTGGTGCCTGAGTAGGTAAGTAAAAATACGGTCGTAGTCGAACACAAAGTTTCAAAGCAATCGGTGAAGAAGTTTTGGAGATCTACGATTTTGGACAAACGAACATTTTCATTTTTATTTATTAATACATAGAATATGTTGCGAATATGGACTATGGCAGGTGATGTGAAAAAGATGACTTTCTTATTGTATCGAACAGTAAACAAACATCATTTGTTAGTTACGGATTTAAATCTACACCAAACATAACTTTAACGTTTATTTTATGAATCAGAGCCGCCAACTCTTGTGTAGATAGGAGCAATCGTATACCCTGAGGATGCTTGGTTAGGTCATAGCTGACACTGAGGGGGTTAACACCATCTGTATACACGATGTCTCTCCAACCATCAACTACCATCTGACTGAGTCACACGATAGTTGATGGTTGGAGAGACATCATCGCTGTTACAGATAGTCTCGGAAACCATCGACGTTAGTCACTGATGCATCCTGTATACGGATGGTGTTAACCACTTCAGTATCAGCTGAGGCCTGAAGATGGTGCACTGAAGCACTGAAACTGGTAGCCACATAATAAATGACATCATAAGGACGGCTTCTGGTATTCCATTTTATTACATAAGTGAACGGCCGAAGTCCCTGAGACCTCCAATTACAAGGATGGACATACAAAAACTAGACGGCAATTGGTCGGGGTGGGGCGGCTGGGGGGGGGGGGGGGGGGGACGGATGAAGAGTGGGCTGTGGAGGTGGATGTAAAGCGGCGGATGAAGCACCGGCGGCGGCCTTCGTGACGGAAGCGCCCGCCGTGCCCACGTGAAGTCAGCCTGCGATGAAACAAGCCGTCATTTCTGGCGGAGGCAGCGTGTCCGGAAATGCCCAGCGCGAATCACCGTAAGGGCCGCAGTTCCGTGAGCGTCAGAGCGGTCACCTTCGCAAAAGCAAAAGCAATGTGGTTGCAGATATGTTATTTTATACACGTCAGTGCCAAATTCCAAGTCAAATGATTCTTTTATTACTTCAATGCAAGAAATACACTGATGTTGTAGCCTCCCCATCATATTTGTTTCCGCATGAAATTTAGCCCAAGTTTGCCTCCCATTCTGTGAAAGTCACCGTATTGCCAAAACTGTATACCCACAAACTGTTATCTCATTTAAACTCATATGCTAACCTTTGACTGAACACAATCTAGTTTGAATTGAACTGTAACTGGTCTGAAAACAACAGGTCTTCATGTTAAATGCGCAACGGAAGTAAGACAATGTCATCTAGCCCTAATCAAAATTTTCACTTACCTCGCGTCTTGGCAACATTGTTGCAGCTAACAGCATGCAGGCAGCAGCTAAGCTGGATTTCAATTTCGAAATAAAATTTGCAAACTATATTCAAACTATTACATACCACATGGCGAAATGCGAAATGATAAACAGTGGGACGGGGAGAATAACGATTCCTATTAAATGATATTGCAAGACAAAGATTTTACTAAGAAGTATGTATTGAAAAAGACAGGGTAAAACTTCGCCAGAACTTCATAACATAGGTCTGAACAATAGTATGCTTAAAAAATGGACAATGATTTAAAAGTGGAACATTGTTAACAGAGAATTTCTATAAAAACAAAACAGCTTAATCAGTTAATATGTTAATGCCTGACTCGAGGAACTGGCGTGTTCTCTCAGCTCTGAGCAAGTGAACAAAGTTAACTAGCCTAGCTGCCAATAATCATTTCTACAAATTAGGTTAATGTACAGTGAAGAGCCAAAGAAACTGTTACATCTGCCTAATATCATGCAGGGTCCCCGTGAGCAAGCAGAAACGCTGCAACGCGTCGTCGCATGGACTCGAGTACTGTTGAAGCAGTGCTGGAGGCAACTAACACAATGAATCCTGCAGGGCTGTCCATAAATCCGTAAGAGTACTTCTCCTCTAAACAGGACATTGCAAGGCATCGCAGATATGCTCAATAATGTTCATGTCTGGGGAGTTTGGTGGCCAGCGGAAGTGCTTAAACTCAAAGACTATTACTGGGGCCTCTCTGTAGCAATTCTGGGCGTGTCGGGTGTCGCACTGTCCTGCTGAAATTGACCAAGTCCGTCAGAATGCACAATGGACATGAATGGGTGCAGGTAGTCAGACAGGATGCTCAGATACGTGTCATATGTCAGAGTCGTATCTAGACGTCTCATGGGTCCCATATAACTTCAACTGCACATGCCCCACACCATTACACAGCCTCCACCAGAATGAACAGTCCCCTGCTGACATGCAGGGTCCATGGATTGATGAGGTTGTCTCCATACCCTTACACGTCCATCCGCTCGATACAATTTGAAACGAGACTTGCCCGACCAGGCAACATGTTTCCAGTCATCTACAGTCCAGTGTCGGTGTTGACGGGCCCAGCCGAGGCGTGCAGCTTTGTGTCATAGACGAGTGGTTCTTCGGCTCCGAAAGCCCATATCGATGATGTTTCGTTGAATGGTTCGTGCGCTGACATTTGTTGATGGCATTGAAATCTGCAGCAATTTGCGGAGGAGTTGCACTTCTGTCACGCTGAACAATTCGCTTCAGTCGTCGATGGTCCCGTCGTTGCAGGATTCTTCTTCGGCCACAGCGATCTTGGAGATGATACGTTTTACTGGATCCCTGATATTCACGGTACACTCGTGAAATGATTGTACGGGAAAATCCCCACTTCATCGCTACCTCGAAGATACTTTGTCCCATCGCTCATGCGCCGACTGTGACGCCACGTTCAAACTCACCTGCCATCGTAGCAGCAGTATCAGATCTATGGACTGCGCCAGACGTTTGTTGTCTTATGTAGGTTTTGCTGACCGGAACGCCGTATTCTGCCTCTTTATATGTCCCTGTATTTGAATAAGCATACTTTTAGCAGTTTCTTTGGCCGAAATTTATGTTACCTTCGCTTTCCAATAACACATCATATTCATTGGGAATCTTTCTTCATCTAACAGATACAATCAGAAGTCAACAGAGCAGTACCGAATACGTCCATCACCTTGCACACTTACCGAGCGAGGTGGCGCAGTGGTTAGACACTGGACTCGCATTCGGGAGGACGACGGTTCAATCCCGCGTCAGGCCATCCTGATTTAGGTTTTCCATGATTTCCCTAAATCGCTCCAGGCAAATGCCGGGATGGTTCCTTTCAAAGGGCACGGCCGACTTCCTTTCTCGTCCGTCCCTAATCCGATGAGACCGATGACCTCGCTGTCTGGTCTCCTTCCCCAACACAACCAACCAACCTTGCACACTTCAATTCCATATGTGTCAGACTGCACAAGGGCACATACTGTGACACAACAAAAGCAAAGTTGATCCATAGAATTTCCTGCGTGCAGCCGCATAAATTCGACTTCTTCTTCTAATATTTCGGCTGAATACCGTGCAGACATCTTCAGAGTGAGGCGGCTCACTCTGAAGATGGCTGGAAGAGATTCAGCCGAAATATTAGAAGAAGAAGGAAAATTTATGCGGCTGCACGCCCGAACTTTTGCGTCGAGAAAATATGAAGGTACACTCAAAGCAAAGATTGTTTAACAGTAACATAACTTGCTCTCTCTCTGACATGCGCACCAATAACATAACAAAAGTGAAAGTGACAAGTCCACCTCACAAGGTGACAAAAGTCATGAGATACCCCTCTGCACCGTGTCGATCCTCGTCCAGCTCTGCGTAGCGCAGCAGCTCGACGTGGCATTGACTCAACAGGTCGCTGCAAGTCCCCTGCACGAATATTGAGCCACGCTGCCTCTGCAGCCGTCCATAATTGTGAAAGTGCTGCTGGTACAGGATTTTATGCACGAACTGACCTCTCAGTTATGTCCCATAAATGTTCGATGCGATTCATTTCGGTCGATATGGGTGGCCAAATAATTTGCTCGAACTGTCAAGAATTCTCTTCAAACCAATTACAAACAATGTTGTGGCTCACTGACATGCCGAATGGTCATCCATAAATATTTCATCGTTGGCAACATGAAGTTCATGAGTGGCTGAAAATGCTCTCCAAGTAGCCGATCGTAACAATTTTGGGTCAATGATCGGTTCACTTGGTCCACAGCCTACACCACTATGGTGCCGTCACCAGCTTGCACAGTGGCTTGTGCACTTGCCTCCACTTGGCGCCACGTTCTAATTCTACCATCAGCTCTTACCAACTCGAAACTCATCTCACCAGGCCAGTGTTCTCTAGTCGTCTAGGGTCCAACTGATATGGCCACGAGTCTAGGGCAGGCGATGTCGTGCTGTTAGTAAAGGCACTCGCGTCGATCGTCTGCTGCCATAGCCCACTGACGCCAAAATTCGCCACATTGTCCTAACGTGTACGTTCGTCGTACGCCGCACACTGACTTCGGCGGTTATTTCATCCAGGGTTTCTTGTCTGTTAGCAATGAAAATTGTACTTAAACGCCGCTGCTCTCGGTCGTTATGTGAAGGCCGTCGGCTACTGCGCTGTCCTGATGAAAGGTAATGTCTAAAATTTGGTATTCTCCTCACACTCTTGACGCTGTGACTCTCACAACACTGTATTTTCTAACAATTTCCGAAATGTAATGTCCCACGCGTCAAGCTCCACCTACTATCCCGCGTTCAAAGTCTGTTAATTCCTGTCGTGCAGCCATAATCAAACTGGAGATCTGTTCACGTGAGTCACCTGAGTACAAATGACAGCTCCGCCAATGCACTGCCCTTTTGTAGCTTGTGTACGCGATACTACAGCCCTCTGCACATGTGGATACCGCTATCCCTTGACTCCAACCACCTCGGTGTATAACATATGGTGAGTCTTAGCAGCAAATTTTTGTACATTGAAATGTTATTGGTAATTTGATAGTAACAATCATTGAAGCATATCAGTCAGTATTGTAGTGTTGCGTGACGTCGGAAGTTTGCTATAGTAACATGGCTGCCATAGTATGTTTACGTGCTATTTGTTGTTGTGAACACTGTACTAGTGACGGTCTGTCGAGATGTGTAATCTGTGTGGATAAATGAAATATGATCCAGGCAACCTATAACACAATATATCAAGAGAAAAAATAGTACTTCTAATGGAAAAGTGACATACAACACTGTTATATGGGGAACTGTGCATGTAGTGTAATGTTACACCTTTTACTGGATTTGACCGTGATGTATGACTAATGGATATGGAAATCAGACTATTAGTTCCTTTTCCTAAGACTTTACTCGCTGTCGCGGTAAAAATTGAATAATACTGGATATAGAACCTATCTGAACCAAGTTCATTACGTGGTTTGTCTAATGGATTTATGGTCGTCACTCTATCTACGCCAATAAATGGTTAAGTTTCAGAAAAGCAGAAGAAGTAAATTTGTCCTACTTTCCTACTGTTCCCTTACATAACTTCACAAATAAATGTAGCTTTAAGGACATGATTCTGAGAAAGCCACAGCAAACCTTTAGCTGCTACACCTGCAGACGTACCTATATAGTTTTTATCTAGAAAGACCACGAATTTTTAATCAGTACTGTGTGCTAGGAAAATTTAGCAAAGGGAGACTCGTATGTTTGTATTCTGTACAACCAAAAAATTAAATACTTAAATATTTTATTAGCATACTACACACATTTAAATTTATTAAGACACTTTGTATGTATCTTTCTCTTAACAATAGATCTGTCAAAATCCAAAGATAGGGAGAGTGTGGTCACTCTATATTGTTATTCAGTACGTTATGCAACCCTTCTTCAGTATTACTGAGCCACATAAGCAATTTTCCTTTATTAACTTTTTGTAATTTAGTGACTTTCATTTATAACTAAGAGAACTTTATCTGTATTACACTCAAAACTTATATACTCACTTTCACTTTATTTATTGACACAAAGAGAGTAAGAATATTAAAAACGTTAATTTTGTCTGAAAAACATCTACTTCAGTAGTTAAGCAAAATCTCGCTTCAGCACATCTATTACGTAAATCATACAGTACCTTTATGTTCACTTTAAAAGTTAGTCACAACAATTATTTTCAGACATTTATTCAAAGATGAAAATTAGTGCTTGTAGATACTGAACAAACAACTTCAAATGTTTTTATAACAGGTTTACTCGGAATAATCAAACACCAGAAAAAGGCCCTGTGTGGGTGATTATTGGGAATAAAGTAACAGGTTGGACCAAATTTTATGTTTAAAACAATATATAGTCAAAAAATACTGGTTCCCGTTTCTACAATTCTAATTATACAGTTCCTAAACTGTTGGCTGCAGGCGTTGGGTGAGTGTGATAGTAATGGTGGCTACACTACCCATGGTATAGACTAATTAATTATTCTTGGCGTCTTTTTAACGACCACAACATATCCAAACAACTTGTACCAAATATATAGCAATTCAGCAGATGTCATCCGACGCTATTCTGCAACAATTTCCAGGCAACGCATCACCTACTCTGTCCGAGTTTGCCTCTTTCACTGTTGCCTGCAAACTGTGCCTGTTCGTTCCAACTTGCTCTACAGGTAGCGTGCTAAAATCCCAAGCCACCTTTCACGCTTCCCACAGTAATTTCCGAACGGTACAAGAGCACTCCATCTTTTATATAATACATGTCCTACGCATTGTCCCTGAGCATGTATCACTTTATACAAATGAAAATTTGCGCAAATATATAAAACTAGACACACAAAAATTTTCATTTAATTACTTTATGACAAAATATTATTTAGTTAATTGTACAATTGACATTTTTCTTTGCATTTGTTACAAACATTCATTAGCAAAGCTCTCTAACATCACACGTATCAAACTTTTCAATCGGTCTTTGCATATCACAGTTGTATTACGACAAATTTTAAATGTAAAAAAAAAAAGTTATAAACTCACCTGACTGCATAACACTGTTATATATGCCCCTATTTAAATTACATCTCCTGACAGGTAAGCATGATTGAAATATCAAAAAACAGGTTTTGTTCATCAGTTCATCTACCCTCAAGCATTGTAATCATGAAAACATTTTCTTACTCTTATACAAGTTATACAGGCATTATACACTGAAATTCCATTAAAAAACTTATAATGAATCACACTTTACCTAGAAAATACGTTTACATATTTTATAGAAAATTTTTTGTGTTACTGAAAAAGCTTGCTGCCACTGTATGGGTACTATGGCAGTCCTTTTGGTTTCTCTGAAGCACATTACATATTTTTTTATAAGCAGCCCATTTCCTAATTTACTTCATTATACTCTGCATAACTTTGTTTGTTGGCTGCCATTTTTGCCTTCACGTATTTGGGCGTTTGTTTGGTGTCTAAATTATATGCTATGCTCCTTAGACTACATTATTTCACTTAACAGTCCTCTAAGTGACACATTTGTTTCATTTAGTCCATCGTCAATATACAAACAAGTACTTCAGAACCTGAAACTTGACAAGTATTCGTATATGTAAAACAATACTGTATACAACAGATTTCAAAGAAAATGTTCAAATGTGTGTGAAATCTTATGGGACTTACTGCTAAGGTCATCAGTCCCTAAGCTTATACACTACTTAACCTAAATTATCGTAAGGACAAACACACACGCCGATGCCCGAGGGAGGACTCGAACCTCCGCCGGGACCATGTAACAGATTTGTCATCATTAATAGTTGTTGGAGGTTTTACACTTTTCTAGCTACGTATTTCATTAGATCAACTATGTTTCTGACTCCTAGTTTCTCTCTAGACTTAGGATATACCAGGAAACATGCATTTGGTTGTGGTACTCCTTGAATTTCAAAATGTGGAATCTCATAGTTCACCTCACTGGATTTTTCGTGTGCTTTTACAAGGACTAGCTCAACAATATCAAATTTTGTGAATTTTGATTTTTCATCATGCCTTTTGGCTCTTACTTCTGCTCTTCTTCTACTTAATTCCTTTCCGATTCATTTTTTCTGACCAAATCTACCTCTTATCGGGATGAGTATTCTAATATTTCCTGTTAAACTTACTTTTGTAACGTAGCATAATTTCTTCAGGAGTGAATCCAGTGAATTCATGTTGAAATGGATTCGTGTTTACTTCAAATTTTGAAATAAATTTGCCCTAAGTTCTATGGTGTTGGTGACAATAAGCCCTACAGAGCCTTCATAACTCTCACATACAACATCGACGGGATTACTAGATGGGTGGCAATCTCAAATGTGTGCTACTTGTACTCCCCTTTGTTCCATACCTTGTAGCCATAGTTCAGCAATAAACTGTGGACCCTTGTCAGACAGTATCTTTCTGGTATTCCTATTTAATCAAAGTATTCTAGTATTTTATTCAATACTGCTTTAGCTGTAACTTTTATTAGGGGATCAAGCGTAATAAGTTTCAATAAAATCTGTAAAATTATTAAATGTATGTGATATTTCCAGTAGTTTTTGGTGGGGGTCCATACAGGTCTACAGTCAATAACTCTAAATTATCTTCTGGTTTGAGGCTCTGCATAGCTTTTCCCTTGGTATTGTTTGTCACTTTGGCCTTCTGACGAACGTCATAAGAGCTTAATCTTTCTGTAACCTTCTTCAATGCATTACTCCAAATTTTGACTCCACTTGCTAATTTCTCAGGGCACTTTTTCGCTCGACAGTGTCCATGTGCTAAATGAAAGTAATCAATTAGTTCTACTTCAAATTGTGATGGCCAACAAACTTGCGATTCTTCACTAATATCTCCTTTTCTGATATATAGTATACCATTAAAGATTTTGTAAAATTTTGGTATCCGTGGACAATCATCATCAAATTTGACCTTCACTGATTTCCACACTTAATTTTCACGGATTATTACTATTTGTTGCTTCTGCAGCCAGTCTATGCCTATAATTATTTCGATGCTAAGTTCTGAGATCACCAGGAAATCGTGTGTAAAAACACGACGTTTTATTATAAATTCAGTTAAAACTTGCGTCTTTGTTAGTTTACTCTTTCTCCCATTCGCGTCTACAATTCGGGTTCCTTGCACAGACATTACGACTATACCTTGGTTGTCTTTTTATGTTGTCGTAAAGGATTGCGATAAAGCAGTAATCCGAGGGCCGGTGTCCAGTAACGCTCTAATTTTGTAGACAATAACCTCTATCGGAATTATTTACTTTCAGTTCCGTATCCTCGTGTTCTCCCCTCATTAAGTCTTGATCTGCCGTCGCATCTTCCCATGAAATGGCGTTCATTACTTTAAATTCCATCTCAGGTGGTTGTTTCTTCTTTTCGATCGCAAACTCTTTCATGATCTTCAGTTGTTGTTTATTACTAATCATTTCGCCGGTGGTTTCTTTTTCTTTGGCTCCATTATGTCTTCTGGATCCTGTTATTATTCTTTCTTCACATGGTTGGTCTTCTTGTGTTTTTCTTTCTTATTGAACAACTTCTTCTTCATGTTTGTTACCTCGTTTCGGCAACTTTTCGCACGAACATTCTCATTTTGTGACATCATCGTTTCTATAAGACAGAGATATACAGTAAGCTTCTTTTCTTCTGTTTGTGAATCACTTGACCGAATGATATCTTCGTTTTCACTTAAGGCAGCATCTTAAATATTGCTGTCCGGCTCCTACATGAAAGCCCTTCTAAATTTCACTGAAAACCTTAGGTCATTCTTAGTCTCTTAGATCGCGCACTTCTGAATTCGTTCGATGGTAACGACTTCCTCTTGCTTATCTTCATTACTAGTCAGATTATTGTCCATAAGTTTTAGTTCGTCTTCATATGAACTGTCTTCCTCATCTTCCCTGAAGCTATTGGGTTGCACTTCATATACGTTGTAACCTTTGTGGATTTCTAACAATCGCACGAATTCATTTTCGTTTAAGTCAGGCTTGTGAATGACAGAAACATTTTTCACAGGTTCGTTGTCGCCGAATGACTCTTCCGTAACGTGTACATTTTTATCTTCCATTTTGCGTTCACTAACGCACTCTTCATTTATCCTAACGTCAGCTACAAGCGTCCTTTCGGCGATGCTTTTGGATTCGTTTGTGTCGGCAGCTCGCGAATTCTGCGCTGCTTCATTAAATAAATCTTTCTTCTTTACTTCGTTGCTGTTTCTAGCCATATTTTCGGCCGTAGTAACGCCGTCTTCCTTTTTATTTATTTCAAGTTGTGTGTCCATTGTCTCTTAAGCTGTTCCAGCGAGTGAATCACCGTCTACTCGCTCACTCACTGCAACAGCTGACTGCCGTCCCAGTTCAGTGGCCGGCTCTGTGACGTCACTCTCGGTCTCCCTTCCTACGGCTGCTCGCCTCAGCTGCTCCTCAGCGCACGAAGCGGCCTTGTTCCGGGGCGACTGTGATTCACGCTCGCTCTGTACCATCTGTCGCCGCGGGCCTACTGCCCAGTGTCGCATCCTTACAGCGTAGCGTTGTATCAAAGCTTCTATGTCTGTGTTGTTTTGATTCTTCCTGAATTTGGTCTTACTCCATCTTGTTCACGCACCCATCCGACCCTTAATGTTCACGGTCATTAGTTTTCCTCCTCTCTATTGGAATTATTTGGCGATTGTTAGAGGAAAATCTTCCTCTACCTCTTCCCTTCTGAACACTATTAACCTGAAATTGGTTATCATTCTGCTCGCTGTTGCCGTAATTTCAACTGGTCCTACTGATGTTATTCTGACGGAATTGTGATTCTCTCACCAATGATCTTCGTCAATCACTTTTTCTAAAACTGAAGAAAAATTTCGATGGTTACTACCAACATAGCTCTTGGAATCCTCTGGTATTTTCTTCCAGATTTCCCATGTAATTTCGGAATGACTCCTACGGTACCTGTAGTGAACCAGCTTCCTTTTTTTATCGCAAAATTCTTTCACAGTCATTCGGCCTTTACCTTCAAACATTCTAACCATTATAAATTCACGTAAAATACTGTTTTGTATTTGCTCGAACCAATATTAGTTCAAAACCTTTTTCCTAAATTCACCGAACGTCATTGCTTCCGTGTTTAGGTTAACCCCCCCAACGTTTAGCATCTGCTGCTAAACCACTAATCACAATGTTTACTTTTTCCTGATCTGTAAGGTTTCAGGAAATAACCTTTCGTAGTTCTTTATGAAGTCCATAGGGGATAATGCACTGTGTGTTCGACAAGGGTTGAATTTTTTATCGCCCTCAAGTACCTTGTTGTATGCTGTTCTGCCAACTACATAAGTACTGTTACACTTGACATTTCTTTCTATGTAACTAACATACTTCTGTATACTAGAAGTATTACTAACTTCTTCTCTTCGCAATCTTCTTCTACCTCCTACAGAATTTTCTCAGCCTCTTGAACAGTTATTCTCATTTGAGACATCTTCGTTTACTTTAATCATTACTGGGAAACATTTTCCTCTATCTTTGATTCCATTATAGGTTCGTCCTGTTCTTGTATTTTCTCTATTTCAGTTTCGAACATATCATTAGAGTCAATACTTTCTGCCTGAATTGTACCAATAGTTTCATTTAAATTTTTTACATCTTTCTTTATATCAGTGAGTTCCTCAATCTAGGAAACCTATTTTCTTGTTTACTTTTTCTAACTTGTGATTATTGTTTTCCATTTGTTCTCTAAGTTTGAGTAACTTTAGCCTGTTCGTGACTAATTTTAGTTTGGCCTCCGATTTCTTACTTCTAGTATCTATGTTTTGTGCTAGTACCAGTGTATTCATACTGTGTAGCAATGCATACAAACCTATCGATAATTAAGTATTTTGCTCAATGCTAGTTTGTACTCCTTTGTCTTCCTTCTCTGAATCTACCTTTTCCTTTTCAATTTGAGATGGGCTTAAAGAGCATAAAAGTTTCATCCCCAAGATCCACATTCTCTAGCTGGTTTTCTAATAGAAAAACTGTTAAACTGTTTCCTCTGTGTCCTGCTCATTATCACTGTTTACAGGAGTATCCTCACTTTTATAAGAACGTACTTTTCAAATAGTCTTTGCATATCACAGTTATTTTACGACAAATTTTAAATGCAAGAAACTTTTTATAAATGTAGATGATTGAATAATAGTATTGTAAAGTATTTTCGTATAAGTGCTTCATGATGGTCGCCGATCCCTATAACGACTTCTTGTCATCCTCTATCAGTATAAGGTGAAAAGGCGTAATACATGCAAGATGTCCCAGGAGGAAAGATAAGTATTCAGGGATATGATAGGAACGATCATTCGGAGCAAAAAGGTCTGGTAGACTAAAAGGCATATCTTCAGACGTTATGAGCACTTGTTCCTGGTCGCTGCTGTGAAACACATATCTTCCGCTGAATAAGTACTCCTAATTCTTAACGCATGCATTTTAGAGCCAATTTGTACTGCGTTATTAATTCTTGTTTTGGTCCATAGCAGCTCCTCCTAGTCTGCACTAGAAAAGATTTGTTTCACAGTGTAAGAGATGAATAAATGTTCATAGCTCTTAAGGTATGCATTTTGGAGCCTATGTTTATAAAACTTTTTGGCTTGCAATGATCTCTCCTGTCTCATGCCTCCTGGGTCACCCTGTATACACCTCTTCCGTTTCTCGTATGGTTCAACATTCTGTTGGCCATAAGTTTTGTGAAGAAGAAGTAGCTAATGAAAGACTGAAGTAAAAAAATAGTGCCTGTAAGAGATTGAAGGAGTATACATACGCCAGTAAATAAGAGAAGCAAACTCTAAGTTGTCCCTGTAAAATCATCAGGAGTGTTAACATTTGCAATATTTTCGATAAGTGGCGCACCACTGAAAGAAATTCACGAAGAAAGCAACGGACGCTAGTAAGACGATATCACTTTATTTTGTACCCAGTTTAGATTATCATCCTCATGCGCTGCATTTCCGGCGTCAGTGTTGTTTGCACATGGGGATGCTAAGACGGTAGTTCCCGTTTCCGACGACGATCTTTCATGACATAACTAGCAAAAAAATAAAGTCACACATTTCAGTAACTTGTAGTGTTGACGGTATTACTCTCCTTGTGGATTAACATACACAGTCCGGTCGGAGTATTCAGACACTTTCCTGAAAGACATTAACGTGAGATGTGTGCGTCGCTTGTCCTAATGAGGTTTGAACTCTGCTGCAGACACTACCAGTGTCGCTTCTGAATGCATGTGGAAGAGTGACAGCCGATTACCCTTCAAGAGCCGAAACCAGAGAAGCTACTGATGTTGGACGCCGGGGCCTGGAGCGAAGACGACCTTCTATCTCGCCCCAGAGGTGTTTCATTGGGTTCATGTTGGGGGTGTGGGCAAGACAGTCCATTTTACGAACGTTACTGTCCACAAACAGATGCCTCGCAGATGCTGATTTACGACAAGATGTCTGTCATGATGATACAAATAGTCATCGTCTCCGAACTGTTCTTCTACTGTACGCCGTACATAATGGTCTGAAATGCGTTCGTGACCTTACACATTCACCTTTTTCTTAAGCTCATCCACAGAAAACAACCACTATACCGCAACATCACCTCTTCCATACTTCACTACACGTGACATCAAGTGAGGTTTTCCAGGCATTCGACAAACCCGAGGCCCCCCATCGGATTACCACAGAGTATTCATCACTTCACATCACTGGTTCCCTGTTATCCCTCTCTCTTTACACTACCTCAAGTATGGTTTAGCATTAATTACAGGAATTTTTGGCTTATGAGCAGCTGCTCGTCCACTGCACCCCGTTCACTATAATTCCCTACGCTCAGTCACAGTGCTGGCACGACTGAAGTCGCACAAAAAAACTCACGAGTGATTTTTCACATCCGCCCTCCTCAGTGTTCGATGGTCCCTTTTTGTCAGTACATAAGGTCTGCGTGGTCTTATTTTACATATGGTCGTTTGTTCTCGTTTGCACTTCACAGTCACACCACCAACATTCCCGCTGGGCAGCTTTAGAAGCGTTTAAATATTCCTCACACGCTCACCACTCAGATGACCCCCAATGACCCCTAGTCCACGTGCGATCTCACTTAGCTCTCCCGACCGCCCCGTTATGCTGATGTTGCTTCTGTACTGATAGTGCAGTACAGTAACTCCCCGCCCCCCTTTATGCTGGTGGGTCCATCTGGTGTGACATCTAGTGGTCAATTTCGAATTACATATTTGTAACTCGATCGGGAAGTGTACTCCTATTTCAGTATGATTCATTGCAGTACTTAGTGTTACACACCATCACAAAAATATGCAGAGACATGAAGGAACAGTGGGTGAATGATGCGTATAGAGATATAGGAACTGATATGAAAAATTAAATGACTGATAAAGAGTATAGAAATATTTAGAAATTTCAATTCAGCATTAGGATGCAAGCATCTATGAAAACTGATGGTGAATGCAGATCGGAATAAGATTATCAAGGAAAAGGCATTGTCATGACAGAATACATCTAAGAAACTGGATCAGTAGAAACATATGACGTAGTTTCTCCAGTTTGAAAATGGAATTTCAAGTAGCGCTGAAACAAATGAGACCAAAGAAAGCTCCAACTCCAAATGCGTTGCTAGCTCAGCTCTAGTACAATTAGCGAAAATATGTCAAACAAAAACTTTTTAAAATGATAAACAGTTATTATTATGAAGGTTGTCTTCCTGATGATTGTCGAGAAAGTAAGACGATACTCACAACAGGGGAAATACAGAAAATTGTTCCAACTACAGATAAATAAACCTAATTTCGCATACAGAAGAACAAATCACTTGCACAGGAAAGAAAAACAGAATATAACTTAAAGTAGAACTAGAACATGAAGAGGATCACTTTGATATTAAATGAAAAAAAGCCAAATGAAGCCACCATATCACTCAAACGCCTGATGTAGAGAAGGCTGAAATTGAACAGAGCTGCTCTACACAGCATTCATCGATCTAGAAAAGGCATTTGACAGCATTAGCTGGAAGAAACTTTTCATATTCTTTAAAGAAACGTATTAAACATATACCAAAACAAAGTGTGAATACAGAGAAAAATGAAGAACAGTGTATAGTTAAAATGTGAATAAATAGTTAAGACTATGTGCCCATCATGAACATATTTGTTTTAACTTCCTGGCGAAAGAGTTACGTAAGTATTCACAATAATAATAACAGGGTTTCATCAGAACGGCATTTCCTGTCACTGATAACATCAGCGGACGATATTGCTGTAACAACTGATAGCAAAAAGCTTATGCAGAATATAGTTTCTAAATTTGCAAATTAAAAGCCACAAAAGCGAAAGTATTGCCGTAAACAAAACAAATATGACAAAATTATTTGGCATCAAATATAGAAGTTGGTAAACTTAGCTACTTCCTTAGTTACATGCTCCATTCATCACTTGAGCGTTTTTTTTTTTTTTTTTTTTTTAATTCAAATGATGTGAAGCGAGTCACTTTACAGGGTGGGTCTTCATGATTAGTTTTAATAGAAGCATACATTTAGGCCATTCATAAGTTCCTAAATGACACACTGCCCCTAAATTCAACATTAATAACGCAACCAGACTTAAAACTGGTTTATTCCGAGCTGTCAATTTTTAAACTAAAATTTGTCTGTGGAAAAGAAGGAATTGTGGTGAAGATATGATTTTAACTCAGAACATTACTACCCATAAACATTTTAGGTTATTGGCAAAATGATTGCTGGAGATACATACAAGATGACTGTAGGTGAACATCATACATTTATAGCTCGTTTTTCTGTAATCAGTAAGAATCTTAACTGAAGAAGACGATAAATGTAGCACTGAAATTAGAAAAATGGCTTGCAAAAATACATCGTGCATTCTGTGAAAAAAGACAGTTATTTGTAAGCCAGTACAGTAAAGGAAATGCAGACTGGCAGGACTTTTGCTGGGGTGCACTTATGTCTGACTGTGACAGCTGGATACCGTTAAGGACAGACAGGAATGTAGCTTTTGAGAAGGCTATCGCGTATCGCCAGAACGGAAAGCAAATCCATTGAGCAGAGAAGTCTTGTAAAAACTGTCCAAAAACGAAGGAGTTGTTTCGACAACGTTAAGTTTGCCACTGTTCACTGACCTTGCTGCGATGGTGCGGATTGCGTGCCTCTGCTACACAATGTGATCAAAAGTATCCGGACACCTGCTTGAAAATGATTTACAAGTTCGTGGTGCCCTCCATCGGTAATGCTGGAATTCAGTATGATGTTGTCCCACCTTTAGCCTTGATGACAGCTTCCATTCTCGCAGAAACACGTTCAATCAGGTGCTGGAAGGTTTCTTGGGGAATGGCGGCCATTGTTCACCGAGTGAGGCTTGGCACGAAGTCGGCGTTCCGAAACATCCCAAAGGTGTTCCATAGCATTCAGGTCAGAACTCTATGCAGGCCAGTCCATTACAGTGACGTTATTGTCGTGTAACCATTACGCCACAGGCCACGCATTATGACCGGGTGCTCGATCGTGTTGAAAGATGTAATCGCCATCCCCGAATTGCACTTCAACCGTGGGAAGCAAGAAGGTGCTTAAAACATCAATTCAGACCTGTGCTGTGATAGTGCCACGCAAAATAACAAGGGGTGCAAAAATGACAACACCATAACAGCACCGCCTCCGAATGCTACTGTTGGCACTGCACACGCTGGCACATGACTTTTGGTATTTACGGGCGTATTGTGTGGCGTATGAGCAGACGCTCGAGCTGAAATCCAAGTTTTCACACCTCCTGCATAAGTGTCATAGTACTTGGAGTTGGTCTGCATGCAGTTTGGAATTGCTGTGTGGTGGTCTGGATAGTCAGCCTGTTACACATTACGTCCCTTTACAACTTTCGGCGGTCTCTGTCAGTCGACAGACGAGGTCGGCCTTTACGCTTTTGTGCTGTACATGTCCCTTCACGTTTCCACTTCACTATCACATCGGAAACAGTAGACCTAGGGAAATGTCACATACAGACGTATGACACAAGTGACACCCAATCACCTGACCACGTTCGAAGTCCGTGAGATCCGCGGAGCGCCCCATTCTGCTCTCACGATGTCTAATGACTACCGAGGTCGCTGAAATGGAGTACCTGGCAGTAGGTGGCGACACGCTGCACCCGAGATGAAAAACGCATGTTTTTTGGGGGCCCGGATGCTTTTGACCACATAGTGTATATACACAGCCGTGCCGCAATTGCAACCACGCCGGGGGAATCTCTGTAGACAGGCGAGACTAGCCAGTGGTTCCTGAAGTCGGGCAGCAGTCTTGTCAGTGGTAGAGAACCTCGGCTTTGTGGTACTGTGGGCCAGATTCTTCTGTGATGCCTTCTATGGGAACCAACTGTGAGGATGCAACCTTCTTACCACTCATAGACGTCTCTCGCGCCTAATTAAAATGTTAAATTCTGTAAAAGTGAGTTCAATATTCACTAATAATTCTTTGTGAGTAGTATTTTTAGCGATTTAGTATTGAATAGCATCCTTAGCGAGTGCATCAGGTGATTTATTAGCTTCGATAGCAGAGTTTGCTTTTACCCGAGTGGACACCATTCTTTTTTTGCGCCACACATTCATAATAGGTGTAATGCTTATGCAAGGAGTAGCTTAACTTTTCTCTTGCTCCACGACCTGCTACGAACTGGTTCCATGACACTTCTAGAGTTGGAGAGTCTTGAGCAATTATTGAAATAGATTTTGGCATATTCTGATGGCCTTCAAGGTATGAATACTCTGGAAAGGAAACCAGGCTCTTTTTGTGGCAGGTGAAATATCAGATTACATCGTAAGTATGGTAAGAAGTACCAGTATCCACTTCATTTAGTTTCAATTTATCTGTGCAGAAGTGAACTAAATTCGAATATAGTAACTCTAAAAAGTCTTTGAAGCAATCAGTTTCTGCCATGTTCCAAGAGAATGGAATATTTTCCAAGAGGAAAAACAGCCACAGCAGAATATCGCCTAGAGACTCGGACACGTTCCGGTCGAGCCTACGAACCCAGGACAGCTGTTGTGTTTGAACTGGACGTGACTCTTTGACCCTTCTGTCTGTGCTATCCCGTGACGTGGTTCTTTGACCAAATTGGCCAGAACATTGCAAAGACCCGGCCGGTGTGGCCGTGCGGTTCTAGGCGCTTCAGTCTGGAACCGCTTGACCGCTACGGTCGCAGGTTCGAATCCTGCCTCGGGCATGGATGTGTGTGATGTCTTTAGGTTAGTTAGGTTTAAGTAGTTCTAGGGGACTGATGACCACAGATGTTAAGTCCCATAGTGCTCAGAGCCATTTGAACCATTTTGAACCATTGCAAAGAGACAGTTGGTGATTGGACATACAGTTGCTACTTTACGTGTCTGTAATTGTCGTCCTCATAATGCCAGTCTTGAATTCCACCGATTGGAAATATAAATTCACAGCACATATACACTGATGAGCCAAAACTATGACCAGCTGCTTAATTGCTTGTTTCTCTGTCCTTTGGAATAAATACATCACTGATTCTGCAAATCGCGGATCCGACGGTTTGTTGGTAGGTTTGCTGAGGCATGTGGCATTAGATGTCCACGCAGAGTTCGCGTACTTCACGCAAATAACGGTCCGCTGATTTGCGGAGCTGGTGGCGGCATCCGATAGCGACCAAGATGAGTTCCACGGGATTTACAGCAGGCGAATGTGGTCTCCCAGACATCAACGTGAGTTTACTATAATGCTTCTCAAACTACTGTAGCACGGTTGTGGCTCCGAGACACGGACAATTACACTACTGAAAGATGACATCACCGTCGAGAAAGACATCAGGCGTGAAGGGGATTCAGGTGGTTTTCAGCTGTCAGCGCGTCTTCCATTACTATCACAGGTCCCATGCAAGCTCAGGAGGATGTCTCCCGTAGCATAATACTGCTCCCACAGCCTGCGCCCGTGGCCCGCAGCACGTTTCGAGCCGCCGTTTGCCTCGATGACGGCATTTGTGGAAACGACCACAGACCTAGTATAGCAAAAATATGATGCACACGAGGAGCCGAAACGTTTCTATTGATCGACTGCCGAATGCCGATGGTCCCGTGCCCACTGAAAGCGTAACTGACGATGTCATTGGATCAATACGTGGACACGTGTGGGCGGTCTGCTGCGGGACCCCACGTTCAACAGTGTACGATGAACGGAGTGCTGCAAAACACTTGAGCGTGTACCAGCACTGTGCTCTTTCGGCAGCGATGCCACAAATCACCATGTATCCTGGTTTACGGAGCAGACGAGCCTCCGAAGCCTCGCTCTGTGAAGAGTCGTGGACGTCCACCTAGTAGTAGTTTTACTGTCCTTCTACCTCTTTCCGTAGATGCTCTCAACAGTAGCACATGAACATCCGGTCAGCTAGTTTATAGGCTTCGCGTAGTAATAATACTGTGTAACTATGAAAATGTAAATCGAATGATAATATCCCATTCCTATCAAATCTAATTTGCTGATCGCGAATATCACAAAGACAATTCAAAATTAGCTCTAGTTTTCATTTTACACTGTTTCATTATGGTGAGATAATTATATATGGATTTTTATGTTAAGTTTAAAATCAAATATTTTAATGATTTGTCAGAGTCATAATAACTAGTAACAATGGATTATATTATTGTCCCTGGTCTTCCTTGTGTGCAATATTTTGGACATAAAGATTTTGATACCAATTTTAGTGATCTTTTTGTCTTCCTTCTCTTCAACTTCAGTGACTTTATTAATTCATACAATAATTTTTACACATTTGTTTCTAGATTAACTGCTAGTTGTTTAAGTTGACTGCTATTGAAGTGAACAAAAATGCCACGAGTTTGTGTTAACAGTGCATACACATTTTGCTATGTGTGTGGAGAAGTGACATTTTCTTCACAAAAACAGCCAATAACTCCATTGATTAAAAAAGCTTACAGTTGTTATTTTGGGTGCAAAATAGGTGATCACGATAAATCCTGGGCTGCACATGTGATCTGCAACACTCGCGCCACCACCCTCAGGAATAGAATGCATGGGACAGGACGTTCAGTGCCCTTTGCAGTGCCCATGATCTGGCGTGAGCCTAGTAACCATGTCAGTGACTGCTACTTTTGTATGGTTCCTCCTATCAAGAAGGGAATATCTAATAAGAAGAAGCGAACCGTGATCCGTCCTAATATTCCATCTGCCATACGTCCACTTCTACTTGGGGAAGGATTGCCAATACCTGAACCACCGACAGAGTACGAGGTTACTTCTGATGGCGATTATGAGTGTCCTGAACCATGTACATCACAAGATCCAGAGTTTCTTCCAAATATATCATCAACTGATGATACACAAAAATTGTCTGAAACAGAGTTAAGCTAAGGCTGAGATTTTAGCCTCAAGATTGCAGGAGCCCAATTTTTTGGAAAGCAAAGTAAATGTTTCATTCTACGGGAGAAGAGAGCAACAATTCACTCCTTTTTTGAACATGCAGAATAGTCTTGTGGCATATATAGACGTAAATGGTCTAATGAAATCTCTCAGTATTAATTACAACCCTGATGATTCTTTATTGATTCGTCAAAGTTGAGCTTAAAACAGTGTTTTTACATATTGGTAATGAGCTTCCTTCTATTCCAATTGGGCATGGTGTGCATATGAAAGAGGAGTAGCGAAACATGAAAACTGTACTAGAAGCCATAAAGTGTAGTGACTCTCAATGGCAGATTTCTGATGATTTGAAAGTGGCTGCACTGCTATTAGGTATGCAGTTAGGCTGTACTAAATATTGCTGCTTTCTCTGTGAATGGGATAGCTGATATAGAATATCTCATTTAACATTTGGAATCCTTTATATACATCTGTGAGCAGTTAATTTATAGATGTTCTTTTTTGCCTTACATAGTTCTGGTACAAAGCAGACTTACAAAGTATTTTCATTCATGTCATATTATGTTTATTTTTTCTTAATATTTTATTTCTCTAGTTCCAGAATTGCACTGAAATTTATCAACGCATAACACATAACATAATTCAAGTAATTATTCACTTAAAATTTGTTATGCTGAATCGTAGAACATGAATGCTTATTTATAGTGAGTTATTTACACAAAAATGTAGATTACTTTTTTAAAATAATCTATAGCTAAATGTTTATGAAGATAAGGATTTTATATCATTTTATACTGAAATAAACATAACTAACACAAAATCATCCAATTTACAAACTTTCACTTCAAACTTATTGTTCAGTGTAATCTGTCCTTTGAGAAAGTTCCGTGGATTTCCCCACATGCAGCCCATATTTCCGCTCGGGTGATCTCCATTCGCCTCTGCTGCGCTTACCTGCTTTTCATAGGGCGTCACGTGCCCGCACCGTCACCAGGCGGCATCCAAGCTCGCGGTGCGCACTGGTCGTAATGTTGTGGCTGGTCAGTGTACACCCATAAAAATACACAGTAGTGTGGCGTGGAAAACTTGCCTAACATGGAAATGTGAGTAGGTCAACCACTTCTGTAATGAGGTATCAGAATATTATTGTTGAATTTTATGTTCTGTTTGTCGTTTAGCTGCTCAGTTATGAAGTTTATTGAGCTCAAGTCAAGTTTCAATGGTATGCAGCTGTACTGGGCCGGTTACTAAAAGTTTATCATTAGCTTACAGCCAGCTACGAAAACTAGCAATTTTCTCGCCAGATAAATCGAAGTTATCCGCATTTTGCGAAGCCAACTTGATCTTTTTCATTTCCTACTCCTGGGAAATGGACGACCTGTTCTAGAACTAAGTTTCTTCTTTTCAACGAAACTGCTGTCAGTGAGCCAGAAGGGCACCCAATTGTGAATTTTTGGGACAGTATTTCTAATTTCGGCATTCGTCTGGAAATCAAGGGGAACTTCCCGAAAACCTCTGTAGGAACTGGGGAACTGAAACTAGATAAATTTATTTCTAGATCAGTTTTGATCATTGTTCTAACCAAAACAACATAAGTTTATGTCTGATGGTTTAGCGGTGAAGTACAATCTTGGAGACCGTAAGGTCGTGGGATCTTATCCATTCAGACTTAGCAATTTTTCAGTCTATCTTTACGCTAGCCTTCACCTATCACTGATGTGAAGACGTGCGAGGAACGACACGTGGTTCGAATTCCACGGTAAACTGTAGATCCCCTGCAGCCAGCACGACTACTGGGGAAGGTCAAGCGCGAGCGGAAAGCCGAAGTGATGTGCAAGTGCAAGAGCTTGCAAACAGGCGGCTGAACTATCTTATGGGGAAACCCAGCGAATGATCCCATCCGAATACGAATTGGCCTTTATCTGTGCGTGTGTTCTGTTCTTACTCTGGAACGACTCAGTAGTTATACCAAAGGTCAGTGTAATTTCATCTGTGAGAATCCTTCTGAACATAACACATTTTACAAGATAGAAATGGAAGTGCTAGCATCGAAACGTCACTGCTTACTACACTATGAATGGGCGTGTGAGACAATTTACTTTGTTCCCCTTTGTTACTTCCAATATTTTCGACGGCAAAAAAGTACGGAAGGAAGCTTCTCCCATCTGATGACATGTAGGTTGCGATGCATAATGCGATCTCTGGTCCGGCTATCTGTGCCTCTGAGGCGCCCTATTCAGTATGGCAACGTTTTTTGGATATCACAAAAATCGACGTTAAAACTAGTGTTACGATAAATGAGAGTTGGATCACTATAAGACAGCTTACGGCAGAATGTTCAGTCGGGCTTGATGATGGATGACGCTTCAGTATAATTCGTATAAGATTGGACATTCAGTTTTTTTCGAACTGGTGCAAGACGGACTGCTGATTAAGACCAACTAGAAAAGAGACGTTTACTTGTATATACACTGTGCTACGGATCTGAATGATCACTTTTTCGAAACCTCGTAAGCGTCTCCCAGTTCGAAAATATATTTTTACAAAGAAAAGCTGCAAACAAGCCCGAGTCACATGCAGGTAGGCAACCACTTGACACACCTCCGAGGCCAGCTGTGTGGCCGCAGGTGCCTGGCAGGATTTTGCAGGCATTCTACGATTTAAAATACTCAATAAATGTGGACAGGTGCCGGTGCCAGAGAAGGTTTTGCCGGAACGGTGGTGTTAGAGGAACCCTTTACCATTTTATTCACGCAAGTTTCGAAGTGCCATAACTGTGACCACGCTACTGGAGGGCGTGCAACAGATGCACTGACAAAGCATAAGGATCCTTTGGTACTTGGGACCACATTCAGATTTCGTCGAATAGTTTTGAACGGTACCTAATGGTTCCATCCTGCACACGTGAGTAAAAATTGCGGTCGCACTGCACCCCATAGTGGTGAGATCACGTTCCATGTGGTTACAACCTCAAGATGTCTGTCTGGAAGGGTAGGATCGCCCAGGAGGTGTCACCAGCGCCAAATGTTGCCAAGAGGTCGTCTTTTGCTCATCGTACTGTGAAATGTCATTTTCGACCGCGAAATATGTGGGAATCACGTCTTAAGGAAAGGTTTGGTTTCATTAACGCCCTTTATG
The DNA here is from genome assembly GCF_021461395.2 of Schistocerca americana. Taxonomy (NCBI): domain Eukaryota; kingdom Metazoa; phylum Arthropoda; class Insecta; order Orthoptera; family Acrididae; genus Schistocerca; species Schistocerca americana. The sequence continues at coordinate 24,744,977 of NC_060126.1, read as the reverse complement.
CCGGCTCCTGAGGTAATTTCGTTTCGGTTTTGAGTGGCCGTATGTCTGATACGTTTTCCTCGGCCACTCGTAAGAAAACAGATTGATTTAATTACTAGGTGTCGCTGTTCTGACTTTCATCGCAGAGGCGTCAAAAGAAGATATAAAATGTGGGTATGAGGAGCTGTTATGTGGTACGCCCACTGACTTCTGGGCTCTGGCCTTCTTTTCGCACGAGTCGACACCTTACCGTTCGAGGCGTCGTCGAGCCAGAGGCAGACATCACAAGGCGCCGCGCTTTTGTAGCGTTACAGAGGAAGTTTGCAGGCACCTTTGACGCAAATTTCAAACTTTTGCGGCGGAAAGGAAGGCATTTACGGGGTACTGGAAAGCCGATACTTTAATTCATTTGTGCAGAGAGCTTTCCCTTCCACAGCACTATTTGTACGAAAGACAATTGAATAAAATATTTTTTTCGTTTGCCGAGTGGAGGTAAGTTCCTATGGGACCAAACTGCTGAGGTCATCGGTCCCTAGGCTTATACACTACTTAAACTAACGCTAAGGACAACACACACGTTCGTTCCCGAGGAAGGACTCGAACCTTCGACTTGGGGGAGCCGCGCGAACCGTGGCAAGGGGCCTCAGACCACAGGGCTACCCCACGCTGTCGTTTTCCGAGTGTAGCAAACCGTAACACGATGTGTAGCAGGTCCTTTTAAACATTAACACTTGAACTACGACTGCCTGCTCTCGCGTTAAGCCGCCTTTCACACAGGTGGCTGGTTTAGGAAGTCTTCTGCAATTTTACGTTTCTTGCGCGGAAGAAAGCACCAAGCAGTCCAAAAAACGCTACTATACCTTTCTCCAACTCTACTACTCTTCAACTGTCTTGTTCTTCTGATTTTATATTAATTTCTCTCGGAGTAACAGTGAATTCACATGAAATATACACACAAATAATTCCATACATTTAAAATTTACGTATATCGGAGAGGATTAATGTAATACAAATAATGACAGAGAGAAAAGCAAACAAGGTTTCCATCTCAGTAGTTAGACTTGTACGTTTCCAGGCAAGATGACCGACCTTTGAATTTATGAGTGTAGGTGGACTGCGACAGGGCAGTGGTTAGTTTAGCCAGAACTGTGGCTTTTTAACCTTGCATCACGGATCCCAACGGGCCAGGCGACATTTAGCGAAAGCTGCTTCACTAATATATGTAGCAGGGCACAGCCTTGATCAGCATATCCGAGTAACGGTTCGTTCCCCAGCCAGCTGTGGCGCAACCGCGTGCCGCAGCGGCATCGCCCGTTATAATGCGTGGCGCATCAGCAGGCAACAAGAAGTGGGATCATTTCTGCCTCTTCTGATTCTTCTGCTTTTTTCGTGGAGAACCTACACTGGAAAGAATCGATATGTTGGTTACTGTGTATTCGAGACACAGTAAAAGTGTCAGTTCCACCAAAGTGAAAACTGCAAAGTTGATTTCGAGAAGTTTCGTAAAGCACAACGTACTGTGCTCCGAGAATCGAACGTGTTTTAGGCTGATGTGCGGTTATGACGTTTACAATCCAAGCAGAATGATGATGTGACATATGAAGCGAAATGTTTACAATTTATGGTTGCTAGTAAATAGAGATGCGCACTACCGAAGCTAGGGTTCGGTAGGTACTGCACATAAATGGCGTATTAAATGGTTGGTTTGCCTGCAGTATTGGTAGCGAAATAAACATAAATCGAAGTGCGTGAGAAAAACTGGGACCTGCCAACACCTCTTTTTTTTCTTGTTTGTTTGATTGTTTGTTTTGCACATAATTAGAACTGTACATCATTCAGTGTTAGTCCACTCTGTATTTTATATCCTCACAGAATATAAACTACGTTTAAAAAAAATTTGTTGATCGCAGCAACGAGCTATGCAACCAAAGCAACATGTAGAAACGTAAAAATATTGCATCATTATCATTGTCATTTTGCACTCAGTAGAACGTTCTTAAGCATGATCAAAGACAAGAGTTTGGTGCTACCATTCATAAATGCAAAAGTTGCTTCTGAATAACAAAAAAAAAATGTATATAAGTTCGATAAAATATTGAAATGATGTTTGATATATGTTTCGCGGTTTTCTTTTACTTTACCTTTCTTTGTTGAGGAAATGGCGTTTTCTACCGCTGTAACATGAGTCTGTACTTTTTCGTTATTTTTTCTACAGTGTACCTCTGTTTCATGTTACAGATCAACAATTTTCGAATGGAACCTTAATGAAACATTGAAAATATCAATTTTTCTATAAATATTGATTATTGTTGCGTAACAGACGGGATGATAACTATGTAGATAAAAAAAATTCAACACGTTTTGTGGTCCTTTAAAGATTCTCCCTCAGTTTCTCGGTGGTTCACCACCTCCAGTTTCTAGGGTAAACTTGTAAAGACACTGATCGCATACGTAAAGAAAACGATCATTAGGACGTAACGCCCGGTAGGTATGTAATACGCCTTATGTACAGGTAACGCGGGCATGACATTAAGTGTCCAAATCTGCCAGGAAAACAGCCGCAGCATACACTTACTTATGGCAGGCTACGGCAGCCCATGATAGCTTTACAGCTCTACTACTAAAGTATATACGACTCTTTGTGTAAGTGGACTAATTAGTTTGCGCCTACATTTAATAATACTGAAGCTACTTATAATATCTTGATAATTAAGTTGTCTTGGAATAGTGAACGACGCCAAAAGATTGAGTTGGTACTCTAACATGTAACTTCGAGACATGCGTGGCGATCTGCCTATCGAAAGGAGGATGCTGTAATCGGTGTTATTAAGTCTTCTCACTTTCCACACCGATGAGCCTGGATGCGCAAATATTCCAAGACCGGATATAGGTGCAGTACCAAGTAAAGGAGCTTAATGTCGGTTCCCTGATATTACGCAAGGATTAGTGGTAAGTAAAGGCCTGATACAACTATTCCCAGTCTAACACCACGAGGTTTTCAGTCAATGTTCGTGTCTACTCACAATCTACAAAATTTAATACCCACAGAACTTCTAGGCTTCCCTAAGGATAATCATTTACCACCTTAGTAAATCTTCCCACCTAAAGATAAACTATGAAAATAAACGTAACATATTGCGCACACTCAGGAAAAGAAATCCACAATTGCGCAACTACGTTATTGACGAGAAACTGCTGGAAGCGGTATCTACCGTAAAATATCTAGTACAGGGCTATTACAAATGACTGAAGCGATTTCATAAATTCACTGTAGCTCCATTCATTGACATATGGTCACGACACTCTACAGATACGTAGAAAAACTCATAAAGTTTTGTTCAGCTGAAGCCGCACTTCTGGTTTCTGCCGCCAGAGCACTCGAGAGCGCAGTGAGACAAAATGGCGACAGGAGCCGAGAAAGCGTATGTCGTGCTTGAAATGCACTCACATCAGTCAGTCATAACAGTGCAACGACACTTCAGGACGAAGATCAACAAAGATCCACCAACTGCTAACTCCATTCGGCGATGGTATGCGCAGTTTGAAGCTTCTGGATGTCTCTGTAAGGGGAAATCAACGAGTCGGCCTGCAGTGAGCGAAGAAACGGTTGAACGCGTGCGGGCAAGTTTCACGCGTAGCCCGCGGAAGTCGACGAATGAAGCAAGCAGGGAGCTAAACGTACCACAGCCGACGGTTTGGAAAATCTTACGGAAAAGGCTAAAGCAGAAGCCTTACCGTTTACAATTGCTACAAGCCCTGACACCCGATGACAAAGTCATACGCTTCGAATTTTCAGCGCGATTGCAACAGCTCATGGAAGAGGATGCGTTCAGTGCGAAACGTGTTTTCAGTGATGAAGCAACATTTTTTCTTAATGGTTAAGTGAACAGACACAATGTGCGAATCTGGGCGGTAGAGAATCCTCACGCATTCGTGCAGCAAATTCGCAATTCACCAAAAGTTAACGTGCTTTGTGCAATCTCACGGTTTAAAGTTTACGGCCCCTTTTTCTTCTGCGAAAAAAACGTTACAGGACACGTGTATCTGGACATGCTGGAAAACTGGCTCATGCCACAACTGGAGACGACAGCGCCGCCGACTTCATCTTTCAACAGGATAGTGCTCCACCGCACTTCCATCACGATGTTCGGCATTTCTTAAACAGGAGACTGGAAAACCGATGGATCGGTCGTGGTGGAGATCACGATCAGCAATTCGTGTCACGGCCTCCACGCTCTCCCGACTTAACCCCATGCGATTTCTTTCTGTGGGGTTATGTGAAAGATTCAGTGTTTAAACCTCCTCTACCAAGAAACGTGCCAGAACTGCGAGCTCGCATCAACGATGCTTTCGAACTCATTGATGGGGACATGCTGCGCCGAGTGTGGGAGGAACTTGATTATCGGCTTGATGTCTGCCGAAGCACTAAAGGGGCACATATCGAACATTTGTGAATGCCTAAAAAAACTTTTTGAGTTTTTGTATGTGTGTGCAAAGCATTGTGAAAATATTTCAAATAATAAAGCTATTGTAGAGCTGTGAAATCATTTGTAGTAACCCTGTAGTAACTATACAGCACGACTTTAAGTGGAACGACCACATGAAACAAATAGTAGGAAAAGCAGAGGCCAGACTGAGATTCATGGGAAGTATCTTACGAAAATGTAACTCATCCATGAAGGAAGCGGCATACAAGGCGTTTGTTCGACCGATTCTTCAGTATTGTTCATCAATTTGGGACTCTTAACAGGCAGGAAAGATAGAAGAGATAGAGAAGATGCAACGTAGAGTGTGGCGCGTTTCGTCACGTGATCATTTAGTCGGCTCGAGAGCGCTACAGAGATATTCAAGAAACTTCAGTGGTGGACTCTACAAGGCGTTGTGCATAACGGAAAGGTTTACTACTCACATTTCGAGAGAACACTTTCCAGGAAGAGTCGGACAACATATTACTTCCTCGCACGAACATCTCGCGAAATTACCACGACGACAAAATTCAAGAAAGTGGAGCTAATACAGAGTCTTACCTACAATCATTCTTCTCACGCGGCAGTCACGAGTGGAACAGGATAGAGGGGATCACTTAATGGTAGCAGACGTACCCTCAGCCACACACCGTTAGGTGGCTTGCGGGGTATGATGTAGATGCATATGTGGATCATTAACACAAATATACTCTTTCACTTTAACGCATCATCACGTTACAAAGTGTCTGTTTTAAGATTAGTTCAACTACATGCTCCCAGCACAAGCAATATGCCATAACATTCACTAACTAGCGTTAAATCTTCACTTCAAACCAATAAACAAAGAAAGTGTATGTGAGCCTTGGCCTGGCGCATACGCTGTTCGGTAAACAAAAAAACCAAGAGACAGAAATTGACCAATCATCATTTCAAGGGCTCCATCTGTCTGTCCGGAAGCTCCCAGTACTGCACGACGGCTGAAGTACTACAGGTCAGCTGTGTCCCTTCATGCAGCCTTGGCTGGACAGACTTTACCATCTGCTCCAGCTCGCCCGTGCTACAGGGTGGCGCTACAGCAAAAATATTTATGCAACATATTTTCCACAAACATTAGCTCAGATACATTCCCCGTACTCGTAGCGAGCTTGTGAACCCTGTCCTGGTGGTTGATAGAAACATGCTATATTTATAGTACATTTGAGGAGTAAAATGAACTAGTATAGCCTGTAGTCGAACTTCGACCAACTGAGTCAGTGGAACTCATCTGTGGCAGCAAATGTCATACATCTTAAAGTGCCTGAGACTGAAGCTGCAGAACAGATGCTTGGTAAATGCCGTATTGTAGCTACATGTATTCTATAAATAATTCTGTGTTTTCTCTTTAATTGTTAGATCATTTGAAGTATGTCTTTGATACACTGCAGTGGAAAATAAATTTTGTGTTAACGGCTGCAAATTAAGTTTTCTCTTATGATGACACAATGTGAATGCCGTTGTATCGCGTAAAGTCACTTCAGACGTGAAATGATTTGCATTACAAAATCTGCACTGTAAATTCATCAAAGTGCAATTACAGTTCTCAAATTTATTTGAAATTATGTCCAGTGCACATTTAAATCTATCTTTCACACAATAGAATTATCGTTATCGACATCTGCATTATTGCTATTACTTTCTCTACGAAAAAACTGCGTGTCTCTAACAATGCGTCTTTCTGTCCGACCCGTTAGTTAATATTCTTCTTCGAGTCCTAGCCTAAGACAAATGTAGTTTTCTTATAATAAGAGACGTTGTGCTTACTCAAAAGGAAGATACTGAAAACAAGGAACACTCTGAATTTTCTGGTAACTGCGGCAAACGAACACTACAGTTTGTTCCGTTTACCCTTAGACCAAAGTGGGCGAAAAGGCGACGCTAATTAACAACGTTTGTTGCCCCCAACAGCTCCATTACTACGTTTCGTTTTCCACTATTGACGACATCTACGACGTAGGAGTTGCGGAATGGTAGCTGTCTGCTGTACGTGTTTTACTGCAAATGCACTATCTGCAGCATTCACACATGAGCGTCCCCAGAACGCAACTTCACGAATCATCGTTACTTTCGTGTGTCGTTCCTACAATAGCAAAAATTGTCTAGTAATTGCAGTAAATGACCACACAGTTACTCTTACAGAAAAGTAAAAGTAATAACGACGCCCGATATGCATTTTTTTACAACAAATGGACCATGTAAGCATGAAAGCCCCTAGAACGTCTCACAGAGCTACACGTTTACCCACACATGCACACTCTCTCTTTCTCTCTCTCTCTCTCTCTCTCTCTCTCTCTCTCACACACACACACACACACACACACACACGAAACAAATGTAAAATACCAAACCACACACACAACACAAACACAAACAAAAGACGAAAGATAAACACACAGCGACAGTTGGCAATACTACACACCGTAAACTCACACATATTGATAAAAAAAATATAAAATGCAAGTGATGTAAGTGATATAAGAAATGTGGGTGAAAGAACACTGGAAATCGGCCAGCTGGAGCGTGGAAACTAATGAACATATCACCAGGACCACACGCGTGGGCTCATAGCGCTGGAAATCGTAGGTAAAGCCTAACGATAATTTCACCACATTTACTTTTTCTTAACTTGACGTGCGGTTCTTAACATTTAAGACTTGATCCCTCTAATTTCGAAAGAAACTTCGTGTATAACGTCTTCTTCACATACTTTCCCCTGACCTTGTACCCTCCTTTCAAGACTCTGTCCGCTCTGTTGAACTGCACTTCGAAGTCTTTTGCTGTCTCTGAAAGAATAATAATGTCATCGGCAAATCTCAACGTTTTTATTTCTTCTCTGTGAAGTTTGATTCCTTCACCAAAATTATATTTGGTTTTTCTTTCCTGCTTGCTCAATGTACCGATTGAATAATATCGCGGATATATTGCAGCTCTGTCTCACTCCCTTCTCACGCGTTCCTACCTTTATCTGGAACCTAAACGCTCTCACGTGTTCCTACATTTATCCGGAACCTACTGATCTTCCCCGAGGTCGGCTTCTATCAGTTTCTCCACTATCCTGTAATCAATCCGTGTCAATATTGTGGAAGTATTGCTCATTAAAGAGATACTACGGTAGTATTCACGCCTTTCAGCAGCTGATTTTTTCGGGGCTGGAGATACGATATTGTTCTTGATACCTGAGAATATGTTCCCTATCATATATATCTTGCTCACCAGGTGGGATAGCTTTCTCACGTTTGGTTTAAGTTTTATTAATTGTTATAGGGAATACTCTAGAAGGAGTGAAAACTGTACTTTAAAGTAGTGCCGTGCGAAATGAAATTTATTAGGGTTAAAATTTTGTCTAATATACAATGGCTGTAATCACAAGTGTTCTCCCGTAATTATTAAATAGGAACCAGACTGCATTAAAAGATCGAAACAGGGAGGGCCGACCACGCTTTGTGTGTTTCCAATTTAGTAGTTGCACTAATGTATATCGGTATGTTGTAATGATGCCCCAGTGACAAAACTCGCAAATGGGAATAGTTTTTTCCGTTTTAGTTGTGAACTTCATATCTTGAGTAGGTGTGCCCGTAAGTGCTTTAGCTAGGTGCAATCCTTATTAGGGGGCAGCATTACATGTTGCTTATGCAACACAGATATGCGAAATAACGGTTTATAGCAAAACAAATTTTCCTGTGATGATGCCCATGTGGGTGAAATTAGCTGATTGCTAAATAATGAAATACAGTGTTAATTTCGAGATGAAAGAACAACGTACACAGTATAATGACTTCCATGAAGAAGTCTTAACTTCCCCTTCTGTACCTTGTTCTTCGCCCTTCCCCTCCACCACCTTCCCTCCCTCCAACCCAGCAAAATAATTTCCGATTTCCTTTCATTGCACTTACGAGCAGTAATATTCATTTAAAGATAGACCAAAGGGCTAGGAAGCTAAAAAAAATTGGTAAATATATACAGGTTACGTTCAGGAATAAGGCGCTGAAAGTAATTTATGAAATTTCAAAATAGTGGCTGCCAAATGTCGTGTAAAAGGCAAGAGAATGGCCAAAATCTGTGAAGAAAATTTAATCAAATATACGGTATGTCTTATAATTAATGGATTAAACGTTCACAATTGAAAGTAAACGATCCCAGAAGCAAAAAGCTTTCAAAAAACATGGGCTCTGAAACGCATACCTTAAGAGGTACGTGTCCCATGCCATCTTCGATATTGTGAAACGCATCTCTTCTATCGCAGGCTATTTGCTTTCCGTTTTTGGGAGGAGGTTTTATGGACCAAAACAGGAAGAAGATGTCCAGTGAACATGGGCTTTAGAGTGCATACCTTTAGAGCTATGACCTCTTGTTTAGTGGAAGAGACGGGTTTCGCAGTCTCGAGAGTGAAGAAATGCTCGTATCTCCTAGGGAACGCACTTTATAGTCAATGTTAACTCGACATTTCTTCTTTGTTTTCGTCAATACTACACCTCTCAAAATATGGGAGAAAAGTTCTTTCAGTGTAAGCGATTTGTTTCACAGTACCGAAGATGAGGAAGTAGTCATAGCTTTTAAGGTGTGCATTTTAGAGCCCACGTTTACGGAGACCGTTTTGCTTCTAGTGTCATTTACTTTCAGCTGTACGAGTCTACGCCATGAGCTATGAATACTTTTTCAGCAGAGGACATGTGTTTCACAGTAAGGAGGTGAATGAGTGCTCATGGCTACTCAGGTATGGATTTTAGAGCCAATGTTTGCTGGACACTTTTCTTGTCGTTCTGGTTCATACTAGCACTTCTGAAAGTTGCCTGCACTACGATCTTAGCAACAACGATACCGGTACATGTACTCCATTGCCGGAGGTAACAGAACGATTTTCGCTTATGACTTTCGACCAGGGTCGCTCACTTGAGACTGATACAATTATCCTTCTCCATAATCCCAGAAAGTTTGAAACGTAACCACTGAATCACACTGTACGGTATGTATACTGTACATACTTGTATAGGCTCCGGCGCCTAGAACGTCGACGCCCTGTAGCGTCGCTGGATGACTTTTCCAAACACTGGCTCCTACCCTCAATTTTTTCCTAAAGACACTTTCTACATCCCCTTGAAGTCTACCATCGTAATTTTGAAGTACCTTGTATATTAAAAAGGCCAATAGCCAATTATGTTTGCGAATAAAATAAAGTAAATAAACTACAATTGAGATGAAATATAACAGCAATATACTGATTTGTAATTTGAAACTTTTTTAACTTTCACGAACTGAAAAAGATAGTGCAACTGAATGTGGCTGAAACAAAGAATGAAGTTCTGCTAATCTTATTCTGTGATCGGATACCATTAACTACTGCGCAAAAAAAAAGGGCAGGATTCATTTAATGTAAGGTCTGTACAAGGGAGATGCACTTGAGGACAATATTACGGAAATGGAAGAGGATGTAGATGAAGATGAAATGGGAGATACGATACTCCGTGAAGAGTTTGATAGAGCACTGAAAGACCTGAGTCGAAACAAGGCCCCCGGAGTAGACAACATTCCATTGGAACTACTGACGGGCTTGGGAGAGCCAGTCCTGACAAAACTCTACCATCTGGTGAGCAAGAAGTGTGAAACAGGCGAAATACCCTCAGACTTCAAGAAGAATATAATAATTTCCATCCCAAGGAAAGCAGGTGTTGACAGATGTGAAAATTACCGAACTATCAGTTTAATAAGTCACAGCTGCAAAATACTAACGCGAATTGTTTACAGAAGAATGGAAAAACTGGTAGAAGCCGACCTCGGGAAAGATCAGTTTGGATTCCGTAGAAATGTTGGAACCCGTGAGGCAATACTGTCCCTACAACTTATCTTAGAAGCTAGATTAAGGAAGGGCAAACCTACGTTTCTAGCATTTGTAGACTTAGAGAAAGCTTTTGACAATGTTGACTGGAATACTCTCTTTCAAATTCTGAAGGTGGCAGGGGTAAAATACAGGGAGTGAAAGGCTATTTACACTTTGTACAGAAACCAGATGGCAGTTATAAAAATCGAGGGGCATGAAAGGGAAGCAGTGGTTGGGAAGGGAGTGAGACAGGGCTGTAGCCTATCCCCGATGTTATTCAATCTGTATATTCAGCATGCAGTGAAGGAAACAAAAGAAAAATTCGGAGTAGGTATTAAAATCCATGGAGAAGAAATAAAAACTTTGAGGTTCGCCGATGACATTGTAATTCTGTCAGAGACAGCAAAGGACTTGGAAGAGCAGTTGAACGGAATGGACAGTGTCTTGAAAGGAGGGTATAAGATGAACATCAACAAAAGCAAAACTAGGATAAAGGAATGTAGTCGAATTAAATCGGGCGATGCTGAGGGAATTAGATTAGGAAATGAGACACTTAAAGTAGTAAAGGCGTTTTGCTATTTGGGGAGCAAAATAAGTGAAGATGGTCGAAGTAGAGAGGCTATAAAATGTAGACTGGCAATGGCAAGGAAAGCGTTTCTGACGAAGAGAAATTTGTTAACATGCAGTATAGATTTAAGTGTCAGGAAGTCATTTCCGAAAGTATTTGTATGGAGTGTAGCCATGTATGGAAGTGAAACATTGACGATAAACAGTTTGGATAAGAAGAGAATAGAAGCTTTCGAAATGTGGTGCTACAGAACAATGCTGAAGATTAGATGGGTAGATCACATAACTAAAGAGGAGGTATTGAATAGGATTGGGGAGAAGAGAAGTTTGTGGCACAACTTGACTAGAAGAAGGGATCGGTTGGTAGGACATGTTCTGAGGCATCAAGGGATCACCAATTTAGTATTGGAGGGCAGCGTGGAGGGTAAAAATCGTAGAGGGAGACCAAGAGATGAATACACTAAGCAGATTCAGAAGGATGTAGGTTGCGGTAGGTACTGGGAGATGAAGAGGCTTGTAGAGGATAGAGTAGCATGGAGAGCTGCATCAAACCAGTCTCAGGACTGAAGACAACAACAACAACAACCATCTTCGGTGGTTTAACTTTCTATTTTGATCGTAGATTCCTATTTTTAATTCATTATTTATTTCAATAATAGGGCTTTTGTATTCCTGTCTTTTTGGCTAACTATAATGAGTTTTTTCTCATTTCTTGTTATTAAGTTATATCAGATCTTCAACTTTCGCTCAAAGAACTTTGATTTAATGCCAGCGCCCCAGGTTTACTGCACCAGTATGCTCCAATTGTCTTACGGTAAGTCTTAAAATTTATATTTTTTATTACAGAGTTTCGGTATGGCTTTTTATTTGATTAGTAGCGCTTTCATCACGAAATCTTATACCTCTAGATCTCCCCAATTTTAGGGCTCTTAAGACTGTTCAAAAACACCTGTTTTGTAATAATTGATGTAGTTTGACGTTATTGATTCTCGTGGTTCCCCAAGTTGAACTATCATATAGTATTGCTGGTAATACTGTTGCTTTATATTCTCGTACTCTAACGCAAATAGTCATTCGTATGCTGGAAAGTAGTGGGTACAGCTTATGTATTACTCTCGTAATCCTTCCTGTTTTTATCTGAGCATGTTATTTAAACACTAATATCCTGTCTAGATTTATTCCCAGGTATTGTAGCTGTTCTCTCTATTAATTTCACAGTATTACTATATCTCTTGCGTCTGGTCTGCTCCTTGTGAATAATATTGCTTTGGTTTTGCCACCGTTTAGTTTCACCAGGTTTTCGTTTGCCCACCATTCTGTCTCTGTTAGTTGTCGCTGAAATCCATGAGCTTTTGCGATGGCTTGTTTGCTACTGGTTGAAAGGGCTGTGTCGTCGGCAAACTGCTCCAGGCGTATAATATGAACAATGTTGGCGATGAAAACGATCCTTGAGGTATCCCTTCATCTAACTGATTTTTGCTCGAACGTCGGACTTCTAAAAAAATTCTGCTTCTATATAGAAAACTGCCTACAATATTTACACAGTACTTCGGAGATAGTTGTACCATGTGCAGTTTTGTAATCAGTGCGTCCTTCCGGACCTTATCACGAACTTCTTCCACTTCTAACAAGCAACGGCTGTACAGTTAGTGCAGTTCGTATTATATACAAGGTATCCCGAGATACGTCACAGTTTTAGTTCCGCCTATAGCTCCTAGGCTTATAGGACTATGATTGTTAGGTTGACGCAAGTCCATGAGTGGTTTAGGAATCGTTACTGTTCTCGATTATTTCCATATAATGCGGAGCTACACTTACACTCCAGCAATTATTTAGCTGCGAGAAAGCAGCAGTTAAATAAAAGCTCTGTCGAGAATTGAAATGTGAAATTCGTCACTGATTTTAAAAATAAATTACGGTTACATGACACGGATCAGGTATTTAGTTAGGGCCATTTTTCTTGATCCCACAGCATATCATTTTGAGCGCGTGTGTACGGGTATACACGTTAATAACACGCTTGGTCTGCCGTGAGCGAGGCTATATCGTCGTCTGTCAGAGTGCAATAAACCTCTGAGAAACCAGCGATCAAATAACAATCAACACAGTCCTTCAGAAACTGGCGAAAGTGATATCCAGACGGATAATCACGTTGGTTTGTAGAACCTGTGAGTCTCGAGACGTACTCAGACAATCGCAGAAGTGTCAGCCATACAGTTTCGAAGACAGTGACGGCGGATAAATGCGGGTACGACAGCACATTCATCTTAACATCCCATGAATACAAATTGCTGACAGTAATATAGAGAAAACCGGAAACGAAAACTGAGGATGTGTATGAAAAAATGGACACATTCATAAGATTTGCCGACCTAGAAATCGCTCAATATGTTCTCGTTCTCAGAAAAATTCAAGTAAGTTAGCAGAAAAGAGGGGTAATATACAATATAAGAACCAAGAGGAAACAATAAGAATGGAAGAACGAGAACGATGTCCTCGCATTAAGAAGCGTGTAAGACAGTGATGCAGTCTTGTTCTATAAATGTTCAATCTGTTCACCAAAGAAGTAATGACGAAAATAAAAGAAAGATTCACTGTTGAGTTTCAGATTTATGAAGAAACAATATCAGCGATAGGATTCGCCGGTGACATTGCTGTCTTCAGTGAAACTGAAGAATTACGGGAAGTATTGAATGGAATGAATAGTCTAATGAGTTAAGAACATGAATTAGAAGTAAACCGAAGAAAGACAAAAGTAATGAGGAGTATCATAGATTATTTAGAAACTTACCAACGTGACTGGAGACGACGTAATCGACGAAGTTTAGGAATTCTACTGCCTTGGAAACAAAATAACACAAGACGCACGAAACAAGGTTGACATAAAAAGCAAACTAACACAGGCAAAGAAGACATGTTTGGCGAAAAGAAATCTACTAGTGCCAAATATTAATCTTGATTTGAGGAAGAATTTTAGGAGTACATATAAGGAGCAAGTAACCTATTTTTTATTTCAAAAGTAATCGTCATAACTGTCAATAGGTTTATCCCAGTGGGAGACAAGACAGTCTGTGCCTCAATGGAAAATTGTTTGCTGTTGCCTAAGAAACTACGATTGTACCCGAGCGTGCACCTATTCGTCCGCAACAAGTCTACGAATACCTTTCTTCAGGGCCCTAAAAATATGAAACTGCATGGGGAGAGATCGGGAGGGAATGAAAGATATCGGCCAGTCCCCACGTGGCGAGGATTGTTTCGACCACGCTGCGAAAGTTTCGCTAGGAAGTCCTGACACAACCCCCATACAGTCCCGATCTCTCCCCATGCTGTTTCCATATCTTTGGAGCCCCGAAGAAAGATATTTGTGGCTGTCGAATTGCTTCGGGCGAAGTGATACAATCGTGGTTCCATAGACAGCCGCAAATGTTTTGTCTGTGACGGCACTGACCGTCTTGTCTCACTGTGGGATGAATGTCTTAACAGTTATGATGATTACCTTCGCAATAATAAACATTTTATTTAATTTCTGGGGTTCCGCACCTCAGTTGGCAAAGACGGAAGCTTTGTTGTCCGTCTGCCTGTCCGACTGTTAAGATCGCTTTTTCTCAGGGCACGTAGAGGTACCAAGTTGAAACTTACATCATATATTAAGTTACAGTCCCTAGGCGGTGTAAAAAATTTAAGCTTGTGAGTCAATACAGTTAATAGATACGGCGAATTAATATAACATATTTTGACACTCGCAAACAAACTGTATAGAACTGTGTACATACTTAATTAAGTTTAAGGCTGCGTGTACTACTCGCTCTTATCCGTTTCTTTAGTACATTGTGTGACCTATGCAACTTTCCAATATTCAGGTACGGATCTTTCTTCGAGAGAGCGATTGCTGATACTGCCTTCTTAATAAAATGTTGTAAATAAAGAAAAATTTTACGCAGCTGCGTACAGCTGTAATACACGCACACCGAACATTTGGCTATAACAGCCTGTGCATTGCTTGTGTGCTGACTCCACAGAGCTTACGTTTAGGGGGGAGCGCGCAGTTCATGAAGTAAAGCCACCACGGCCGCATTAACCCTATCGCTGCTACAAAGACGTGCTCCCTGCATTCCGCGCTGTGGGCGATTTTGTCACTGCACTGCTCGCCTGTGCAGACACATTGTGTTCCGACTGCTTTGACACTCTTTATCATTCGATTCCACAAAAACTACTTGGCTCAAAAATTAGATTTTTACCTATCTTCTTGACTGATACCTTCCCCCCATAAATGACTTAATTTTGTTTCGATGTTCAACGCAGTTATAATGCAGCATTAAATATAGTAAACCATTGCACGATATTTTGAAGAGTTTGCAGAGGTAAAGTCCATAGAGTATACTTTCCGGATGGTCGATTTTAGTTACCACAATGTTGAGAATGAAATGTGGACAAGATACCTATATATTTCATTTAATTTAAGTACCACATAAGTGTTGTATGTAATATTGAGAAATATTCCACCTTTTACTTACACTGGGCACGTTTGGCTTTATTTTAAAGCACTTCAATCAATCAAAAGGAAGTAGAAAAAATACATTAAACAAAGCTGTGGACTTACAAAAACATTAGGACTTGAATATACCGTCTGTCAGTGAAGTGCTCAGAGCTATGTCAAATATAATTTTGTGTGTGGCACACACAAACAGCATTTGTTTACTAAAACACTGATGAGCCAACACAAACGTTGAATATTGTGCTACCGCAGCACAAAACTATGAAAGGTGACTTGGCAATGGAGGACACAAAATACAGTCCTCTTATGATGCTTCAAAAGAGAGACACGCGTCTGGTCCAAATAAGTCGCTTATTACAGTTGCAGAAGAGGGATATATTTCAATACCATTGGTAAAACTGCGACTGTGGAACAAAAACAAGAAATAGAACATCAATACCGTTGTGTATGAGCCATACCTTTCACCGATGGAAGTGCTTTAAAATAAAGCCAAACGCGCCGTGTGTAAATAAAACTTTTATTACAGTCGCGAAAGACGGAATATTTCTCAATATTACATACGACACCTATGTGGTACTTAAATTAAATGAGATATTGTTATACAGTAAATATTATATGAAATTTAGGTATCTTGTCCACATTTCATTCTCAACATTGTGGCAACTGAAATCGACCATACGGAAAGTATACGCTATGGACTTTTACCTCTGCAAACTCTTCAAAATTTCGTGCAATGGTTTACTACATTTAATGCTGCACATCAAAACAAAATTAAGTCATTTATGGGGGGAAGGTATCAATCAAGAAGACGTGTAAAAATAAAATTTTTTGGCCAGATAGTTTTTGTGAAATCGAACTATAAGTGTGTCAAAGCAGTGGGAACACCATGTGTCTGCACAGGCGAGAAGTGCAGTGATGACAAAATCGCTCACAACGCGGAATGCGAGGAGCACGTGTCTGCAGCAGCGCAAAAGGTAATGAAGAGGCAAAGCACAAGAAATTTCATTCAAACGAATAAAATTCGTGAAGCAAGGTACTCCAATATTGTTTTTAAATAAAGAAAATTTTACGCACCACACAACGTTTGAACTCATAACTTCTCACTTGGCAGCCCAACACCTTAACCGTTCCGCTACCTCAGATCATCGAATAGTTTAACTCCATAAGGAGTCTAACACGTCACGCAACTACTTATAAACACTGTTGGTATGGCTATGAATTACTCACGCTTCGTCGAAGTACAATAGGAAATAAACAATTACCGCTGTTCTTTATTGCGAAAAAGCAATTCGTGAGATTGAAACAAACACCTTTCCTTGCTATCGCCTGAATTAGGAGTCTTATTGCTTGTTTGGTTTAATTAATAGAATATGAAGCAATTGGTATAAAGAATGCTTTTTCCAAACTTTCTATAAAAGAAAGTCTGCTATCTAGACATTGCTTTTGTTCTATTACTTTATTTATGACGGAACGTTTCTAAAACTGAAGACACTCGTCCGTGCTCTGCACTACAGTCGAGATCTGGCAACGTCGTTCTCTGTTCATTGGCTGACTGTGTTTTGTGACGTCAGATGCGCAGAACGAACCTAAACTCGGCCGCCAAGATATACGATGCGCACTTTATCTGTAAATGAATCGTTTCCTACGAGGTAGTTCATAATGTTCGAGCACAGTCTATGTTCCATAATTCTGCTGCAGATCGATGTTACTGACATGGATCTGTAATTCAGTGGATTACTCCTACATTTTTCTTGAGTATTAGTTTGATTTGTGCAACTTTCCAGTCGTTGGGTAGAGATCTTTCTACGAGCGAGCGGTTGTGTATGATTGCTAAATATGGAGTTATTGTATCAGCGTATTGTGCAAAGGAACGTGACAGGTATACAATCTGCAACGGAGACATTGTCTTCACTGTTTTAGGATGCTTCGCTACACCGAGGACATCTACTTCTAAGCTACTCATGTTGGCAGGTGTTCTTAATTGGAATTCTGGAATGATTACTTACTCTTCTTTTATGAAGGAATTTCGGAAATATTGTTTATGGCCACAGAAACGACTATGGTGAAAACACAGGCTGTGGACTGCAAATAACGATGTACATGTCTTCAAAAGGACGGGCATTCTAATGGGTGACGAATCATTTGGTGAAGCAATGATATATTTTTTGGTAGTTTGGAAGTTTTCTCTGAAATTGTCGCTCAACATATTTTAAAATATATATTTTTTTCAGTTCTGTCGATTAAATAGATCAAATAGTCGATTAGTGACTGAGCATATAGGAACTGCAATCGAGACTCAGTACTCCAGTAAAAGAACAGATGAGTCTCCTATTCCGATCTGTGAGACATGATTACGAAAGGCTCGGTGACCACGGGAAAAAGTGTCAGATTTGAACGAACCAACGTGTCTCCGAATGCGAGTCCATTGTCTTACCTAACCACTGAGCCACTCTCGCTTCGTCCATAAACCAGATATGCTATACTCCGCAAAGCTGCTCGTCCTGCTAGCGCGATCGCGTTTCGAACAAGGAGAGCCCGTGGACAATGGAAAGGGACTTCCTGTGGCCCCGGGAGTCATCACACGCGGCTCGCAGCCGGAACCAGCTGCGCCCATTGTGTCGGCCGCCGGGTGTCCCACGTGCGCTGACGGTGACGCCAGAGTGACGTGCGTGGGCGGATGGCTTCAGGCGTTACAAGCGCTGCCTGCACTGTCATCACAACTGTCGCAACTTCTTCTCTTTTTCCTCGGTGGCTTAATTTCGTCTCGAACCAAAGATATGAGAAATGACAGCATTTCAAATGAAGGTGTCCATGTAATTTTCACAGTTAATACACGGATACGACAAAAGCTATGGGATAGCGATATGCATACATACAGATGGCAGTAGTACCGCGTACACAAGGTATAAAAGGGCACAAGGTATAATAGGGCACTGTCATTTATACTCATGAGATTCGTATGAAAAGGTTTTAATGGTAGTTATTGGTGCAGGAGGGGAATTAACAGACTCAAAGCGGACTGGTAGTTGGAGCTAGACGTTAGGGGACTTAACATTCCGCAGTGCACGGTGTCAGGCACTGCCTCTCACTGTGGACAACGTAGCGACCAACGGCCTTCACTTAACGACCGGGAGCAGGGGCGTTTGGTTGAGTTGTCAGCGCCAACATTGAGAGGCACCCACATGCCTTGCTCATACTGTGGCATCAAGCAGTCAGGCCTGCAAGATGAGTGGTCTGCCAAGCGAGTGGATTCATTCTTAATTTGTCGAGTAACACGAACTCTAGTACTCACACTTAAGTTACAAGTTATCCTCCTATATGATTAATACGCAACGGAAACACGCATCTGACTAACAATAATTTACAGAACTCCGACTGTGCACTACGCACTGGCAATACCACATTTTCCTTCCCTTTTTATTTAACGGCTTTTGTCAACACGTGGCCACCGCACTGAATATGAATGGCGCACACATTATATATTCGGGACATTCAGACAACATACAATTCGAAGGAAGAGTCCATCAATCTTTTTCTTTTCACTATCTTATTTATTCCGATAAATTCTCCAACCTAAACACACAAATTCTACAACCTACAACAATAACACATGAGAAATTCCGCCCAGTGGGCATGGCTTTACAATGGTAAATCTCTATATTATGGTCTCGTAATTATTTTAACGCTACAGTGCACTTTCTGGATAGGATGGTGGATCTTTTATTATACCTCACACTTCGACTCTCACAATCATCATCACGAAACTTTCCTCCAGACCGAGCGGTACCGAAGGAACAAGCGTAACCCACTAATCTTTTGAAACTACCTCGCTACTCTCCCATGCAAACCACACATACCCAAATTACATGACATACACCACACTACAACATGAAATACTACACAGAGAATAGTCACAACATTATCACTTTCAGCTTTCCCACTTCAATTAGTATTTATCCCAGTTTCACACGACACTGCCCCACTTTGTAATTCTACTTTCGTACTATGAACTCTGGAGATATTTGCACGTCTTCCTGTGCAATACAAGCCAAGTGGCGTTGCTGGATAGACGGCCGACTCACCTTGCTTCTCTCTCAGAGTTTGCATCAAGCGTCACACTGAATCATATCACGCAAAGTAATATTAAGAACATCACACATGCGAGTCCTCAAGTGATACCATGGACGAGTACTTCTCTTTATCCTTTGTCTCATACACAGATTGAGACTCACACAGTACTCACCACGTGGAAGTACTCGTCTCTAATTTCAAGCCCTGCACACGCCATTTCTTAAATATTTCAACTTATGGTACACACGCTATTTCTTAAATATTTCAACTTATTGTACACACACTATTTCTTAAATATTTCAACTTATTGTACACACGCTAGTAATTCAGCTTAACTTAAGCACATGGAAGTATTTCAACTTAATGCTACACGTGGTTTCATTGTGACCGTTGGTCACTTCCGAAGATTCCTACAATCCCATTAATATTATCTGCCTGACATTTAATTCTCCCCACAAAAGTTCCTGAAATAGAGAAATTAATATTTCAAACTACTCTTAAATATTCCACATGCATACCATGTCTCCACTCTTTCGTCATTACGGAGCACAACTAAAACAGGTTTTAACAGCACAAGATCCAGCGGCAGAGTGCTGAAACATGGCCGTTCCCTAGGTCCTCTCCCATCTCTGTCGAGGTGGTGGAAGCACCTTGCTATCGTATTGGTCAGCCACATTTCAGGCACTCAAAGCTCTGGTAAATTTCATCTCTTTGGTCCCACCAAAGGTGGCCAAAGGATCGACTCAAAGATGATCATATATTCACATTCACTATCTGCGGTTAGCAGATGACCATACATTCATTCATTTCACAGATCTCACCAAACTGGATGTAGGGATTTACTTTGTGGTAGTGCACATGTGATCAATTAAATAAATAAATTGTCATTCTTTCCCACACTGGTATCCGGCTTCGCTGTATTGATTGAAATTGAGTTATTTTACAAAAAAAAATGTGTTGTTCTGACAAAAATGATGAAGTATGTTGTACCTATTATCAATGTCGGGCGGTACTGTACCCTTTCACCACCGGCTACCCATGCAGAAAAAAATGCCACGGTACTATCCTTGCAATGCGAGGGTAGCTCCGAACATTTTTTTAAGAAAAATGTATTAAAACAAACATAGCAAGTCATCAAAATAACCAGGAGGAGACCTTGGCCCCTGGTGACCTCAAATAGACGACCAAATGCTGTTACTTTACCAAATTACTGACACAGTTGTTCCATTATTGTACTCTCCACAATTTGGAGTAATGTACACATACAAGTTTGCAACAATCCACATGACAAATAAAACATTACATCACACAAATAAAAAATAATGTTGTGATAAAAATTTGCTTAGTTACTGGGATCTTCGTTATTTTTATGAGTAATCCAAACTTCACTAATTCTATGACAAATAAAAGAAAATACTAATTGTACTCATGAAATTTCAAATAGCTCACCGTCCAAACACAGAACAAGTAATCTGACATTCATAAATTGTGCTGTAATAATCTTTACACGGCAATGTCTAAATACAAAACAAAATCAACAAAAGAAAAAAATTTCGTACACTAGTTACACGTAGAAGTCAGGCTCGATATCAATACACGCAATAAATAGTTAGCAATAAGTGCTTGAATCCACCAGTAGCTCTCGTATCTTACTCTACTGCTCATTTCTCTATTGTTACATATTTAGACGACAAGAACTTGCATTTCGACTAGCCTTCGTTACACTTTAATGTGAAATATCACCACTGTGATAATGAAAATAAGTGGCTTCAGTCAACACACCAACAAGATCATTACTGTCCACGACATCAAAATGCATCAATTATTTCCGATATTTGATGTGCAATGCAAACTCTTGTCCCCTGTGACAACCCTACTGACCAATGCAACAAGAGCCACTACGTTAGTATTATGCCACTGGCTAATAATTAAAGCACCATTGTACCAAATATTCTAATAAACATGCTACGTGAACTTGATAACTCAGAACAAACAAAAAACAAACACTAACTATTCTAAACACAAATGTTAATGAAATACAATTACACTTGCTGTCCTTTCAGGAATGAAACGTATAAAAAAACATTTACACCATTACAAATACATTATTCCCTATCTTGCGAGTCACACGGAATCATTTCATTCTGTGATTTTCTTGGGGTCAAAAAGGTTGCTGATAGTTTTCCTAGAAACACTGTCTCGGTGTCAAAGCTCTCCCATGGTTACCCAGACGAAAGTCTTTAAGTCACTCAAATCGGCATTTTGAACACGCACTGAACAGTAAACTGTATCTCACATTAAACACAAATGTCATAGTCACACTCAGCGTACCATCCACACGAATCTGGTCGTCCAGAAATGACCCTACAACTACCATTACTCACGGTTCTGTCCTTTCAGTTCATGGTGTAATTAAAAGTCGTAAGTTCCAACAAACAGCACTTATTCCCTCACCAATTAAAGAAATATCTCCTACTACAGACGCAAATGTCAATGTCCCACTCTAGTTTCTTGCGTTCATACAATAATTAGTCACCAAACGACAACTGTCCTCTTCAAGAATACCAAGCGTCCCACATGCAATTCACAAAGCACACTTAACAAGTCACTGCCAAAAGTTTATGGATCCCACCGTCCAGTGGTCAAGACAAAACAAAACAATCGTCCTGTCTGCTTAAGACAAAACTTTCCACCACTCACAATGTGGGAACACCAGTCTTTCACTTTCCACCTTATGGAGACATACGAGCAGTCATCTTGCTTCACGGCTCCACAGTCCAGTACTAGTTAATAGTTGCTGGTAATAGCTGCGTCGTCCTCTCTGCCATGGCGCCGCTGCGCGCGCCATTGAGCAGAAGAAACCACCCGCTGTTGCCTCCACGGGATACTTTCCCCAGTCGTAAGGGTGGCGGAACTTATGAATGGCCAGTGGTACGTGCGTGTCGCCCCAGGCCGTTGACCTGCTGTAGTGGGCGCGTGGAGTGTACCCCGTCCGGCAGTGGAGTGGGGAGTGCCGCGGCTCTGTCGCCCATCACCATGGCTACGTCAGCTCGGCCCGCTAGCGGTATGGGCGTTACGACACCCAATCAGTCAGACCCTTCCGTGCATCTTGCAACATTACAGACAAAAGTATATATCTAAATACTCATTGATTACATGTATGATCTATTAGATACATTGGTAATAAAAGAATCTTTGTTCTAAAAAACATAAAACTATACACCCTAGTTTTCTACACATACATCAACATTTATCCCTTTACTATATACAGCCCACACTTGCGCTATTGATTGTACCTGTCGTCCCTCATACAAAACATGAAAGTGTAAAAAAAAAAAAAAGGAATAATAAACAATCTATGCAACTCATAATTACAATATAAAATAGTAGACTACTCTAACATCCTATCACAATAAACATTTTAGAAACTGGTGACTCTAAATCTACAACATACAATGCACCTTTGTGCTTGTGGCAGACTGAAATTAGTATCTCTTTATATATTTTACCTTTTTTATTATATATAACAACATTTCTAGGACACGTATGTACCATCCACATGATGTCAGATCCTGACCTGCCATTGAGGTTCATCCAAATCAAACAATACACAATAATGTTTTAGTTACAGATCGGTAGCATCTCCTTTACAGGAGTGTGCGCATTGATCACACTACTCTACGACTCTCACTCACCAGACATCACATTTTCCTTCTCATTCAATCCATTAATACACTAACAGAATAGGTCTAGAAGTCAGCTAACCTTAACACCACCACACTCACGACAACATACCATACCTTTGCTCCCTTATACTCATAACACCACCACACTCACAACATACCATACTTTTGCTCCCTTATACTCAACCACATAACACATGAAGCAGTTTCGGAGATAGCATTCCAGTCTCCGAATTCGTCCTTTCACTCCGGCACCTCTCTCCATCGGCGTACCTCTGCATTCGCTTTACCGACTATTCCTCCTGCGAAATATCACTTTAGAATTGCGACATTGCATCTAAGAACAAAAATACACAAATTATTCAACCTGCAAAATAACTGTACACATTCTTGGTACCGTTTTGATTAGTTATACTGGTACCAGGCTTCAACAACAACAACAACAAATATTATTTTTGCCAAATCGCAAATGTTATGCTAAGAATAAGATCTACACTTATATTACATCTTACGTCAGTATTCCACAACGTTTCTCTGCCTCGTGATGGCTGGGTGTTGTGTGCTGTCCTTAGGTTAGTTAGGTTTAAGTAGTTCTAAGTTCTAGGGGACTTATGACCACAGCAGTTGAGTCCCATAGTGCTCAGAGCCATTTAGCCATTCCACAACGTTCACCATCTGGATCTCGTACTCCCTTTATGTCCTTTCACATTGTGCAGTTGTCCTCATCTCTTCATTCGTATTTCGGCTCTCTGTCCGTCCATTACTCCATCATTTCCTGGTCTTCCTTCGCCATTGGCATCAATCTCTATTGCAGCATACACAGGCCTCTCTGTAACATACATCTAAGACATCTCCACATTATTAATTCTACTCACCTTTATTTACCACTGTTTCATCACGTCGAATCTCTATTTATTAATCACACTGTTTCACGTCGCTTCTCTCCTTAAATATCACCTTTATCCACTACTGTTTATCACGTCGCTTCTCTATCTACCATCTTTATCCACTCATTAATCATCGCGTCGTTTCTACTTGATCCTTATCCGTATGACAAAAAATACGTACATACACCACTCTGTCGACTCCTGTTCATGACTCATTCAACCAGTCTATTCCGTCATACATCCTGACATCCCGCCTGAAAATTCTTATGTTCGATTTTTTGAACCTGCACAACGTTACACACCACAAATAAATACACTGACTATCTACCATAAATTGCCTACTTTCGATCTATCCTTAACTTTTCCATAATTTGATGTTAGAAATGTGATGAAGCCCACGCGATTGCTTTCCCTTGATCGTCTCAATCAGTACAGCATTTTCCTGGACAATCCGCCTCACTCTGAATGGTCCACTATACACAGTAAAAAATTTGCTAGTTAGGAATCTGTGCTTCTTTGATAATTAAATGTGTGCTGAGAATATACAAGCTGGGAGAGATGGGACAGCCCAAGTGTTAGAAACTTTGGTGCTAGTGGCCTCTTTCACTAACACCGGATTCCGAACAACCATACACAGCACCTCATTATAATTGTCACTATGACAATGACATACTACCGATCAGAAGGCAGCTAATCAAAAAACTTCGGTCACAATGTTGACCTTTTACATCACGTGTTAAGTACCTGCCATAGTCAAATCGCACTAATTAAACTGGACTCATTGGCGTTATTACATAACATTTTTTAAATTGTTTTGAGGTAACAGTCCTTTTAGTTTACTGTTCGAAATGAAAAATTTGCAAATTTTGCTCTGAGAGACCAGCCTAACAGATGCCATTACTGGTGTTTTATTCTCTGATCAGAAGTATGGTATTTGCATTCCTACATATCAGTATAGTATGTCTGCTACATAGACAATTTTCAGTGCCAGCTGCCTGTGTTTTACAGCAAGATGCTAAGGGCTGATATGTTGGATTAGTTTCTCCTATCCTTCAATCCATTATGACAAGAATGAAATGCCAGGATTCCATGCTCTCCTGTTATTCTGATAGTGTCTATCCTCGACTCTGTCTGACCTATGAGTCGTGGCTCCGTTTACGATGTTGCTCTCATTACCAAGCTCCTGTAACAAGTGCTGAAATGACGCAGAATCGTCTAAGCCTCTGCCTGCTATCACTATATCTCTGCGCAATCTCACTGGCAACTTAGTTATACAGATCCTAATGAGCTCCCCAGTTTCGTATGGCACATCCAGATACCTATTTCGTCTCAGCATTTCCTGATAGCACGCCACTGGATCTCTTATACCACCTTCGTTACCATTTCGCATTATCAAAATACTTTGCTTAACCTGGTCCTGCTTACTTTTCGACCAGAATTCATTTAAATAGCTACTACAGTCTTTAATAACTTCCTGCATTTTCGCTCTAGCCTCGTCCCTCAAATGGTTACACACAAACTTCATTTTGAGGAGCGGTCCCCACAATGAAGGTAATGAATCTTGAAATTGAGACAGCCACAGGCATGGATGTTGGTAATTATCAGGATCCGGAAAACAAGTGTACGTTTGTACCGACACGAAGTGCCTCCTACATTCTTCTTCCGCATTTATGTTTTCCGACCTTGGACTATACCCAGTTGGGTTTGCCACCTGTTTTATCCGACACAACCGTTCTTCCAACTCCCTGAGTTCGTCTTCCTCTTTCTGCCTATTTTCGTTTTTTGAATTTATCTCACTCTCCCTCTGCAGCCTACCTGGTGGTGTTTCACCTTCACTTCTGCACGCTAACTGCAACTGTGCAAGTTCTTCCCTATGTTTCCTATTTGTTTCTAATTGTGCCTCTTTAAACTGTAATAGTGATTGTATCTCCTCCTGGTCGGCATAAACCTCTCGCTGCGTACTGTCTGAGCCTGTTTCACCTCTTATACTGACCTTTCCTACATCTGCGCTAATCGTATTCATTCTGACCACTACCTCCGCAACTTCATCCCTGTGTTTATTTAGCGCCACTTCCTGCCGGGTGACTTGAGCTTCCACACTGTCTAATGCCCCTTGTTTATCTGCAAGTAAGTCCTCCACTATCTCTTTGATTCGCTCATCCGGCAACACGTCCCTACGTTCTGTAATATCACTCTCTATTGCACTTATTCGTGCCTCCAAATTATTGGCTTTTTCTTTCACGGCATCACATACTTGCTTCAACGCATCCAGATTCCCCTAGAACTTAGAACTACTTAAACCTAACTAACCTAAGGACATCACACACATCCATGCCCGAGGCAGGATTCGAACCTGCGACCGTAGCGGTCGTGCGGTTCCAGACTGTAGCGCCTTTAACCGCTCGGCCACTCCGGCCGGCCATGGACGAGTACTCCTCTTTATCCTTCGTCTCATACACAGATTGAGACTCACACAGTACTCACCACGTGGAAGTACTCGTCTCTAATTTCAAGTCCTGCACACGTCATTTCTTAAATATTTCCAACTTATAGTACACACGATAGTAATTCAGCTTAACTTAAGCACTCGGAAGTATTTCAACTTATTGCTACACGTGGTTTCATTGTGACCGTTGGTCACTTCCGAAGATTACTACGATCCCATTAATATTACCTGCCTGACATTTAATTCTCCCCACAAAAGTTCCTGAAATAGAGAAATTATTATTCTAAACTACTCCTAAGTATTTCACATGCATACCATGTCTCCACTCTTTTGTCCTTACAGAGCACGCCTAAGACAGGTCTTACCAACACTAGATCCAGCGGCAGAGTGCTGAAACATGGCCGTTCTTCAGGTCATCTCGCACCTCTGTCGAGGTGGGGGAAGACCATGCTACCGTATTGGTCAGCCACATTTCAGACACTCAAAGCTCCGGTAAGGTGGCCAAAGGATCGTCTCAAAGATGATCATATATTCACATTCACTATCTGCGGTTAGAAGACGACCATACATTCATTCATTTCACAGATCTCACCAAACTGGATGTAGGGATTTATTTTGTGGGAGTGCACATGTGATCAATTAAATAAATAAATTGTCATTCTTTCCCACACTGGTATCCGGCTTCGCTGTATTAATTGAAATTGAGTTATTTTACAAAAAAAATGTGTTGTTCTGACAAAAATGATGAAGTATGTTGTACCCATTTTCAATGTCGGGCGGTACTGTACCCTTTCAATATATAAGCAACTCTGCGTGAAACAAAAGCATAGGTAAACGCGTGACGTACGACGAACGTATCCGCTGGGGCAGCGCGGCGAAATTTGGCGTTAATGGGCTATGGCAGCAGACGACCGACGAGAGTGCCTTTGCTAACAGCACGACTTCGCCGTCAGCGCCTTTCCTGGGCTTGTGACCTATCGGTTGTACCGTACACGACTGGAAAACCGTGGCCTGGTCACATGAGTCGCGATTCCAGTTGGCAAGAGCAGATGGTAGGGTTCGAGTGCGGTGCAGACCCCTCGAAGCCATGCACCCAAGTTGTCAACAAGGCACTGTGCAGGTTAATGGTGACTCCATAGTGGTGTGAGCTGCGTTTACGTAGACTGGACTGGGTCCTCTGGATGTTCAGTTACTCGGAGATCATTTACAGCCATTCACGGACGTCATGTTCCCAAACAGCGACGGAAATTTTATTCATGACAATGCTCAACGTCACCGGGCCACAACTGATTGAGGTTGGCATGAAGAACGTTCTGGACAATGCGAGCGAATTGTTTGGCCATCGAGATCGCTCGACATCGACCCCATCGAACATTTAAGAGGCCGAATCGAGAGGTCACTTCGTTCACAAAACTCTGCACCGGCAACACTTCCGTAATTATGGACGGCTTTAGAGGTAGCGAGGCTCAACATTTGTGCAGGAGACTTCTAACGACGTGCTGAGTCCGTGCCACGCCGTGTTGCTGTACTATGCCCGGAAAGAGTGGGTTCGACACGATGTGAGGTGGTATCCCATGACTTTTGTCACCTCAGTGTAGCACAGATCGAAAGTTGTCGGCAGTGAATCCTAATACATCTCTTACCGAATATCTGGGTGCATAACATACATCGAAAACTATACAATATTTTCGACATCATCATCTGCTATCTTGACATCTGAGGAAGTTCTCCAGCTCTTCTTCAGCGCTTTAAATGGTAATGCACCATTGTGAAAGTTCTTTCCACCAGGTTCACAAAGTAGAGAAATGTATAGCTATGCAGCATAATACAGGGAAAAAGTCTGGAGAGCAGTGCTCTACATGTAATTACCTAATTACCACTGAAGCCATTCCAGTCATAAACAATGGTTGACCAACTTAATCGAATGAGCATTTACATTCATTTATTTGTGAGGAAAGCAGCTGCCTGTTTTTCATTCTTAGATTATTGAGATGTGTAAATTTGTCTACAGATACGAATGTTTTCTAACTATTGTTACGTACGATCTATCTGGCATGGTACTGGAGCGTCTGGGATCGAATAAACACAAAGAAAAGGGACACAGAGGATCACAGGTACCTATCATATGAGAGGTATTACGACTAAAGTAACGGAAACTTTGGTTGGAACCGCGACTGTAAATTTAAACGAAATTTCCCATACAAAGAAAAGGAGATTAACGTCACTCATTTCCTTCTTACGTGTGAGAACTGAACGTACTGCAGAGCATGAAAATAGTGGCAGCATTTAGTTGCTTGACTATAAAGTGAGTATACGGCGGTGTATTCACGACTTTAAGGTTTTTGCAAGACTGATACTGCGATCCCGAGATGCTCACGCCACAACCTAGTGAATAAACTGTTTTTCGGAGTTCGGTACTGTGCCAGCTCACGTACCAATCGACGTTATAGGTAAACAGACAGGAATGGATTTATTAAAAATGTAGCAATGTAAACTATCTAATGCACTAGAACAGGAAAAACGAAAAAAATGAACGAAATCAGAAAAAATATAACTGATCACGTAACCGAAATATGGTAACATAAAAGGTATGTTTTTGCCAACAACAGATTAAGATGGCGTTTCAATCGAACATTCCAGTGACTACAGCTTAAAACATGAAGCACGATGTAGGAGTATTAAGTCTGAGAAATTTGGGGTATACGGGCTACAACAAGTATCGTTAGATCTGACAAGTAGGAAGGAGGTTCTCGGCCAGTTGCAAGGACCATTTAATGCTGAACAATTACAGAACGTCACCAACAGCTTATCACGTATACCCACATGGTCATTCATTAACGAGAATTCAGGAAGACTTAGAAACATGGCGCACTGCATGGAATGCTGCAAGAAAGAAACTTGAACCATGGGAGGAACTAGAAACAGCTATTCACAAACGGTGAAGAGCAATACTACATTTATAGAGGTTTCACAGACCTCTTTATCGTGAAGATGGCCTTTCCGTACTAGGCAGATTAATGCGTGGAGTAGCCGCGCTTACCCGCGCTGACGGTTACCACCAAGCAGCAACGCCACTCACTCGCTGCTGCAGTACCGGTAATTATCCTTCCTTTAGTGCCCCTGTCAACACACGTGGGCAACACAAGTATGGCACTAGACCAAACTGCAACGGCTCTATCGAAATGGCACCCATCATATTGCTGTAAAGACATATTGTTTGTACCTGGAAACAAACCGCCGCTTTCCGTCGGCACTGGGTGTAGCATAGAAGACGTGATGGGCGCTAACTGTCTGGTCTGCAGAAACAAAATTGCCAACACCTGCCTAAATACCAAAGAAAATGCGCCTGGCGTCTCTTAGGTCGGAGGGCATGCAAATTGAGCCATTTAACAGTGTGTGAGGCAGCCTCTATAGAAAGGGATGACGCTGTTCCAAAATTTCCGGATTTTTTTGTCCTACCACTAGTCCTCTTCAGGAATCAAAATATGTAAGATAAATTTATCAAAGATGAGTAAAATGTTCGTCCAGCCCCTATGGAGTCCTAAATAGTATGAACGTGGGAAACAACATTCAGTGGAATATTGAAGACAGTGTTGTACTATTTAAAGAGTGGCCTGCACTGTAGGCCTTAGCCAAGCATCAGCTGCCCGTGGTGCACAGTCAGCTAGCATAGCAAGGTGCGTGCACCAGGAGGTGGTTGCATGCGTCCTTTCGCGGCACGATGGGATACTTATCGATAACATTCCAAATACAAGTGACTTCAAAGTAATGGAAGCCACTACATCTTAAGCAACGATGGTGGCTACTTCTGCATTTTTTTATGAATGATCTAAAACTCGAACAGCACTGACGACAATCTGCATAGGGTAGGGCTTGAGAGCGTGTCTTCATTAGCTTACCAGGCGATGGGCGGTGGGGACTTCCTGGCCGTTATGTGGTCTTTTTTGAAGTTGTGGCACTTGGACACCTCCCCTCACCCTCCGCCCACCCAAAAAAATAGAAAAGAAAGTAATGGTGTTCCCCCACTGCAGCATAACTGCAAAGCCAATTTGAGCTAAATGGCTCCCGTCTCCAATGATTCACGTAATTTTTGACTTTCTTAAACGACAAATGGATGGATATTACAGCTACATTGCGTTCACCATACATGACACCTCTATAACTCATTTCGTATTTTGACAGAAATTTCCATATTAAGTTCTCGTCTTATGAAACACGTACGCAGTCAACTTGTGACTGCAGTTATTGGATTTGCTATTTCCTCTCTTGTATAAAGCTGTGATTGGATCTTATATTAATTGCCACGCGGTATTCTTTCTCTGCAAGGGTTGGACACAGTGCTCACTAAGGCCTCTCCACATGTGTATGAAAGATGGAGGAAACGTAACAGGTCACCTAGACTGTGACTACTACATTTCCCCACAACATACTGTGTATCATGACTGGTACAGATCGCTTCCCGATCCTGTATCAGGTCGGTTACATTAACTTCAGTTTGATGGTGAATTTACGGATTATGGAACATCTTGTGTCTGCTGTGGTGTTGCAGCATACAAACGTGGCTCACGATGAGAGGTAGGTCAGGGAAGGTTGCCAGAGGCCTGCAGGGCATGTTCTGAAGTGACTGCTTCCAGAAATTAATCCCTCAGTCCATAAAGGTGCCTTATAAAAGTTTAAATTGGGCGGTAGGTGTGGGAAGGTTACCATTGGCCTGCAGGGCTTATTCTGAAGTGGCGCTTTCAGGAAATTAATCACTCATGTTCACCTGTAAATGTGTCTTACAAAAGTTTGACTGAAATTGGAGAGTAGGTCTTCTCGAAATAGTCTAAACTTTTGTCTTCTGGAAGTTATTCTCTTAAGCGCTGCTGCAAAGCTGCCTTATAGAACTTTGATTCGAATCGGTAAGTAGGTCTTTGAAGGCTCCCAGGGGCAAGCTCGACATATTTTCAAGTTGTGGCTCCTTCTCCTTCTTCGTCACTCCAGGTATTAGACGAAATTGCCTGTTACAGTGTTAATTATTGCGAGGGTCTTCCTCTGTGTCTTCTTTCTTGGCTCTAGTAACTTCTACCCTTTAAGGAGAGTCTGTTACCTTCCACTGTTTGTAGGTTTTCATTTCATTTTACCGTATAATGTAGAATTTTATCGTTTAGGCTAAAATTATTAGTTCATCTCTACATATTGGTTTCTAAGTTTGTCTTCTACTTTCCAACCTGTAACTCATCTCAGAAATGTCATTTCTTGTAGCTGAATATGGTTTTCT
Source organism: Schistocerca americana (assembly GCF_021461395.2). Lineage (NCBI taxonomy): Eukaryota > Metazoa > Arthropoda > Insecta > Orthoptera > Acrididae > Schistocerca > Schistocerca americana. The sequence continues at coordinate 24,713,272 of NC_060126.1, read as the reverse complement.
TGCTATTTGCTAGTCACCCAGGTCTCGCTCTCACAGAGCACGTGCGGGCCCTGTAACTGCTCTGTAGAATTTAATTTGTGCATTATTCCTGGTTTCCTTTTTAAATTTTCTTTTAATTGTTCCACACACCCAGTTGAATTTTCTAAGCTGAATTTTTATCTCTTTGCTGTAGCCATATGTTATGACTATCTTCCTCGCTGTGTGGTTCTTTAGTGGACGCAACAGTGAAAAACCCACAGGTGCTGCTCATGAACAGAGAATTCGGATACTAATTTATTCCACATGTAATATTAAATAGTAAAATAATATACGGTGTGATTTTTTACCCCTGTGTACAAACTCTAGGGATTGATTGATGAGAGGATACGGGACAAAAATGATCTAATGAATTTACGTCAGGAAAGTCATGGTTTCTGTCCTATGTGGTGATGATGATGATTTTTGGTTTGTGGGGCGCTCAATTGCGCGGTTATCAGCGCCCGTACAAGTTCCCAGCCATTCCCAGTCTCTGTAACAACGAATGATTATGTAAATGTCCACCCCTGGTAGCTGAGTGCTCAGCGCTACGGAATGTCATACCTAACGGTCTGGGTTCGATTCCAGGGTGGGTTGGAGATTTTCTCCGCTCAGGGACTGGGTGTTGTGTTGTCCTTATCATCATCATTTTATTATCATCGACACGCAATAATGATTGTCATTATTGGTCCCCAACGGAACTTTGCGCTAATGGCATGAAAATGTTCCTGCATGTCTAATTCGAAGGAATCAAACGCATTCAGGCCGAAAATATTTGGGCTCGTGCGTAAGCGGACTACTGGGAAAGGAACTTCGTCAGTCGTGTTTTTGCATTTTGCAGGTAAGTGGCACCTTTCAAGTACTGGGGTTGTGTTGCTTTTATAGGTGGTGAGATGTAGGCTTGATGATTCCAAAGACGGTTGGTCCATTTTTTCGTATGTATCATCGTGACAGAAGCTCTGGTATCTAGTTAAAAAGCCGCTAACTGGTCACATATTAGCAATGTAATCCACGCGCAGAATGTGAACGTGAGATTTCCACCCGTTCCTGCCTTGCATTATTCCCGGGTTTCCTTTTGCAAGAAGACCAGTTTTTTATGTCCCGTGAGATGACAAAAATTGTGTTCAGCTTGCCTGAAGGAGCAATTTTTACGATCATGGGCTACATAGCATTTCACACATCATTGCATGGTCAGCATATAGTAAGTTAATTACGAAAGTCCTCCTGTCCAGATATGTACCTTCCTCCAATTCTGTTTTCCATACATACATTATTTCATATATGTCAATATCAGAGGAAGTTGGGAAGATAAATCAGCCTTGTCGTATTCTTTTGTTAGCTGGTACCTCACTAGTAATTTTTCAGTTGACATCTACAATAGGAGTCGTGTTCTGATAGAAACTTTTTATTGGATTTATTAGATGTTTCGGATATCTATGCTTCAACATTATCTTCCGAAGTTTCTGTCTGTTGACATCGTCAAAAGCCTTTCTTTTTTTTAAGAACGATAAAAGCAGTATGTGTTTATTATATTCTCTGCGTTTTTGCATTATCTATTGTATGTTCCCCGTGCAGTACCACTTCCTTTAAGTCTTGTGTTTAAAATCTTAGCGTATATTTTGTATGCTGAAACTATTACATTATTCCTCTGTAGTTACTGCATAGGCTTTTGCCTCCTCTTTAAAAACTGATATTACTCTAGCAATCTTCCAGTCTTTGGGAATACTCTTGCTCTCCCATCATTCGTTTAAGATATGTAGCAATCGTAGCATTATTCCTTTTTATTTGAACTACTCAGCGTTAATGTCATCTCTTCCTGTCGCTTTTCTGTTTGTAAGTGATGATAAGGCAGGTTTTCTTTCGTCAGTCTGTATTTCATATAATTCTTTATCATCAGTCGTTGCAATTTCAGTTTCTTGTGCTTTATCATCATACCATAACATTTGTATCTTCGCTTTGTCTGTTGTGTTTAAAGGTTTTTAAAACCGTACTGGTTATTTTATGTCACCCGTGAACATCATCTTCTATATTAGAAATAAATCTATCTCAACGATCTCGGCGTGTCTGCACATTTACTCCCTATAGAATTGCATCTTCCCAGCTGTGGTGTTGCTTAAGTGTCTTACAACAGGATGAACATTAATAAAACTGATGAACTGCAGGGACGAATTCCTGACTGGAAATGGAGGAAAAAAGGTGCTGTGAACATGTGTTCGGAAACGCATCGTCGCCACGGTAGATGGCACCGACGAATGACAGTTCCTCTGACCCCGTGCCGTGTGTTCCTTGTGTGTTGCAGGCTGCGTGATTGACGCAGCGTACTGTAAGCAGCGCAATGGTCCCGTGTTCGTGTCGGGAAAAAACCGAGATGGTGTCTGTGTACAGCCAAGCGCAGGGAAACGGCCGAGAGGCAGAACGCCGTCCTCTATGTCTTGTGTTCGCACAGTGCGACGCCTCCCTGCACGTTCGTCTGTCTGAAAAGACCCATGATCACGCAAATGCCCAAATGCTGTGTGATGTGTTTGGGGTCTGTGGCGGTACTTGTTTTGGTGTAACCGTGCTGCCTTTCCACTCCCATGAAATGTGATAAACTCTCTTCTTCTGACCGCATTTCTGTTCGTCCAATGGTGTCTTTTACCTCTTTTTCTAGACACTGTGTGTCCTTCGTCAACCGATAGAAAAACGCTGTGAAAACTCGATCCCAACCTAGTAAATTGTTTATGTATATTTGTACGCCATGTTAGGAAACTTTTGCAGCGTTCCCCTCTGTTTTCATGCTTTGAAACGCTTTCTCGTTTATCACATTGGCTCAAGCTTGCTGCCACTCCTGAGGAAAGAGTTTGCACTACGTACGGAGTACTTTGAACTCTGATCATTAGCTTCCGGCTGTCGCCTCACGGTGACTGTGCAGTTTGAAGACGTAAGTCTCGTAGTTTTGCTGTACACGACGTATTAGTTTCACGTTGCAGACTCCGTACTCCATGCAGCTCGCATTTATCTGACTGTTTGCGCATCTTCGACGCAGAATCCATTGGGTTATTTCTCTGTTAATTTAAATATGCAAGTTGTGCATATGAGGAACTCTGATTCTGCTCTTATTTCAGTTTTCCTAACGATGTCAATGACAGGCGCATATAATTAACTAGTATTTCATTTGAGCTTTCTGCGTTCTTACTTTTCAAATTTCACTTTGGAATAAAATTCCATGTTGGTTTTGAATTTAAATAAATATTTGGTATTATGATATCGACTTCCATTTACGAACCCACTTGTTACAAAGCATCCCATGACTGGGCGACTGTTATTAAACAAATGCAATAAGGAATACAATAAGGTGCTGTTTCAGTCTGACGGTGTTTCCATTGCACGCAGTGGCCAAATTACTAGTGCAATGTTGCAAAATCTGCAAAGTTGTTCGTTGTGGTGACGGATTTCTATTTCCGAGCTTCAGCCGCTACCATTGCAGATTAATTTCACTTTTCTTCGAAGGCTGCTAGTGTTGTGAGAAGTGTATCAGAGCTTCTGCGAAATTTGAAAGGTAGGAGATGAGGTACTTGTGAAAGGGTGGTGTGGGAGTGGAGGCGGGCGGAAGGGGTTTGCGACTATTGCCTACTCTCTACCGATTGGTCCATCTGAAGTTTCGGAAGAGATTATCTCTAAAACTATACATCGGCTAAAAATAGTGGGTAAGACAACTTCGTTAGCTCAAAGGGGGACATCAAATAATACTGCATGCGACCTTCAGCCCCCGCCCTCGGGCGCTGAAATCGAGAGAAAAGAAAAATTGAGGAAAAGCTCTGACTTATTTAGAATTATCCGAGAAAGATGCATTAAATCGATAAAAAGATGCACCAATTGTTTCGTTACGCCAAATTAAGCTAGTTTTGTACACTGTATCCTTCTTTTAGCGTTACCCAGGAACAATCACACGGACGTAGTAGAATGATGTTCCCATGGGGTGCTTCATTATTGTGAGTCCCCTTGCCTCTCACAATTTGGGATGCTTAATTCATGAAATTAGCCACGATTAAACTGTTCAAAATTATCCTCATTTGCTTCAATGCATAAACTCAATCGTCTGCAAAAGTTGTCCACAGTTTTGAGCAGCACATCCCGTGGTATGGCTGCACATGCTCTTCGAATTCGTTGCTCCATATCGTTTCGGGTTGTGGGCTGTTTTTCGTAAACAATATTTTTTAAATATCCCCACAAGAAAAAAATCAGGAGATGTTAGGTCTGGTGAACGTGGGGGCCACTGAATTGGTCCACCGCGTCCTATCCACCGCCCAGGGCAACATAAATTTAAAACGTTCAGCACATTTTTAGCATAATGGGGAGCTGCTCCTTCCTGTTGGAGTCACATTCGTTGCCTGGTTTCTGAATCAACGTCTTCCATTACAAACTCACATTTTCACAATCCTAAAGAAGGCACCAGTTTAGTTATGAATCAAGTTTAATATGCTGAAATTTCAAAGATCAATGTTAAAATAAATTTCCAAATATAAACTGATTTATATCTTTTTATTTAAATTCTCTTTTATATATATATATACGACAACTGGAGATATATATATATATATATATATATATATATATATATATATATATATATATATCCAGTTGTCGTATGACTATTAAAAGATTATAAGTAATGTTAGTCTGGTTGGGAATTTGGTAAGCTAGACTGGATACCTGGTGAAATAGTTGCGCAGTAATGCAAGGTTAACTTCCCCAGACAGCTCACAGCTTTTAAACAGCTTTTATTGAATATCAGCACTGTAATCAGAACAAATTAAAGCAACAACATTACACATGGCGACCCTGTTCTGTGATTCCGCTGGACTCAGGAATCTCTGAAACGTTAGATTGCGAGTGTGTTATAATCTTAATTTGTTTTCTGCAGCGCTCAAACAACTTCTGCGTTGTTTCTGAGCAGACTTTCAAATGATTCACGGCGTTGTTGAGCGGCGTTGTGTTGTTTGTCTTGTTCTTTTGTTTTCTATATTTGTGTGTTTTATTTGTGTGCGTGTGTGTTTTTTTTTCTCGTTTGTAAATTGCACTGTTTCGATCAAAGATAAAAATTTGTTTTGCGTGTGAAAAAGTGCGTACTAGGTTGGGTACCTTTCGTGTGACTGTCGTAATTTCTGGTGGATACATTTATTGTGATTAGTGTGTTGCGTACAAGGTATAAATTGAACGAGTGCAGAAACATAACCAAAAAAAAAGGAAGGTGGTCCAACAATTTAAGCAACATGGACCAAGGGGATAATTTGATTTCGAATATTAACGTGTCGGACGATTCCGAAACTGCAATGGGGAATACTTCAGACGAAATGCAAAACAGGACAAACGGGCTCACAGCAGAGCCAGAAATTAATTTGCCTCCTACTAACCAAATTGATTTGGCAGAACTCATGAAAGCCTTATTGCAACAAAATAAAGAAAACGCAGAGAAATCTGAAAAATCGATCCGAGAGCTAGGCGATCAAATGACGCAAAAATCTGAAAAATCGATCCGAGGGCTAGGTGAACAAATGACGCAAAAATCTGAAAAATCGATCCGCGAGATAGGCAAACAAATGACGCAGAAATCTGAAAAATCGATCCGCGAGCTAGGCGAACAAATGTCGCATAAATCTAAAAAATCGATCCGCGAGCTAGGCGAACAAATAGACGAAAAACTAATTCAGCAGACAAATAAAGTCGACAAGTCGATGCAGAGAGTGTCCGATGATATCTCATAAAGAATAAACAATCTCGCAAGTGAAATATAAAGTGATATTATGAAAGAATTCGGCCGTACATGTGATCAAATCGATGATCGTCTGCAAGCCTTAGAACAGGGCAAGCGGAGTCGCGATGTGGAATCGAAAGAGACAGAGGAACAGCTACTTAGGAATTTCCAAGTGCTGAGAGAAGAATGCCAAAGGGAACGCCAGCAGGTAATCTCGAGGGTCCAGGAGGCGGAAACGCATTGTCCCGCATCCGTTAGCAACACAGTACCGGACAACAGTCAAGCGATTCACGCACTCGAACAGCAAGTAGAACAATTGAAGCAGACTGGGGCTGAGGACGACAAACAAATACATGATAGGATTGCGGCATTAGCGGACATCATAGGCACGATGAAGGTGACGGAGAGCGATAACGATACTACACAGGTAGCGGTCGCAGAGACCGAAGAAGTGTGTTCGCTTCTTAGATTTCAGAAGGGACAGTTCGAAGTGAACAGGTGGCACAAAGCTGTAACAGGCGAATTACAAGAACGCGTGGCGCATCTGGAAAGCCGCATTGGGTGTGATTCCGAACTCGCCAATAGCACTAAAAACAGCCTTACGAACAGTGCAGAGAGGGCTCTGGCCACGAGGGAGATTTTGACGACAGGGAAGAATGTATTTTGAGGGGCAGCCATGAGAAAAATAGAAACATTCAAGAGCCTCGCTGGGAGGAAATGCGGGGATTTGATTTCAAACATTTCCTTATGGTGAGAAAGTTTGAGATATTTCGAAATTCGCAAAAAGGAATACATCCACGAGCATGGCTCGAGCAATTTGAGTTCTGTCTTCCCCCCGACTGGGCAAGTTCACATAAGGTAGAATATATGTGTGGCTATTTGGAAGGCGAACCGGCGATTCGCATGAGGTCGGCAGCGCGTCACTGTAAGTCCACTCAGGAGTTTCGACAAGCCTTTCTCTCCGCCTATTGGTCGGAAGCGGCACAAGATAGGGTCAAGCAGGGCATAATTATGCTGCTAAATTTGAACCAGTCTGGTTTCGGCAGCCTAGCACGCCTATTCGACCACATGCTGCAGGCAAATCAATTTCTATACGACCCATACGGGCCTGCGGAACTAATTAGGATATGCATCACCAAATTGCCGATGCACTTGCGCCACATCATTCTTGCGGGACGATGCAAAGAGGACGTGGAAACGTTTAAGACACTTCTCCAAGAGTTGGAATATAATACAGCAGAATGCCCGCCTAATCAGGCACAAAGTTATTACGGGGCACAGAAGCGCGATCGCAGTCGTGGTCGTAGTACTAATCAACGGCGTGACTGGTCGTCGCGACGCGAACGGGACAATAATCGGGACCGGCCGTATAGAAACTGGGGTAACAGTCGCGAAAACAGGTGGAACAACGGAAATGATCGAGGACGTGGACAGGATCGTGAACGCAACAGTTACGGCAACAAGAATCGATACTACGGTGAACACGGTGGGAATAGGACTGTAGGCGGAGCACCTCATGATGTTGAAATTCGGCCGGCTAACCCTAGACATAATCCAGCAAATGGAAATGAACAAAACCGGCAATGACAAACGATCAGCGCAGAAGGCGCCCAATCGGAACAAATGAGCGACATGGCAAATGAGTGCATACGGTATATAGAGAAGGAAGATATTAGAGAGGATTTGTTGCAAGAAATTACGAGTGCTAAAATTTCGGGAATAAATCCAGTCGTGACAGTTGCAGTAAACTAAATATGTTTTAAGTGTGTCATTGACACTGGAAGCCCTTTCTCCATAGTGAGCGAGGCAGCATTTCAAAAATGCGAAGGGACTGGGACTTGACCCGTTTTTCAAGTGCGAGGAATAAAGGTGAAGGGCGCAATCTACGGTAAGAGCGTAGTAATCCGAAGGCAGACTCGGCTTAATTTTACCTGCCAGGAAAGAGAGTTTGAGTACAACTTCTTTGTGCTCCGAATGCTGAATGTGGCAGTGATTTTAGGAAATGACTTCATGAATGCCCACCATGCAGTAATTGACATGGGTGGAGGAGTAATGACACTTCAAGTTGGGGATCAACCAATTAATTTAGTATTTGATGAATGCATATTACGTGCGGAGTCAGAAATTAGTTACCTAAAATTTCAAGCTCAAACCGAGTCGCAACCCAGACTGGAGCTACTCGTGAACTATGTAAGTGAGTCGTGCTCTACGTCTGGTGAGCAGGGGAAAGATGATGTTTTTGCTGTTGCACTGAGAAAGAGCATCGCGGGTGTTACAACCACGGACAGGGAAAAGGAGAAATTGTATTGCCTACTTAGGAATCATGAACGGGTATTTTCTGTGACTCCGGGGGCGATTAAGGGTTTTACTTACCAATTCAGAGTACGTGACCATCAGAAGTTTTCTGTTAGACCATACCCTATTCCCGTGGCGTATAAAGCCCAGGTGGAGAAAGAAATAAACAAGATGTTAGAACAAGGAATAATTGAGCGGGCAGTAAGCTCGTACAACTCACCCTTGCTTGTCGTACCAAAACGCGACAACTCGGTTCGTTTGGTACTAGACTCGAGACAGATAAACACAATTATTATGTCGGAAACGGACAGGCCTGAGAGCCTTGAGGAACTCTTACAACGTTTCCACGGGGTAAAGGTACTATCATCTGTCGACCTCCGTTCGAGTTTTTGGCAAATCGTGCTACACCCATCTTGCAGATTATATACAGCGTTCCTGTGTTATGGAAATTGTTTCCAATTCCGGCGTCTCCCGTTCGGAGTAAACGTCTCATCAGCTGCTTTTATAAGGGGATTAAATAGCATTTTGCCTGATGATTTGAAACAGCGAGTGACAATTTACGTGGATGACATATTAATTGCGGAAAAGTCGTGGGAGGATCATAATGACGTTCTGAACAGACTACTGGATATTTTTGAGAAGGCAGGTGTAACAGTCAACTTAGATAAGTCACAGTTCGGACGAGAGAACATAAAATTCTTAGGCCATATTGTCTCAGCAAATGGAATACAACCTGACCCGGATAAAATTGCGACGATAGCGGAGTGTGCAATGCCGACAAATAAAAAACAGTTGCGAGCATTCTTAGGCCTGTGTAATTTTTACAAGCGATTTATAAATTTTAGTGTACTTGGTACACCCCGTCTATGTGGACTAACAGGGAAGAACGCTTTGTGGGTCTGGGATCAAGAGGCACAGGATGAATTTTATAAACTGAAAAAGGCATTGGTAGAGGCTCCAATCCTCGTGTATCCCGACCTGACACAAGAATTCTGTTTAATGACGGACAGTTCCTTGTCAGGATTAGGTGCGGTACTGTTTCAAACGGAAGGAAATGACGAAATTACAACTTGGAAAACAATCTCGTTTGGGAGTAGGGTGCTCTCTCGATGTGAAAAAAATTATTCCGTGACAGAACTCGAAGCACTCGCTTTTATTGAATATCAGCACCGTAATCAGAACAAATTAAAGCAACAACATTACAACCTACACTAACCCAAGTCATCTGACCACCACCTCTTCCTAGGAAATGGCTGGAAAGGACTCAGCCTGTGCTGGATAGGATAGACATAAGTCTTGCTTAACCTATTGTTCTGTTAAATGGTTTTCCACGTCACCCTTGTTTCCTTAAACTGTTGTACCGCCTTTGATATCAAATTAAGTAATTAGTTATATCCTACCAATGTTTTCTGTTACACTTTTCGAATTTCTCATGCTAGCCGGCCGGAGTAGCCGAGCAGTTCTAGTCGCTTCAGTCTGGAACCGCCCAACCGCGACGATCGTAGGTTCCAATCCTGCCTCGGGTATGGATGTGTGTGATGTCTTTAGGTTAGTTAGGTTTAAGTAGTTCTAAGTTCTAGGGGACTGATGACCTCAGATCTTAAGTCCCATAGTGCTCAGAGCCATTTGAACCATTTTTCTCATGCTTCTGAAGGCCATTTCTGGAGCATTCTTCTTTGTCACCAACCCCCTCAATTTATTGTACTGTAGTGTTTTACATAAACATTATGCAAATTAACCTAGTGTTTCGCACTTAACCTGCTGTTCTGCTCCATATCACCCTCCCCTTAACTATTGTATCGCTAACACTACGTGGATATACAAAATCAATTGAAATTAGTTAAAACGATATTCTTCACATGTATGGGCTAGTTTCTTTTTTAATTTACAGCATCCTATTGGTCGGTGAAGTCGATGGAATATAGTTTAAAACAAAAGATCACTAAAACGAAACGCATCCTGTCGCTCAGTGCCCAATGCCGACGCCAGAGTCCAGGTGCATTGCCGCACCCCGTGAAGTGGTGATGCAGCATTTAGCTGCCCAGCAACACACAGGTGTCTGTTCGGGAGCCGCAAGCATGAGGCGGTGGCATCATTTTCATACTTGACACCCAACAAATTCCTGTCGAAATACATGTTCAGCTAGGCACCGTTGGTGGCGCGATGGTGCAGTTATGCCTATCATGCAGCACGAACTGGGTTATGGGAGCAGGAGGCACGTGACTGTGTCTGTTTCCAAAGATTTATAGCAGACATGTCTGAAATTACATCTCCTGTACTTTAAGAAAACCACAGACAAAGCATGTAGTTAAAAAATTGTACACTGTCACAGTGGGAGCAGGATTGAGAAAAAAGAACACAGAGATTGTGAGGTAAATATTCATTTATTTCTGATCCAACTTAAAAGTAATACATTTTAGTAAATATTCATTTATTTCTGATCCAACTTAAAAGTAATACATTTTAGTAAATATTCATTTATTTCTGATCCAACTTAAAAGTAATACATTTTAATAATCAGACACAGCAACACATTTTTCATACATGTCCTTGAGTCGATGGAGAGAAGGGCACCCATAGAATTCCAGATCTTGAATAGCAGCAGACTTAAAGATTTGACACATCCATGTGATCTTCTCCTTCCTCTTCACATAGACGATGGTATCCGTGTCATCGAATAATTTAAGCGCCATCACCATATCTTTATAGGATATGTCAGGATCATCCCAGTGAATTCCATGGTAGAAGCCTGGCAACCACTTTGCACTTTTCCACGTCTTAGCACACTTCATGTACTTGAAAGACAATGGTGATGGAATGTTTGGTGAAAATGTCTCTATTATTCCATCATCTCGTGTGTACGCTACAAATGCAACAATTTTGAATATGAACTCTCCACACTCACCTGCATAGAAACCCTGAGTGTCTGCAATGATGTTCACACCTTGAGACACCATTGTGAAATGCTCTAGGTGTGGTGTTGCACCTATTCATTTATACAGCTCATGGCACAACACCAGTGAGGGGGCAGTAGTTGATCACACAGTCATGTAGAACTAGAGCATATGTGGCAGTATGTTCTGGGAAATTTGTCGAAGATTCAAATTCAATTCCCACATCTATAGGTCCAAACTTAATTATCTCGTTCTGTTTTGGGCTGTCTATTACAATGATTGGTGATAGCTCCTTGAACGTATGTGGACCGTGTAGGCACCTTCCTCCCTCTCCTTCAGCCATTTCATAGTAAGGAGCACGAAACCTTGCATACATGTCATAAACTAGACTGTTAACATTTTGATTCCACTGCAGATGTAAATTGTCATATGGGTAGAATTCTGAATTGAGGTAGACTATGGCACTAGTTAACATGCAGTTGTCAAACACAGTGGAATCATTTTCTATATTACCACTGCTATCAGTCTGAAACCAAGTATGATGAAACTAGGTGTCTCTAGCTGCGAAGAGGTTTTAATAGCCCATGTTTGTCTGCTCGCTGTCAGCAACAGTGGGTACTCGGAAACCTCCCACAAGTGAAATGTCAGTGACAGAAATGTACTGCAGTTCAGAACTTTTAAAAGCTTCAAACACTCCTCGTCGGATACACTGATTTAAGGCATTTTCCATATTAGCTTGCTGGTTGCAATCATATTCTCCTCTTGAGCTCCTTGAATCTATGAGTTACTGTCCGTCGCACTCTGCACCAGAATGAGCTCCTGTTTAGCGTTCATAATAATCTATCTCATGTCCTCAAAGTACCCCATAATCATTTTTAGAGGTATGCATGCAGTATATCGCTTCTACACTGCAACTGTTCTATCCTCTGGATCGTCTTTGAACCATCCGGCATTTTCTAAACTATGCAAATTTGCAGGTAATGCAGAGACGTATGTTTTAAGGGTTGATGTTATGCTGACATTGTGTGTATGGTCGATCTCAGACCCATTGAGTTCATAGCGTGTCTCTTGGAATAGGAATGCTAAAGAGTTACGTGTAAGCTTGGATCTCACTGTATTGGTGCCATCGGTTTTCTTGAATGACCCCTCTAGATATAGGAAACTCTTGCATGGAAGTGTGTATCTTGGTGATGGATGACAACCCTAATTTCATCGTTCTTGTTAAATGTGGTTGACATGTAAGGTTTATGAGAGAAGTATTCCTGATGTATAATTCTCTCATCATACTCTACCGGACTGTTGATACGGAGTTAGGACGTCATTGCACGGTTTCAATCCAACAGATTTAAGAAAACCGTAGTTCGCACGTTTTATCACTTTGATGTTGGGCAGCGAAGTGACATGCTGTGGTTTGCGTGCACTTGCTTTATACCGTACGCCCATCCTGCCTTACATGTAATTGTACAATGATTTCCTCACCATGAAAGTCAACAAGTTGGTTATTCTGGTCCAAAAACAATCTTATACCCCGTTGCAACTGAGGGGAACAATCCGTAAATATTATGAATCAGACTAACGTTGAGAGAAGAGTTCGTTGCAATGTTACGCTCCGCTCGACTTGGATTGTGCTGACGGGAAGTACGTCCACAGTCTGATCTGACTTGTAAAATTTACTTGGATCCTTCTTCAAAACCCGCCCATCTGTGAAACCCCACAGGCGCCCTATTGAACCTTTCTGGTTAAAGTTAATCGTTGCATTTACAGTCCTTATTTCAGATTTAAGTGTACGTCAGTACCTTTTCCAGACTGTTTTAAGACTTCGTTTAAATCATCGATATCCTATGCACCCGGTTCTATTTCCGCAATATCTTTTCACCATTAATATCCAGATGCAGTTTGTTGTTAGTATCATATAAGTAAGAAAAAGGGTTCACTATACTTTCAACTACCTAGTTTCAACTACTTTTCAAGGTCATCCAACCCCTCGCTACCAACATCCGAAGTACAGGCACATAGATCGATGAATGTAGGATGTGTCTTAGGGTTTTTGGTAGGTTAGCGAATAAGACAGGTAAATATTCTCGTACAAAATATTTATTAACTCTTGTATATAGATTTACACACAGAAAACAACTCTTTCCTTATTTTTGTTAGGTCTAGTTTTAATAATGTCCAATTTAACTTTTAACTTATAGCTTAAATCCACATCTAAATTATCTATTTCATTCTCAAACCAATAATTTGACAAATACAGAGAAGTTATACTCTAGAATCTAATACATATCTGATTTTCTTCATGTAAAATATATGTTTTATGTCTTTAACTATTAGCTCTGGTCCCTCCTGCAGTTATTCTAGGCGAGAGTATTTGCGGATTTTAATTTTTCCTCGTATCTCCTCCATGACTACTGTTAAAGCGTTCCACGTCTTCCTGTGTGTATGTCGGCAACTCTTCTGCTCCACATTCTTGCGGGATTTCTATATAGAACTTTACGTTCACAACCTTTGCAAACGATTTGCTATTAAATGTAGTTATTCCATCAGTTTTAAAGTCGGCAAATGGCTGTTCTGTTGCTAGGTGGACAACATCCACCTCGCCACACTTCGATAGAACATAACCATCCTTTTTAACCTGATTCCAATGGGAATAGAGCTTAAGAAACACATTTTCGTATATCCCTTAATATAGTAAACGTTCTCAATTCCACTGATTTTGGTCAGTACACCAACACGTGACCAGTCTCCATGGCTGCTTACTGTAAATACCAATATTTTGTATTCCCCCTTCGTAGTCAGATTTTTACATACATAATGTTTAAATATACATAATGTTTAAATCCATATGTAATCCTGGCCTGCACATCGGCAATAGCTTCTTCACTTTCCAATAGGAGCTTATATTCTACCTTTTTAGCAGTTGCCTTCTTCATATACTCCAGTTTACTTTTCTTTACTTTGAGGCCCTCCATTTCCAGTTTTCGTTTCTATACACATAATATACTAACTGCACTAATTTCTTTAATGGGGAATGGTTTAAGTCTGTTTGATACATTGGTCCTTTTTCTTATGACTTGGGGTATAACATTATTTGTAGAAACCAGTCCCAATTCGGCGATATCTGTATCGGACGGTATTTTGGAGAACAGGGTTCCAGACTGAGAAAAATAAGTTTCTCCTGCTTTAACAAGCACTTATGCATAACATATTGTCTTTGTTGGAGTCAGAGTTAAGAATCTCTATGTAGTTTACAGGCAGATAATTAAAACTGTATGCAGACAGAGCATAACTTATACGCTTTTCTCGGTGCTGAGAGTCTGGCAGACTTACTTGCACACCAGTCAACTTTCGGCTGTTCTTATTACCCCAGTAGACAAATTGTAGAACGTTGTTAAACACCACAAAACAATTGTTCTGTAAATTATTTGTTGGCTGACACCACATGGATGAAATTGGCACAGAGTAAAGTGGAGGACGGTTTAAATACTGCTTGTTGGTGTCTAATACACTTAAACAGCTATGCTCTGGGTCGAACACATGATCCATTCTGTAGTTGTATATCCAGCCTGGTAATTCCATGCTCCTTACCCAAAGAAGACGTAAAAGTTTCTCCAAGGAGAGGGAGGAGGGTGACCAGTCAGTCCACATACGTTCAAGGAGCTTCCACGGAAAATTGCAATAGATTGCTCGAAACAGAACGAGATAAATAAGTCTGGACGTATAGATGCGGGAATTGAATTTGAATTTTTGACAAATTTTCCAGAACACACTGCCACGTATGCTCTAGTTCTACATGATGGTGTGATCAACTACTGCCCTGTCACTGGTGTTGTGGCATGAGCAGTATGAATGAATAGGTGCTGCACCATACCTAGAGCATTTCTACATCTACATCTACATCTACATTTATACTCTGCAAGCCACCCAACGGTGTGTGGCGGAGGGCACTTTACGTGCCACTGTCATTACCTCCCTTTCCTGTTCCAGTAGCGTATGATTCGCGGGAAGAACGACTGTCTGAAAGCCTCCGTGCGCGCTCTAATCTCTCTAATTTTACATTCGTGATCTCCTCGGGAGGTATAAGTAGGGGGAAGCAATAAATTCGATACCTCATCCAGAAACGCACCCTCTCGAAACCTGGCGAGCAAGCTACACCGCGATGCAGAGCGCCTCTCTTGCAGAGTCTGCCACTTGAGTTTGTTAAACATCTCCGTAACGCTATCACGGTTACCAAATAACCCTGTGACGAAACTCGCCGCTCTTCTTTGGATCTTCTCTATCTCCTCCGTCAACCCGATCTGGTACGGATCCCACACTGATGAGCAATACTCAAGTATAGGTTGAACGAGTGTTTTGTAAGCCACCTCCTTTGTTGATGGACTACATTTTCTAAGGACTCTCCCAATGAATCTCAACCTGGTACTCGCCTTACCAAAAACTAATTTTATATGATCATTCCACTTCGGCCGCGGTGGTCTAGCGGTTCTAGGCGCTCAGTCCGGAGCCACGCGACTGCTGCGGTCGCAGGTTCGAATCCTGCCTCGGGCATGGGTGTGTGTGATGTCCTTAGGTTAGTTAGGTTTAAGTAGTTCTAAGTTCTAGGGGACTGATGACCGCAGATGTCAAGTCCCATAGTGCTCAGAGCCATTTTTCATTCCACTTCAAATCGTTCCGCACGCATACTCCCAGATATTTTACAGAAGTAACTGCTTCCAGTGTTTGTTCCGCTATCATATAATCATACAATAAAGAATCCTTCTTTCTATGTATTCGCAATACATTACATTTGTCTCTGTTAAGGGTCAGTTGCCACTCCCTGCACCAAGTGCCTATCCGCTGCAGATCTTCCTGCATTTCGCTACAATTTTCTAATGCTGCAACTTCTCTATATACTACAGCATCATCCGCGAAAAGCCGCATGGAACTTCCGACACTATCTACTAGGTCATTTATATATATATTGTGAAAAGCAATGGTCCCATAACACTCCCCTGTGGCACGCCAGAGGTTACTTTAACGTCTGTAGACGTCCCTCCATTGATAACAACATGCTGCGTTCTGTTTGCTAAAAACTCTTCAATCCAGCCACACAGCTGGTCTGATATTCCGTAGGCTCTTACTTTGTTTATCAGGCGACAGTGCGGAACTGTATCGAGCGCCTTCCGGAAGTCAAGAAAAATAGCATCTACCCGGGAGCCTGTATCTAATATTTTCTGGGTCTCATGAACAAATAAAGCGAGTTGGGTCTCACACGATCGCTGTTTCCGGAATCGATGTTGATTCCTACATAGCAGATTCTGGGTTTCCAAAAACGACATGATACTCGAGCAAAAACCATGTTCTAAAATTCTACAACAGATCGACATAAGAGATACAGGTCTATAGTTTTGCGCATCTGCTCGACGACCCTTCTTGAAGACTGGGACTACCTATGCTCTTTTCCAATCATTTGGAACCTTCCGTTCCTCTATAGACTTGCGGTACACGGCTGTTAGAAGGGGGGCAAGTTCTTTCGCGTACTCTGTGTAGAATCGAATTGGTATCCCGTCAGATCCAGTGGACTTTCCTCTGTTGAGTGATTCCGGTTGCTTTTCTATTCCTTGGACACTTATTTCGATGTCAGCCATTTTTTCGTTTGTGCGAGGATTTAGGGAAGGAACTGCAGTGCGGTCTTCCTATGTGAAACAGCTTTGGAAAAAGATTTTAGTATTTCAGCTTTACGCGTGTCATCCTCTGTTTCAATGCCATCATCATCCCGGAGTGTCTGAATATGCTGTTTCGAGCCACTTGCTGATTTAACGTAAGACCAGAACTTCCTAGGATTTTCTGTCAAGTCGGTACATAGAATTTTACTTTCGAATTCACTGAACGCTTCACGCATAGCCCTCCTTACGCTAACTTTGACATCGTTTAGCTTCTGTTTGTCTGAGAGGTTTTAGCTGCGTTTAAACTTGGAGTGAAGCTCTCTTTGATTTCGCAGTAGTTTCCTAACTTTGTTGTTGTACCACGGTGGGTTTTTCCCGTCCCTCACAGTTTTACTCGGCACGTACCTGTCTAAAACGCATTTTACTATTGCCTTGAACTTTTTCCATAAACACTCAACATTGTCAGTGTCCGAACAGAAATGTTCGTTTTGATCTGTTAGGTAGTCTGAAATCTGCCTTCTATTACTCTTGCTAAACAGATAAACCTTCCTCCCTTTTTTTATATTCCTATTAACTTCCATATTCATGGATGCTGCAACGGCCTTATGATCACTGATTCCCTGTTCTGCACTTACAGAGTCGAAAAGTTCAGGTCCGTTTGTTATCAGTAGGTCCAAGATGTTATCTCTACGAGTCGGTTCTCTGTTTGATTGCTCGAGGCAATGTCACTCGAAGCTCTGTCCCTACCACCCGTCCTAAACATCTGAGTGTCCCAGTCTATATCTGGTAAATTGGAATCTCCACCTAAGACTATAACATGCTGAGAAAATTTATGTGAAATGTATTCCAAATTTTCTCTCAGTTGTTCTGCCACTAATGCTGCTGAGTCAGGAGGTCGGTAAAAGGAGCCAATTATTAACCTAGGAATCTCCACCTAAGTCTATAACATGCTGAGAAAATTTATGTGAAATGTATTCCAAATTTTCTCTCAGTTGTTCTGCCACTAATGCTGCTGAGTCAGGAGGTCGGTAAAAGGAGCCAATTATTAACCTAGTTCGGTTGTTGAGTGTAACCTCCACCCATAATAATTCACAGGAACTATCCACTTCTACTTCACTACAGGATAAACTACTACTAACAGCGACGAACATTACACCACCGGTTGCGTGCAATCTGTCCTTTCTAAACGCCGTCTGTACCTTTGTAAAAATTTCGGCAGAATTTATCTCTGGCTTCAGCCAGCTTTCTGTGCCTATAACGATTTCAGCTTCGGTGCTTTCTATCAGCGCTTGAAGTTCCGGTGCTTTACCAACGCAGTTTCGTCAGTTTACAATTACAGTACCGATTGCTGCTTGGTCCCCGCATGTCCTGACTTTGCCCCGCACCCGTTGAGGCTGTTGCCCTTTCTGTACTTGCCCAAGGCCATCTAACTTAAAAAACCGCCCAGCCCACGCCACACAACCCCTGCTATCCGTGTAGCCGCTTGTTGCGTGTCAAGGTGTGAACATCTTTGCAGACACTCAGGGTTTCTATGATGGTGAGCGTAGACAGTTCATATTTAAAGATGTTACATTTGTATCGTACACACAAAATGCTGGAATAATAGACATTTTCACCAAACATTGCATCACCTAGGTCTTTCAAGTACGTGCAGTATGCTAAGACATGGAAGAGTGGAAAGTGCTTAACACATTTTATCATGGAATTCACTTGGGATGATCCTGGCACACCCTATAAAGATATGGTGACGCTGCTTATACTATTCGATCACGCGGATAACATCGTCTATGTGAAGACGAAGGAGAATATCTCATGGATGTGTCAAATCTTTAAGTTTGCTGCTATTCAAGATCTAATATTCCACAGGTGTCCTTCTCTTCAACGCCTCAGGGACATGTATGAAAAAAGTGTTGCTGTCTCTGCTTATGAAAATGAAAAATTAGTTTTAAGTTGGATCAGAAGTAAATAAATTTTTACCTCGCAATCTCTGTGTTCTTTTTTCTCAATCCTGCTCCCACTCTGACAGTGTACAGGTTTTTAACCACAAGCTATGTCTGTGGTTTTCTTAAAGTACAGGAGATGTAATTTTAGACATGTCTTCTATATACCTTTGTAAGCAGACATGGTCATGTGCCTCCTGCTCCCAGAACCCAATTCATGCTGTATGATAGGCGTAATTCCATGCAACCATTATATATATTTTGTTATCTCTAATCGTAAGCTTCACCTCCTTAAGGGCAGTCATCTTCAGCAAAAACTAATGTCATTTGAGACAGTGCTCCCACACCAGCGGCAGCAGCAGTTTAATGGGAAACTTCAGTGGCGATTGCTAGGAAGAATGAACCCTGTGCTATTCTGGGAAGTATTGCAATATCTCTCAGTGCTGGACCCACACCTCAACTATATGCATCATCGCGCCAGCAACAGTGCCTAGGTGAATGCGTATTTTGACAGGAATTTGAAAGGGATGCCACTACATCATGGTTGCAAGTCCTGAATGGACACCTACGCATCGCTGGGCAGTTGACGGCCACGTCGCCACTTCCCAGGGCCCACCGATGTACCCGGACTCATGCGTCAGTGATGGGCATCAAGTAGTGGGATGTGATTTTTCCATATTCCATAACTATATTCCATCAATTTCACAGACCAATAGGATGCTGCAAATTAAAAGTAACTAGCCCATACATGTGAAGAATATAGATTTAATTAATTTGGATAAATTTTTTACATCTATGTGGTATTAGCGGTACAATGGTTATGTGGATTGTGTGTATCAGTGGGTGATATGGAGAACAATAGGTTAAGTATCTGTCAATCAAAGGAGACATCCGAGACATCCGAAGGCGAACGGCAGCTGAAATAGAAAGAAAGAAGCAGGAGACGGACCAAAGACACCCCCTGTTTCAAGAGAACATCAACTACCAAGACTCAAATCGAGAAAAAGTTTCCTCCAGAGAAAGCAACCAATTCAGACAACACCTGCAAATCGTAGGATGCAACTCTGGCGTAGCTCATCATTAGAGAAATATTGGGACAACCCCAAAGAAGAACTTGCTGCAAGTCATCACCTCCCATACTAGACATGAAAGATCCTCAATAGACTGAGAACTACAGTATCTTGGTGTAAGATGAAGAAATGGGGATACATCGCAGGAGACGATCTGTGTGAGTGCGATGAACCTCAAGACCACCAGCAGCTGGTCGACTGCAGGAAACTATCAGAACCTGTTCCATGGACGATCTGGCTGTCGCCAATGAGAAGCAGTCCGTGAAACGGAATTCTGGGCAGCACATGGAATATAAATATGCATATATACTTAGTAATCGTTTTATATATATTATGTATAGAATTTTAATGAATGAATCTGTGTGTTAAATGTGCTTTGAATGAAGTCTCTGTGCCATAATTCAGCCAAATAAATCATGAACCACTCAATCTGCAGACGACTCCTGACGATAATGACAGAGAAAGTCGTCGAAAGTTTGTGCTCACACACAAATCTGACGCGGCTAGAAATCCGTGAAGCATTTATCCAGGAAGATCGCCTCGAAAACCTGCGTTCTCACGTCACGTATTGTTAAGGGACCCGCAGTTCCATTGGCCCTGGGAGGCCTCGCGCGAGCCCAAAACCGGTCGCGGCGCTCCCGTTTCCTACGACGCGAGACGATGACGTCATAGTGAGGTCACAGTGCCCGCCCTCCCCCTCTCCTCGCTAGCCAAGGCCGTCTGCTCCCACACGCGTCAGACACTGGTCGCCGTGCCCCCAGCGCGCGTGCTCGCTTAGCCAATCACGGCCGGGCTCGTGACGTCACAGCGGCAGTGGAAAAACGCTACGGCTGCCGGCACGCGAACTCGGCGAAACGTAGCAACTTTTAAGGCTACTCGACTCGCAATTCCTGGGAGAGAACTGCGTGCACGACGCGCGGAAACGTCCGCAGGAGGTGCACTAGGGGGTTAACCTCGCGAAAGAGCTGACACAGTTGCATCTTACGAGCGGCAGTTTCTCCGTACCGGAGTCCGGAGCTGCAGCATATGCCTATGCTCCAGCTCCCAAGGAGATTCCGCGGACGCTATGTGCAGGCATGGTCTTCCCTATGACTATCTGCGATAAGATGCACTACTTCATCACTTTCAGAAAAGAATCGTTATTGGCAACACACGAGTAGTAGGATTAATAATGTGTTTTATTTTATTAGTTATTTATTCTTACTTCTTTCCTTAGTTTCGAAATGACGATGGCCGCAATAGAGAGGATATAAAATGCACAGTGGCAACTGAAAGTGAAGCATTTATTAGCGCTGAATACACGAGAGACCTTTAGTAAGTAACGCACCCCATTTTTATTTTTTTATTTTTTTAATGAGGTTGGTTTTATCCAGGGTTCCAGTACTCCATGTTAACCCCCAATACTCCATATGATCCCCGTCACATCTGACTACGAAACCCTATTTTTCAACGTAATCACCGTTCATTTCGACGATGTCATTCCACCTTACTGGCAGGGCACGTATGCTCGTATGGTATCATTCCTGCTCAGCGGCGGAGTCAACATCTGGCTGCATCAGTAACCATCCCGCCATCCACGCACTGCTTCGTGCAGAGTGCATTCTCCACTGGGTCGAACAGATAGCAGTCGGACGGTGCGAGATCTACGCTGTTGGTCGGATGATGAAGGACATCCCAATGAAGTTTTGTGAGCTCCTCTAGGTTGTACTTGCGTGAAACGTTAAGTCTTTGAGAATACTTTTTGGATTGAACATCTCGGGATTATAAACCTCGTTTCGTAATCTTTCTTGTTTGCTATATGACCAGAATTTTGCTAGAAAAAGCCTCTCAAATTCTTGACATGAACTGCATAGTTCGCTTACGTCATTAACCCATATCGCCGCTTCTCCTACTATTTTAGACACAATAAATTGTATTTTATCTTTTTCTGTCCAACCTTGAGGAAATACTCGCTTAAAACTATTAATGAATACCTTAGGGTGTATATGAACACTATTTTTCTCGATTAAGAATGTAGGGAATTGTCTACTCTTAAAAATACTGGTTTCAATTCTCTAGTTCGACAAATATCCCTGCTGCATTCGTGGTTCCGAATCCCAGCCAGACATTTCTTCGTTTTCGTACAGTTCCCTGCCAAGTTTTACCCGTTTTTTCGGTCTAGAATTAAAATCATGATCAGAAAGGATATCGGTTTGCATCACTCCGCTATCCAATCTGTCCATCACTTCGATATGAATTTCATTACTAGAAATTTTAGAATCTTATTTTAATTGTTGTTTTGAAACTTCCTCTAACGGTTTTTCCTTTATTATCTTAAATTCTTCCTTATACCCATTAATAATTTCCTGACATGACCGTTGAATATCATTTATAATATCAGATACCTGATTGGGAACTTTGGAGGATTTTTCTTCGAACCATTGGGATAGTCTCTCCTCAGCACCCTTAGATTGTTCCTCTAAATAATTATGAACGGCTTCTTTAGTATTAAGTTCTAACTTATTCATTCTATCAGACAAGTTATTAACATTACTTAAGATCTGATCTTGATTAGATTCTAAATGCGTAACTTTAATATTTATGGTATCGTACTTTTCAGTAACCTCTTGTACGTCACCTTGAACCTTTTCAAATCTTTTCTTAAAATGTGATTCTACGTTGTCTAATTTATCGGATAATTTTTTATTTTCTTTTAAAATATTTTCCTCTAATTCAGCAAAACGTTCTGCTTCTTTAGCTGAAGGCTCTGTTTCTTTCGCTGCAACGATTTCTTCCAATTTAGCAGCAATGTTTTCTTCCAACTTAGCAAAAAATTTTCTGCTTCTTTTGCAGAACGCTCTGCTTCTTTTAATCTACTATCTTTTGCCAATTGTTCTTTAAATTGTGAAAGAATATTAATTAACATATTAGCATCTAAGTATTGGTATTACTAGATTGAGATGTACTCCCATCACCAAACACAGTACCCGTATTCTGCGCTTCCCCCAAGTTCACATTAACATCAGTAGTTGTCTCCATATTCTGAGCAATATTTGAATCACTAACGTTTACTTTTGAATCAACGGGATCTAATCCCTCTACCACATTTGTCTGTACATCAGGTTCCCCTAAGTGTAAATATTTCCATATCATCCATTCTGTTTCTACGTCTGCTAGCCGTTTATAAAATCAATATTAATCACCACACGCCTTTTTAAAAAATATTCTTCACTCCCTACACTACAGCAGTACTACAAAAGGTGACACAAAGAAATAATCCCTATCATGATTTCCTTGGATAAAATAATAATTAAATACCTGAGGTCCATTCTTTTGCTTGGTAGTAGGAGTAGTAGACTCTCGTAGAGACGAGCAGTGTGGCACAGTAGTCGACTGTACTCTCGTGGTTCCGTAGATCCGCTGCGTTGTGATTGGCTGCACTCTCGTGGACTCGAAGTCCAGCGCTGTCGCCTATTGGTCGCGCTGTGTCGTCCTCTGCGTTGCCGGCTGCCTCCCTCAGCCGTTGGAAAGTCCCCCGTTTCTCGCACTCAACAGCAACCTGTGAAACAAACTGCCTACGACCTCCTTCTTCCTAATAGGCGAACCTCAACACCCGTAGCGGCTTCAAATCTTGCTCTACCAATCTTTGTTCGAGCCCCGCGTTGTACGGCGCCAAATACGTGTAGCAGCCCTTTCTCTGTTTTCGCTTTTTCGTCTAATACGTGAAAGTTTAATTTTAGTTTTTACACATTGACTGTCATTGAAGGGTTTTACTTTTATTTAATATTGTCCCGGCTAAGTATCAGTTTGATTACTTTTAAAACCCAATGTTAAACGTGGGTCACTACACGTATAGTCTTCCCAAATCTGAGAGAAAACATCTTTAGTAGCTTTACTGCCAATGTTCACAGACGACAATACTTTAAACTTTCGTTCAATTGTTTTAGTTACTAATCGCCAGTTTGTTCTTGGCACAGATCACGTAACCTTAACGTTTAATAATCTAAGTTACATTTATGTTCAAGACTTGTATTAAGTTTCATATTAACAACGTCAGTTTATTGACAAGAATTATTAATAAATACACTCCTGGAAATTGAAATAAGAACACCGTGAATTCATTGTCCCAGGAAGGGGAAACTTTATTGACACATTCCTGGGGTCAGATACATCACATGATCACACTGACAGAACCACAGGCACATAGACACAGGCAACAGAGCATGCACAATGTTGGCACTAGTACAGTGTATATCCACCTTTCGCAGCAATGGAGGCTGCTATTCTCTCATGGAGACGATCGTAGAGATGCTGGATGTAGTCCTGTGGAAAGGCTGGCCATGCCATTTCCACCTGGCGCCTCAGTTGGACCAGCGTTCGTGCTGGACGTGCAGACCGCGTGAGACGACGCTTCATCCAGTCCCAAACATGCTCAATGGGGGACAGATCCGGAAATCTTGCTGGCCAGGGTAGTTGACTTACACCTTCTAGAGCACGTTGGGTGGCACGGGATACATGCGGACGTGCATTGTCCTGTTGGAACAGCAAGTTCCCTTGCCAGTCTAGGAATGGTAGAACGATGGGTTCGATGACGGTTTGGATGTACCGTGCACTATTCAGTGTCCCCTCGACTATCACCAGTGGTGTACGGCCAGTGTAGGAGATCGCTCCCCACACCATGATGCCGGGTGTTGGCCCTGTGTGCCTCGGTCGTATGCAGTCCTGATTGTGGCGCTCACCTGCACGGTGCCAAACACGCATACGACCATCATTGGCACCAAGGCAGAAGCGACTCTCATCGCTGAAGACGACACGTCTCCATTCGTCCCTCCATTCACGCCTGTCGCGACACCACTGGAGGCGGGCTGCACGATGTTGGGGCGTGAGCGGAAGACGGCCTAACGGTGTGCGGGACCGTAGCCCAGCTTCATGGAGACGGTTGCGAATGGTCCTCGCCGATACCCCAGGAGTAACAGCGTCCCTAATTTGCTGGGAAGTGGCGGTGCGGTCCCCTACGGCACTGCGTAGGATCCTACGGTCTTGGCGTGCATCCGTGCGTCGCTGCGGTCCGGTCCCAGGTCGACGGGCACGTGCACCTTCCGCCGACCACTGGCGACAACATCGATGTACTGTGGAGACCTCACGCACCACGTGTTGAGAAATTCGGCGGTACGTCCACCCGGCCTCCCGCATGCCCACTATACGCCCTCGCTCAAAGTCCGTCAACTGCACATACGGTTCACGTCCACGCTTTCGCGGCATGCTACCAGTGTTAAAGACTGCGATGGAGCTCCGTATGCCACGGCAAACTGGCTGACACTGACGGCGGCGGTGCACAAATGCTGCGCAGCTAGCGCCATTCGACGGCCAACACCGTGGTTCCTGGTGTGTCCGCTGTGCCGTGCGTGTGATCATTGCTTGTACAGCCCTCTCGCAGTGTCCGGAGCAAGTATGGTGGGTCTGACACACCGGTGTCAATGTGTTCTTTTTTCCATTTCCAGGAGTGTAGGTTCACTCATACCATCTCATTCATTGAAGTTCTTTAATTAGATGTCTAAGAAGGATTCGCGCTAGCATCAGAGATATTAACTTTCGGCAAATAAGTTATTTCTATTTAATATCCGCAAAGTGTCATTCACTATGATCAATTGCCGCGTGAAGTTAAGGCTTCCCATTATCACAATGCAAAGTCCGAATCCGGTTAAAATTCTCAACTCAGTAAAGCGTTTAAATATTCACACGAATTGACATTAAAGCTAAAGAGATTAGTATTCGCCTTCTCGTTTATTTAATCTGATAAATATCCAAATTAAAGTCTTCGATTGACAATCCTCAAAAACAATCTCGTCACTATCTATTGTTGATCCCCGTTTAATAAAGTCCCAAATGTTGTTCTCCTAAGCTGTACGTCCTAAATAACTTCCGAACTAGAACAAACTAGAGACTGGAGTATCGAGTATCGTAATTACAACGCATGGCTATTTATACTTTGATAAACACTATCTTTGGTGTCCCAGACCTACGTGCTGTGACTATAATATTGATTTTCTTACGTATTGGAATAACTAATATTTTAATACTTTATACTGTTTTTCCCCCTTCCCATGTTTCTAAAATTTATAGTTAAATTTTCCTTTTCTTTTCTTTTGCTTTCTGTACTAGATGTTTCCCTCTGTTTGTTTTTTATTTATTTTTCGTATTTACTACTTGTGGAGGGACTTGGGTCATTTTGTTAATTGATATTTTATGACATAGGAGCTAATTTGGGAGCTACTTTTGTTTTTTCAACACCGAGAGACGCTGTAGGTGTTACAGTACGCACTTCTCTTCCTTACACGAGGCATCACAACAACGTTTCACCAGGCAACGCTGGTCAACTGCAGTTGGTGTTTGAGAAATCGGTTGGAAACTTTCCTCATGTCAGCACGTTGTAGGTGTCGCCACCGGCGCCAACCTTGTGTGAATGCTCTGAAAAGCTAATCATTTGCATATCACAGCATCTTCTCCCTGTCGGTTAAATTTCGCTTCTGTAGTGGTGTAGCATTTTTAATGGCCAGTAGTGTAGTAAACAATAATGGTGATACCACACTTACCTGGGGCACTCGTGACGATACACTTGTGTATGATGAACACTCACCGTCAAGGACAACATTGTAGTCGTATGATAACACACTTTTTCGTTTTGTGAAGTGCATTGTTTTACATTTCCGAAAATTAAAGATAAACTGCCAATCCTAGCATCACTTCGAAATATAGTTAAGAACTAACTGAATATTTGTAGTGAGAACGGCAGAACCACACAAAACATTGCAAATATTATGTCGCGATTTCTGAAAAGCAAAAGTATATTGGGTAAAATGAAGCTGGCAAATGAAGAGGAAGCTTTCAATATTGAAAATCATGCTGAATTTGTGACTTTCGAAGATTTCTCGGTATGGCGGATGCAGCGTCTTATAGTGATGGACAGTCATGAGAGGTGCAGATTCAAGTGTGCCTCATGGATGTGTGTGGGAATCGTTGTTCTGCGCGTTGTATATCAACATAGATAGCGACAATATTTATAATAAGCTAAGAATTTTTGCAGATGTTGCAGTAATCTGAAAGAAGCTGCACAACTATCCAGTTAGATCTTATTAGATTTGAAAGCGATGCAGTGTTGGCAATTTATCTTAAATTTTCAGAGATGAAAACTGTGCAATTCACAAAACGAAAAATATATGTTATCCTACGACAACAATAAGAATGGGTTACCACTGAAATTTGTCGGTCATACTAATACTTGCGCGTAACATTTTCTAAAGATATGGGATGGAACGATCACATGTTAGTCTATTGCTCAAGTATGTATGACCCATACCACATAGGACTAACAAGGGCTATTCAATGTATACAGAAAAAGTCAGCATGAATGGTGACAGGTTTTTGCACCCGAGGCAAAGTGCCACAGTGTTGCTGAAAAACTTGACCTGGCTGACGTTTGAAGATAGACGCAAACTGTTCTGCGAAAGCCTAGTTACAAATCTGCAAGAGCGAGTTTAACAAGGGGGCCGGGACGGGAGGAGAGGTGGGATACTTTTTGGTGAACTTCTCAAAATACTTCCGGACGTGGCAAGCAGTGATGAACATGTACATTAAAAAAAATGAGATACGGAGTGGAGTGGTGGATCTAGGATACGTAGAATCTAAATACGAGGTGTGGCTAGAAAAAAACCGGACTAGTACTGGTGAAACAATAAAACGAATGCAATAAGGCTGAAAGTCGCGTGGCCTGTCACGTGAATCTCGCTCCGCCCACTGCTCGAGTTTCATCTGCCTCCTGCACTCAGTCTGCCCGTGGCGTCTGTTTTAAGTAGTTGACGTTTTGTCTGTGCGTCGGAAAATGTTGAGTGTACAGAAAGAACAGCGTGTTAACATCAAATTTTGTTTCAAACTAGGAAAATCTGCAAGTGAAACGTTTGTAATGTTACAACAAGTGTACGGCGATGATTGTTTATCGCGAACACAAGTGTTTGAGTGGTTTAAACGATTTAAAGATGGCCGCGAAGACACCAGTGATGACACTCGCACTGGCAGACCATTGTCAGCAAAAACTGATGCAAACATTGAAAAAATCGGTAAACTTGTTCGACAAGATCGCCGTTTAACAATCAGAGCAGTGTCTGAGTTAACAGGAGTTGACAAGGAAAGTGTTAGGCAGATTCTTCATGAAAGTTTCAACATGAACAAAGTGTGTTCAAAAATGGTTCCAAAGTGTCTCACAATTGAACAGAAGGAACGCCGAAGAATGATTTGTTCTGACATCCTGGAAAACATTGAAAATGATTCCATCTTCTTACAAAATGTTATTACTTGCGATGAATCGTGGTTTTTTACTTACGATCCCGAAACTAAACGCCAATCGATGCATTGGAAAACTCCTGGTTCTCCACGACAAAAAAAAGTACGAATGTCAAAATCGAAATTCAAGGCAATGATGATTGTTTTTTTTTTGACATCAAAGGGATTGTGCACATTGATTGGGTACCAGAGGGACAAACAGTGAATCAGCGTTACTACATTAGCGTCCTGGCTACCCTACGTGAGCGAGTACGGAGAAAACGGAACGATTTGTGGAGAAAAAAGTCATTGATCCTTCACCAAGACAATGCCCCAGCTCACAGTGCGTTGTCAGTGAAGACGTTTTTGGCAAAACACAACATTCCCATCTTAGATCATCCACCCTACTCACCTGATTTGGCCCCCTGTGATTTTTTTCTTTTCCCTAAAGTCAAGTCAGCTTTGAAAGGAACTAGATTTGAGACTGTTGAAGCAGTAAAAGAAAAAGGGACGGAAGTAATGTATGGACTTACCGAAAATGATCTGCAGCATTGCTATGAACAGTGGAAAATTCGTATGAAGCGGTGCAGAGACCGAGGAGGAGAGTACATTGAAGGAGATAACATGAAATTGTAAATAATTGTAAATAAATGTTTTTTCCAGCATCAGTCCGGTTTTTTTCTAGCCGCACCTCGTATATCACACAATTTAAGTAAAACTGAACACGTGCCGTTATTCAAGCCTTTGAAAATTCATGGTTCAGAGCAAACACGAACCTGTCTGCATATACGCTTTCTGCAAGGAAGAAGTAGTCCATTACGGCCAACTGGAGGTGCTAATTCAAGTAATGCGATTTGCATTCCAGTCACGCACAGACCGGCTGTTAGCATTAGTTTTGTTCGTTTGTGCTCCCTCATAATATTGCATAGAACCAGTATTAATTAGAATTATTGCGAGGTCACAGTTACTTACCTTCTGACCACATTTTTGATAGAATATAGAAACTTATACGAAGAAGGCCAGCAGTTGTAACCGAAGAGGGATATAGTGAGGTCTACCAGTCAGTGAGTGAATTAAGAAACCTTGGTGAATATTAGGGAGTAATAGAGATGAACCCTCTATCTACAGGCCTACAAAATTTATATCACGTAGGTGAAAAGAAACGAATTTTCATATGCAAGTACGAAGCTATGGGAAACACTCATACTAATACGGCAGCAACTGCATTATAGAGATCCAAGTAAGATGTATGAGAGCGGAAGCTTCTTTAGAAACTTGGGTGGACCATCACGCAATTCTGAAGTACTTGTCACCTGTCGAATCTCAGATGAAAAGAAGAAAGATATTGATGGTTTGCTGCAAACTTTTTTCAGAAAACTGGAAGAAATGTGAAGTGTTTTCGTCGATGTACATCCATCACTGACGATAAACCCGTATTGTTCAACACAGAGGTAGAGGAAATGTTTTTGATTGTTTAGAAGATGCTACTGGTTTATATGACTAAGTGTTACAGTTACTCACAGGAACCGTTCTAATAATACGTAATCCCATTGTTACATCATTTTGCCGGCAGGCGTGGCCGAGCGGTTCTAGGCGCTACAGTCTGGAGCCGCGCGACGCTACGGTCGCAAGTTCGAATTCTTCCTCGAGCATGGATGTGTGTGATGTCCTTAGGTTAGTTAGGTTTAAGTAGTTCTAAGTTCTAGGGGACTGGTGACCTCAGATGTTAAGTCCCATAGTGCTCAGAGCCATTTGAACCATTTTGTTGCATCATTTTATTCTGTTAAGATGATTTGAAATACTTTAAATAATTGTGAAGCAACAGTAAAATCAGAACTTTTGGTAAAACACGGAATATCAATGCTACAAATGCTAGTTTATAATTTTTCCCATGCTATTACATACTGAATTGCTACAAATACGTAACATATGGTATAGCAAACATTGTGTAATAAGATGTACGTTATTTTCGAAAAACAAGATATTTGCTTTCGAAAATCGTTCAAAGCTGAACGTATCTAAATGGTTCATGCAAATGAAAACATGTCCCTATTCAAATGTACATTCTAAAGAAATATATTCATTTCAGATTTCATTTATAGATATTAACTATTTTTGGGCAAAAGCAAAGGCGCTTGCAATGCTGTGTTGTTTTTATTCATACCGATGCCTGAAACAAGTTTTATTTTGATTATCAAATACTGCATTCAGTGGACATTTTCGTCTTTGCATGTTACCTCCTCGTTTGTGATCTCATTATGTGCTTTATCCTAAAATTTTGGAAAAAAGTTCTTCTCTGAATTCTTCTCCCAGATTCCATAGTTGTTTTAAAATTTTCTGTGAAATTTAGCTTAGAAATTTGTATCTTATTTGTAGATGTGACTCTCCACAACAAAAGTCATATTCATATTTTTCGGATACAGAACACTGCTTACACATCAGTATATCAGTAAAAAGTATATTCAGGATAAAATCAGCCACAGTCTACAAAATAAATATTATTTAACTTTTTGTGGTGGTCGTAATTCACACACCACCTCCCTTCTTGGTAATACACATTATGGAAAATGCATTGGTATTGCTGAGAATCTGCTAGAAAACATTTTCTTGTTCTGGACCGTTCTTACGCAACTGTGCCTATTTAAAAGTTATGTTATTAATATAACTCAACAAAAATTAATGACTTTTTGATTTTTTTGTTGTGGTCATAATTCCCCCTCGCTCCTTGGAAGTACACATTATGGTATTGCATTGGTATTAGTAGGATAAAATGATGAATGTAGGAATATACTAAAAACCCTTCCATACGACTCCTGTAAGGATCATGAAGACAAGATCAAATTAATTACAGTTTGCACAGATGCAATATAACAATCAATCGCCTTTTGTGACATACACAAAGGGGGCAGGAAGGAGCCCTAATAACTGCTACAGTGGGAAGCACTCTCTACCACAGACTTCACAGCAATTTGCAGATTATAGCTGTCGATGCAGCGTTTCTTTCTCGATTTCACAAGTTGCATCTCATGTAAGAATGTAGAGCAGGTTCTTGTAAGTAGGCCAGTAGTGCAGTGACGATCCTCCTACAGCTCGTATTGAATACTAATCAGACCTCCTCCGACCGTGAGAATGTTTTTCAACTGCTGTAACTATCATTTTCAGTAAGCAAAGAACATACGTCCCATTTGACTCACGTCAGCAGCAAAGATATACATGCAGCTTGTGGTCTGAAAGTGTATGAGATCCACTGACAGAACCCCAGTTACAGTGCATGAAAAATGCCATGGACAGTCGCCTGGAGTAGCATGAGGAGAGTGACAGTGGTGGTGGGGGTCGCTCAGAGTGCTGTAGGGGAAATGCCAAGTGCTGGAGGGGAAGTGCCATTCTAAACTGAAGCCTACACTCACATTTTTGGTAAATATTAAGTGGGGACCCTCGACACGCACACTTGTATGGTGACCATTCAAAAAGATCTGTCACCTCTTCTTTGGTTGGTATACAAAAATAATTCCATAGCTATTTATTTTCATCTGGTTTATTAACCATTTGTAACTTTCAAAGAAGAGTAATTATTTATTTATTTACCGTTTGGCATTATATATGAACAGTGATTTGTAATTGTGGATTACATAGTTCTAAAAAATTTTACAAAAATATATTAATTTCATAATTTATAGTTTAAAAAATAAGTCTATAAATTAATGCCTGATTTGTCGATCCATTCAAGGGCTGCCTCTGTCACTTCAAAGAAATCTTCCAAGTTTCCATGGTAGACTCTTCTGATACAGCTTTTTACAATGTGATGGATCGTCTGGTGTTCATTTCCACAGTCACACTGAGAACATGAAACCCTTCCCTATCGGTAGAGGTTTTCAGCACAAATGCCGTGGCCTGTGGGGATCCGATTAATTGTTTTCCAGGCACGTCGCGTTAGTTCCATACCGGCTAGTCTTGTGTCAGGTCTTTGGAGGGTTCGATGTTCCTCATGGGCAATAGTGTTCCACATTTCTGTGCACTTTTTGTTGATACTGAAAGTAGCTGCCTGTAGCGATTCTGCCTGTAGGACAGATGGCTGCCTGGATTTTAATCGGTTCATTCGGAGTGCAGGAACGTCACAGTGCATTGGAAGGTCGGGTCTTCGGAGGTCTGGTGACGCAATGTTGCTTAGAGGTGGTAACCAGTATAGACGAGTAGATCTGATGCAGCCTGTTATTGTCCTCATTGCTGCATTTAGTTCCACGTCAATTTTCCTCACATGTGTACTATTCAGCCACACTGGGGCACAGTATTCATCAACAGAATAGACCAGCCCTAAGGCAGCGCATCGCAGTGTCGTACCTCTTGCGCCCCATGAGGTAACACTCAGCCTCTCTAGGAGGTGAGGTGTTTTCTATGTGCTTCCTGTAAGAGAGGGTTTTATCAAGAGCCACTCCTAGATATTTTGGAGAGTCTTGGTGGTGAAGGACCTGACCATTAAAGGTGACATTCAACTTCGCACTGGCCATTCTGCTGTTACGGTGAAATCAGCTGAATTCAGTCTTCGTTGGATTTGGTATCAGTCTCTACTTTTTGAAGGATTCATCTATTGTGCTTAGATCTGTGGATAGGATCTCCTGACCAGCTTTAAGAGATCTCTGCTGGATGGCCAAGGCCAGATCGTCTGCATAGGAGAACTTCCTTGACTCTATTTCATGGAGGTCAGATGTATACAAGTTGAACAGGATTGGTGCCAAAACTGAGCCTTGAGGAAGATCATTATTAAGTTTCTTCTGTCTGCTTAGTTGGTTGCCAAGGACTACTCGGCAGTATGTCTCAGATAGCATGTTATTTATGAGCCTGATTTTGGTTTGGCAGTGTATCACACTAGCGAGTTTGTACAAGAGTCCTTGTCCTCAAAGTGTATCATAGGCAGCTGTAAGATCAATAAAAGCCACTGATGTTTTAAGGCGACCTTGGAATCCAGCTTCTATGCGTGTAGTTAAGCTTAGCACTTGGTCTGCGCAGCTTCTGTTTGGTCTTAATCCTGCGTGTTCGATGGGAGTAACTTCATGGATCTTTGGGCCGATTTGGCTGAGGATGACTCTTTCCAAAAGCTTGTAGGAGCAGCTCAGGAGGGCGATTGGGCGATAGCTAGCAGTTTTGTTCGCTGCTTTACCCGGTTTCAGTATTGCTATGATTTTTGTTTTTTCGACGGCTTTTGGAATGTTCCCTGATAGCGTAAGAAACGAGTCCTGTTTCCACAATTGATGAGGAACTCTGGGTATATCCCACGAAATCCTGGAGCTTTGCCTTTTTTCATTTCTTTGATTGCTGCAGTGATCTCATCTACAGTGAAGTCTCTAGAGTGCTCTGATTTGTTGGGTGCCTTCTGATTCAGGCTTTTTCTTAACCATTCTTGTGTGTAGCTTATGTGAGGATGCTTTGGAGAGAGAACTTTTCTGTTCGCAGTCTGGTCTCGTGTTACTTCAGGATCTTTTCGGGAGGGTGGTCGATTTCCTCCCAGTTTTCTCAAGAGATTCCACGCCTCTCTGCTTGACCTCTTAAAATCCAAACTTTCTGGTTTTCGCTTCCAGCACTCTTTACGAGCTTTATCAAGATGTTTTAGGAGTTCTGCAACAGTTCCTCTGTCATTGATGGTTAAACAGAACTGATGCAGTTCTTCGCAGTCATTACTCCAGACTGGGATAAATTCTCCCCGGATTCCTCTAGGCATGCATTTTTGAGAGAAGGGTAATGATTGGAAAATTTTGAGTAAAACTTACACATTTCTCTTGTTGCCATGCTAACATTTACTTCTTCTGCCAAAACTTAGCGGAGTTTACACAGTCTCACCTCACTAACATGTTGCGCAGATGCAGTTGGATAGTGTTCTGTTGGTTGTCTGATTGTCAGGTTACCATCAAAGGAAGTTGCCACATTTTACACTGCGACAATAGTTGTACAGAAAGATTTCGTTTGCTGTCTTGTGTACATTTATATGAACGCGTGGTGTCTGTACTTTCGGACGTGTCTGGTAGAACAGATACCACGCGAAATCCGCAGCTCTGACACGTATTATGCAAACTGAAGGTGGAGGGACAGAAAGGGAAGGAACTAGTGGTGTCAGCAGCGAGAGAGAAAATGTGTGTCGGAGCAGTACTCGAACCCAGCATTTGCTGCGCTCCCCGGACACAGTGTTCACCGCAGGTGAGCGGACTGCCCCGGCACGCTCCCAGCCCTGCCACCTTCAGTCCCTGTCCGTGTCTTCCACGCTCGCTAATTTTAGATTCACGCTGGAGGTCGAACAAAAATTTGCATCCACACTGTCAGTTGTGGACTCATCGCTCATTGAGGCGAATCAATTTTATGAATGCTTGGTGTCCGTTCTTTCGGACATTCCTGGTGGAAGCGGAATGTAAACGTGCATCTGCACTGAAGGTTGTGGGTTTAATGCACATGCAATTTACGTTCGAACTCCTGGGCAGATCTAAAATTAGTGGATATGGAGGACATGATTGGGACTGTGGATAAGTGGTGCTAGGTGGGAACCTGAGTCATCTGGGAAGCATGCAGAGATAGTCCGCGCATTGCTGATAAACACCTTGTCCAGGTGATGCAGTGGTTAATGTAACGTCCTTGCAAGTAGGTGAGACCGGGTTCGACTTCCAGCCTGAAACATATTTTCGCTCGTCGCCTCTGGCTCCGTACAAAGTCTGGATGCAGCTGATATCATTAGTTCCTTTCTCATTTCTTACTCTTCCACCTTCAATTTACATAACTGAGGTTTCTGTCCTTTCAGACATGTCCAAAAGAACAGACACCACACATTCATAAAATCGGTTCACCTCTATAGGCAATGAATTTTCAGTGCAGATGCACGTTTACGTCCGACGTCCAGCGGGAGTCTAAAATTAGCAAGCAAGGAGGGCATGGACGGGTCTGCATGTAGGTAGGCGGTGCTGGGTCGGCTTCGGAGTGTACCCACGCAGTCCACGCATTTGCGACGAACACTGTATCGGAACGGCGCCGTTGTCAGTGCAACTGCCAAGTACGCAGATCGCAGGTATGAGTCCTGATCTGGCACACGTTTTCTCTCGTCACCGCTGAATCCTCACAAAGTCCTGATGCAGCTTATATCATTAGCTCCATCCCAGTCCATCGCTTTTAGCCCCATCCAACATTAAGTTTAAACGATTTGTCTACTCTTGTTGGTGACAGGAGTTGCTTTGGCCGTGAAGTGGACTAGGGCAATACAATGTTTCTGACATCAGATGGATGTCATTTGCGCTAGTGACATCCAATGCACACATAGCATAAATTCCAAAGGAAAAGTAATGTGACTGGTAGACAACCGCCGAAGCACCCACAGGTCCACTTGGGGACTGAAAAGATAATAAATTCATAATATGCTTCCATTAGGCGAGAACGCTGTGAAGAAGCACAAGCTTTTTATTTATTATTTTTAA
Organism: Schistocerca americana; assembly: GCF_021461395.2. Lineage (NCBI taxonomy): Eukaryota > Metazoa > Arthropoda > Insecta > Orthoptera > Acrididae > Schistocerca > Schistocerca americana. The sequence goes on along the minus strand of NC_060126.1, from coordinate 24,677,942 downwards.
AATTGCGTACAACAGCAAAATAATAGTCCTTGACCGGACACAAGTACGAATATGTAAGTATACTTTTGGAGCCCATGTTTGGTAGATTTTTTACTTCAAATGATAGTTCCCGTCATATCCTTGAATACTGATCATTCTTCCTGGGACACCCAGTCGCCAGCCGTGGTGGCCGTGCGGTTCTAGGCGCTGCAGTCCGGAACCGCGGGACTGATACGGTCGCAGGTTCGAATCCTGCCGCGGGCATGGATGTGTGTGATGTCCTTAGGTTAGTTAGGTTTAAGTAGTTCTAAGTTCTAGGGGACTGATGACCTAAGATGTTAAGTCCCATAGTGCTCAGAGCCATTTGAACCATTTGACATCCAGTCTGTTTTATTACCTATAAGTAATGATTTGCGTGCAACATATAGGGTGATTCAGATGGTCCTACACATGGGTTTTATGCAACCCGCAACTCCTTCAAATACCACGCCCAAATTTTCATATTCTCTTGTTAGCCATGTGCAAACGATTAGTCATAAAAAAAAGAAAAAAAAAACAAACAGAAAAGCAAGACCATTTTTGTAGGAAATGTAATGTAGTTAAATTTTCTATTGAGAGTCATTTTCGCTAGAGGCCGTGGAATTAATCAAGCAAAAGGTACAAAAGCAATCTTCAAAAATGCGTTTTTTTTAATAACTAGAAAACCGTGGCCTCCAGTGAAAACGTATCCCTATACACAATTTAACTACATTAAATTTACTACAGAAAAGTACTGTTCATTTTGTATTACTAGAGGAGGCCGAAATGCACGCGTTTTAGCTCACACAGGCTGGCGTGAGGTCTGTAACAGGAGAAGGGAATTAGAATTTAGAAAAACGGACGTAGCTGGTGGAATACTTCGTTAATGAAGAACGTCAGTCTTGACGGTACATGAATCAATATCAATAGTAACTGATAATGGCGCCTTGCTAGGTCGTAGCAAATGACGTAGCTGAAGGCTATGCCAAACTATCGTCTCGGCAAATGAGAGCGTATTTTGTTCAGTGAACCATCGCTAGCAAAGTCGGTTGTACAACTGGGGCGAGTGCTAGGAAGTCTCTCTAGACCTGCCGTGTGGCGGCGCTCGGTCTGCAATCACTGGTAGTGGCGACACGCGGGTCTGACGTATACTAACGGACCGCGGCCGATTTAAAGGCTACCACCAAGCAATTTTTTCTGTGAGAGCAATAGCTTGCATGTAGTGAGCAAGAGAAAATGAAAATCTCGTGCGTGGTTTTTAAAAGTCATGCAGGTAGCGTAAGACCCAAAGGGTGGAGCAGTGGACTCACCCTGTATGTATTGTGATCTGCTCCATATATTGCTGGCGTTTGGAGCTATGTCTCGCGTCAGTGATGGGAGTATCTGGTTGAAAAAACACCGAAGTGAGAACTTCTGTAAATCAACAGCAGTGAAGTTTGACTAGAATTTATACATATCTATACATGTTATAAATTAAAGACCCCACTACGTTTTTCTGTCTGTTTAGCTAGGCTAATCTTAGGAACTACTGTAAGGATCTTGATGCAGGTTTCACTAATAGACTGATTCGCGGGTTAGTTTTGTGTATATCACTTATCTTAGAAAATAGTGTAAGGAAAGGCAAACCTACGTTTCTAGCATTTGTAGACTTAGAGAAAGCTTTTGACAATGTTGAGTGGAATATTCTCTTTCAAATTTTGAAGGTGTCAGGGGTAAAACAGAGGGAGTGAAAGGCTATTTACAATTTGTACAGAAACCAGATGGCAGTCATAACAGTCGAGGGGCATGAGAGGGAAGCAGTGGTTCGGAAGGGAGTGAGACAGGGTTGTAGCCTATCCCCGATGTTATTCAATTTGTATATTAAGCAAGCAGTAAAGGAAACAAAAGAAAAATTCGGAATAGGAATTAAAATCCATGGAGAAGAAACAAAAGTAAAATTCGGAATAGGAATTAAAATTCATGGAGAAGAAATAAAAACTTTGAGGTTCCCCGATGACATTGTAATACTGTCAGAGACAGCAAAGGACCTGTAAGAGCAGCTGAACGGAGTGGACAGTCTCTTGAAAGGAGGATTCAAGATGAACATCAACAAAATCAAAACGAGAATAATGGAATGTAGTCGAATGAAATCGGGTGATGCTGCGGGAATTAGATTAGGAAATGAGACGCTTAAAGTAGTAGATGAGTTTTGCTATTTGGGGAGCAAAATAACTGATGATGGTCGAAGTAGAGAGGATATAAAATGTAGACTGGCAATGGCAAGGAAAGCGTTTCTGAAGAAGAAAAATTTGTTAACATCGAGTATAGATTTAAGTGTCATGAAGTCATTTCTGAAAGTATTTGTATGGAGTGTAGCCATGTATGGAAGTGAAACATGGACGATAAATAGTTTGGACATGAAGGGAATAGAAGCTTTCGAAATGTGGTGCTACAGAAGAATGCTGAAGATTAGATGAGTAGATCACATAACTAATGAGGAGGTGTTGAATAGGATTGGGGAGGAGAGAAGTTTGTGGCACAACTTGACTAGAAGAAGGGATCGGTTGGTAGGACATGTTCTGAGGCATCAAGGGATCACCAATTTAGTATTGGAGGGCAGCGTGGAGGGTAAAAATCGTAGAGGGAGACAAAGAGATGAATACACTAAACAGATTCAGAAGGATGTAGGTTGCAGTAGGTACTGAGATACGAAAAAGCTTGCACAGGATATAGTAGCAAGGAGAGCTGCATCAAACCAGTCTCTGGACTGAAGACCACATCAACAACAACAACATATCACTGCATATTATAAACAATTCTTCCGGCTGTTGGTACTTACTGGTATCCATGTGAAGGTAGGACAGGTCGCTAGACTTCTTTATATGTACTTCAATGAAACCCTGTATGTGCTTTGCATACGTCACTGCAGACATCTGGAACTGTATTGTGCAGTATATAGCATCTGCTCAAATGTGAAACAAAATTAACGTAAATAACTCCACTTTCTAATAACCAGAGAGTAAATTCTAGCTTTCTTCAGGATATACTGTGCGTTTGCTTAAAAATTTAGCTCTCGGTTGTAATGAGATATCAGCGAGAAGTGTCAAGTGATATAAGTGCTAAGTTTTGGAATAATGCTAAGGAATACTATACGCGCAGCCTAGTGCTAAATCCACTACTTACTAGCCCTTCACACTTACGTACAAATTCGGACACATAGGCCTACATTCCTCATTGCCCTAAACCATTCCCCTGATCCATCGCAATGAACACACTCACCACACAAACTAATCCAATCTGAATACTGTAGCACTACATACTGATACGAACCTGCTGGCGTTTCAGAGTTGGCAACAGACTTGCAAGTTTCCACCAGACAGCAATAGCGGTCATCAGGATCTGGCACACCCAACGGTGCGCACCCGCTGAGCCATGCCTCCAGTGACTCTGTAGCACGAGCGCCCCTTCCGCCACTATACAGGGGGGCGGCTGTCGGCAACATCGTTCGTGCTGAGTTCAGGGAGCCTCATCCTTATTGCTTTGGTATCAGCTGGACTCTGTTTCTTGCAGCCCTGTTTGTAAAGAGTCTTCATAAGCTTGGAGAAGTATAACTTAAGTACGAGGGCAGTTCAATAAGTAATGCAACACATTTTTTTTCTGAAACAGGGGTTGTTTTATTCAGCATTGAAATACACCAGGTTATTCCCCAATCTTTTAGCTACACAACACTATTTTTCAACGTAATCTCCATTCAATGCTACGGCCTTACGCCACCTTGAAATGAGGGCCTGTATGCCTGCACGGTACCATTCCACTGGTCGATGTCGGAACCAACGTCGTACTGCATCAATAACTTCTTCATCATCCGCGTAGTGCCTCCCACGGATTGCGTCCTTCATTGGGCCAAACATATGGAAATCAGACGGTGCGAGATCGGGGCTGTAGGGTGCATGAGGAAGAACAGTCCACTGAAGTTTTGTGAGCTCCTCTCGGGTGCGAAGACTTGTGTGAGGTCTTGCGTTGTCATGAAGAAGGAGACGTTCGTTCAGATTTTTGTGCCTACGAACACGCTGAAGTCGTTTTTTCAATTTCTGAAGAGTAGCACAATACACTTCAGAGTTGATCGTTTGACCATGGGGAAGGACATCGAACAGAATAACCCCTTCAGCGTCCCAGAAGACTGTAACCATGACCTTACCGGCTGAGGGTATGGCTTTAAACTTTTTCTTGGTATAGGAGTGGGTGTGGCGCCACTCCATTGTTGCCGTTTTGTTTCAGGTTCGAAGTGATAAACCCATGTTTCATCGCCTGTAACAATCTTTGACAAGAAATTGTCACCCTCAGCCACATGACGAGCAAGCAATTCCTCACAAATGGTTCTCCTTTGCTCTTTATGGTGTTCGGTTAGACAACGAGGTACCCAGCGGGAACAAATCTTTGAATATCCCAACTGGTGAACAATTGTGACAGCACTACCAACAGAGATGTCAAGTTGAGCACTGAGTTGTTTGATGGTGATCCGTCGATCATCTCGAACGAGTGTATTCGCACGCTCCGCCATTGCAGGAGTCACAGCTGTGCACGGCCGGCCCGCACGCGGGAGATCAGACAGTCTTGCTCGACCTTGCGGCGATGATGACACACGCTTTGCCCAACGACTCACCGTGCTTTTGTCCACTGCCAGATCACCGTAGACATTCTGCAAGCGCCTATGAATATCTGAGATGCCCTGGTTTTCCGCCAAAAGAAACTCGATCACTGCCCGTTGTTTGCAACGCACATCCGTTGCAGACGCCATTTTAACAGCTCCGTACAGCGCTGCCCCCAGTCGGAAGTCAATAAAACTATACGAGACGAAGCGGGAATGTTTGAAATTATTCCACAAGAAATTTCCGGTTTTTTCAACCAAAATTGGTCGAGAAAAAAAATGTGTTGCATTACTTATTGAACTGCCCTCGTACATCTTCTGTTTACTGTATTAACTTGTTCGCTTATCGTTTCTGCTCCTGTCCAGCTTTCCTACGGTAGTTGCTGCGCCACCCTATAGCCCTTCTTACCACTGTCTACGAAATAGTACATAACAAATACCACAGTCTTCTATCGTGACTATAGGCGATATTGTCACGAATGAAACCAGTGTGGCGATTATTATCACCGAAAACAGTAACTGAGCGTTCCTGGAGTTGGCATGCTATAATTAATCGTTCTCTAGTGTTGTTTCCCGTTCCCTGAAGCGTTAGGCCTTGTTAACAGATACAAAGTGAAGGATTGTGAATATCGGTGAATTATCTAAGATGCTCGTTCGCTTGGGTTTGCTTACATTCGCTTCGGTGTAACGGTGGTTTTAAGTGACGTAGTACTGTATAGATTTAATGGGACTGGCGAACCGGGATTACACATGTAAAATTAATCTGAATAAAAGTCTCCAGGCTCGCTTTAACGAGTGAGACTGAGCTAAAGTAATTAAAAGCCCTACACCAGTGCCAGATTCCGAAACCCGAGCACTGGACTGTTAGAAGGTCAAGGCTAACAATTCGGTACACCGCCTTCAAATGGCTGTTTTAAACTTCTGACGACTATTTTCACTAAACAGTGCATGAATATATTTCGAAGTCAACAGAAGAAGAGTTTCCGGAACGATCATTGAAGCTATCTGCGATCCCAACTAAACGGAATAGCTTGGCAAGCTGAAGTTCTCCAAAGGTGAGTCTCGTGACAGGTTCGAAGCGGCCGCCAGGAATTCCTGTCTTGTGACAATCACTGCATTTCAGAGTAGCGCTTGCATCATGTGTTCTTCAACCTCTAACTGCCCCTGCAGATATAACCTCTACAGCTTCCCAAAGTACCATTGAAGTTATTCCCCCAAGTCTCAACACATGGGTTACCATCCTCTCCTCGTTAGTCTCTTCCATTTATTACTTTCTTCACCGACTCTGTACAGAACCTCCTCATTCCTCACCTTATCAGTGAACGTAATTTTCAACATCCTTTAATGGTACTTCATCTCAGACGCTTCGGTTCTCGTCTTTTGTGGTTTCCCCACAGTCCATGATTCATTTCCATCCTGCGCTGTGTTGCAAATGTACATTTCTTCCTCGGATTTAGGCCGTTGTTTGACACTGGAAGACTTCTCTTGGTCAGGATTGCCTATCTGTCTGTGCTAATCATCTTTTTGTGTCCTCCTTGTTTCACCCACATGAGCTTTTCTGCCTCGTCTACCCTGTCGCTCCAATTCTAACTTCATCGCTATTCTCATTTTTGCTACTCCTCATTACTATCGTCTTTCGTCGGTTTACCTCAATCCATGTGAAGTGCTCATTAGACTGGTCCTTGTGCTCAATACGTCCTGCAGTTCTCCTTCACTTTCACTTACAAGGGAAGGCCACGACGCTGGGACCAGGGATTTACTTCAAACTTTGTACAACTTTAGTAGGCCGTTACAATAACATAATGTGCAAGTAGTAACGTGCACTACTCTGGCAATCCCAACAAAATAGCAAGAGAAGTTTTACGGGTCTATTGTGTGTCTTATATATCTGTGCGTATGTGCCGGACGTTCGAGTTCGTGGTTGTCAAGTGGATGAATCCTCGCCACAGCAAAAGGTTCATATCCTTAATAATACACATACAATAATAATACACATACAAAATAATACACAAGATACGAATTCAGTTCCACGTGACTGCAATTTTTCACAGATGTTAAAGCAAGATACAGGATGAGTCAATCGTTTAATGTATACATACATACATAATAATACACATATAATAAAAGTGTCAGTGTTCGAACATCGAATGACGAACGTGTACGAGGCTACGGTTGGACGCCGCTCAAACATTATTTTTGTAGTGCGAGTGTAAATTCTGCGATATTTAATAAATTTGCACCTACATTCTTCGTTCTTGCTACGTTAGCAGCGTCTCACCGTCATGCAGATTAAGTGCCAAATGCCTCTGTGTCTGCCTCTGTGTTGGCAACTGGAAGTGTCGAGGTGCAAAGTAGTTCCGGGTACCTTACCAGACTGCATGTATAAGGGACTTCACAAATCACGAGAGGCACACATTTTCAGGGAAACGCTATGCATTTCTTCGTTTACTTGTCGGTAGTTATAAACATGTTTGTTCTGATAATTAAATTTAATTAAAATTGTAAGTAGTCAAATAACATGAAATTCACTAAAATTTCAAGCAAATACACGTGTCTTTTTAAATTTTATTCCCTCTCAAATATCATATAAATTAAATAACATGACCAGTAATGAAAAAATCTACATTAAAAATTAAGTGTAAGTGGGAGTCAAACCATCGCCTCATAAAAGTTCGTCTTACGCAGCTCGAACGCTAACCACTCGACCACCATGAACTGAACGTCTGGCACCTACGCACAGATACATCAGGTTTTCTCAGAATTGTCAGAATAGTGCACCTTACCACTTGCACATTGTGTTGTTTTAACGGTCTACTGAAGGTGTACAACGTTTGAAGTAAATCTGTGGCCCCATGTCGTGGCCTCCCCTCGTTAGCAATGCCATCAGAGAATCTTGTCGTTGGTATCCCTTCTGCCTGAGTTTTGATCTCATTCTTGCTTCTTCGACGTTTAGATATAACGTTGGAAATTGAAAGACTACCGCCCAGTCTTATACACTTTTTAATGCGAGTACTTGATTTTGGTCTTCCATACGTATTATTCGATCTCCAGTCTAGTACAAATTGTTCATTGTCTGTCTTTCCCTGTAGCTTACCCATATTTTTCTCAGAATTTAGAACATCTTGCGCCATTCGACACTCTCAAACGCCTTTTTCAAGTGACAAATCCTATGATCGTGTCTCGATTCCTCTTATGTTTTGCTACTATTATAAGTCACAAAACTCTCTGGTTCCCTTCCCTTTCTAAAGCCCAAAGATATCGTCATCTGAAAAATCGTCATCCAACAGTGTCTATTTAGAGTACTGTCACAAAGGTGTGCTGACAAGTCATAACGTCATAGCGTCACCGTGTTTGGTAGGTACAAGGAAGCATTTGGTGACGGGTTTACTCGGGAGCGGCTAAGTTGTGTTACATCAGACAACCAGGACGAAGACTTGAAATACACAGTTCACATTGCGTCAGAAATCGTGCTGGCGAGTACGTGGGTACGTCCGTCTTTGAGAGCTATCTTGTCAGAAGCTAAACTTTTTTCTAGAGAGTTGGCTGTAAGGCCTCCGTTGTGGACGGGACATTAAACCTTAACCTTGTTCACGCGAGGGCAAATGATGACTCCAGCGGTCTCACTCCACTCCAGAGCAGTATACAGAGTTTCAGTCAAGGACCACCAGTGTATCCATCGAAATAGAGACCTTCTGCGTACGGTTATGGAAAAGGAATCTTATTATTGTTTCTCCTGCGCTTACGGATGTAGGAAACTATTACGTGGTATCTCTCTTGTCCCTAGAACAGTTTCATATCTACTGCGACTATTATCTTCGTTATTAGTTCTTTCCTTATGATTTTCCGTTCACAACAACATTCTAGTATTGAATGACTTTGGAGGATACGTATTCCGTTCTACGTGACTGCAATTTTTCACAGATGTTAAAATAAAATACAGGATGAGTCAATAGTTTCATAGAACACGAAATTTTTAAAACGAAAAATCATTATTACATTTCTGTTCACAAGTATAACTTTTACAACCACCATGAGAAAAGGTAATACACATGTTTGCAAAAAGAAAGACTATCTACACATGGAATTTTTCGCTTTTTATTACTGTAAATCGTAGCCGGCAGGAACCGGCCTTGGAAAAGACCAATTTTGGCTCCGGAGAAATGGAACACGGGAGGCGTACTGACACTACGGCCTATAGCGACGTAGATTGAAAAAAAAGGCAAACCTATGTGTACAGCACTTCTAGATTTAGAGAGAGGTTTGGACAATGTTGACCGTAGTACACGCTCCGTAATTCTGAAGTCATATGCAATAAATCAAATTAATTGAAAGGTTATCTACATCTTAAAAAGAACTCACACTGAAGTTCTGTGTGAAAAGAGAGGAGACAGTGTTGCAGCCGATAGCCTATGGTAATTCAAGTGTAGACTGAGCAACAGTTAAGGAAAGTAAGGAGTAACTTGGAAATGAAATTAACGCTCAGCATAAGAACTGTAACGTATGCCAATGATATTTTAATTTTGTCACACCTGGAAAAGGACTTGGGAGATCAGTTTAACGAAATTGGTGTACCCTGAAAAGAGGTTGTAAGATGAATACGAATAAAACAACTATAATGGAGTAGTGTCGACTTAAACAGGCAATGCTGTGGGACACTAAAAATATTAGACGCGTTTTGCTATTTCGTCAACAAAATGACTAATCATAGGCGAAGTTCAGAGGACAGACATTCTGACAGGGAAGAAAAAGACAAGGCTTTCTGAACAAGAGAACTATGTTGTGTAAGACAAATTAAAAGTCATAGCTTCCTCTAAAGGTATTTGTTTAGAGTGGTAAGTAGTGGAACTGACACGCTGATAGAATACACAGTGGGACACGAAACTATGGTTAGTATGGTCACCGGCAGAGGCCGAAACGTGAGAAGGCTGCTTTAGTCGTTACAGCAGCAACAGTTGTCTCATATAGAGTAACTTTGTTTAGTTTTTTCCTCGTACTTCAGCAAAGAAATGAACTGTACTGTTGAGTTTTATTGTGTAGACCTGTGTGTAGCAAATTACTCTAAGTTTTTGTTTTTGCTTAAATCTTAGTGCATATCATTGTTTGATGTGGATTCGCCGTGTAATTTTCCGCCACCAGAAGCGCCACGTTTAAATCCAGTATCAGTACACAACATATAATTTAGACCAGTACATTGAAGTTCGCATATTTATTTCCTGCAGTAGCTTTTGGATAAGCAGAGTTTCTAGTAAAAAACAACAGCTGATACGTCCCAATATTCTACACGCTTTCTTCTTGTCCAGTCTCGTAGGTCTTTTTCTTCTTTTTTTTTTTTTTTTTTTTTTTTTTTGTCAGAACCGGTTCCGGCGCAATAAATGGTGTCATCGCCCCTTTCCTGGCCAACCTGTCGGTTTGTTCATTACCACTAATCCCTGAGCGACCAGGGACCCACAATCGGTTTACCTTACTGCTTTCCCCTAGCTCCACAAGGACTTCGTGTCATTCTGCCACGATCTTTGATCTTGTTGCAGAGGCTGCTCAACTGTCTGAAAAAATGAAAATGCTACGACCTCTGTAGCACCTCCGCAAATTCTCCTCCATGCACACCCTGATGGTAGATATTTCTGCTTGAAACACAGTGACCATCTTCCCCAGAGAGATTGCACTCTCCAGCCTTGGCTGCACTCTGTATACCTCAGTCCCAACACCTAGGTTTGTTGTCGAACAGTTCTCCCTTCGAATAGCTGAAAACTGATATCTCACAGGGATCTCATTCTGGTCTGTATTGTCTGTCAGAGTACATTGAGGAAAATGAGTCTTGGGGAGTAGTTCCAACGTTTCATGTAATGTCCTTGTATACTTCCAGTCCCAACACCTTGGTCTGTTTTCGAACCTTCATTGAACCAAACTACACTCCTGGAAATGGAAAAAAGAACACATTGACACCGGTGTGTCAGACCCACCATACTTGCTCCGGACACTGCGAGAGGGCTGTACAAGCAATGATCACACGCACAGCACAGCGGACACACCAAGAACCGCGGTGTTGGCCGTCGAATGGCGCTAGCTGCGCAGCATTTGTGCACCGCCGCCGTCAGTGTCAGCCAGTTTACCGTGGCATACGGAGCTCCATCGCAGTCTTTAACACTGGTAGCATGCCACGACAGCGTGGACGTCAACCGTATGTGCAGTTGACGGACTTTGAGCGAGGGCGTATAGTGGGCATGCGGGAGGCCGGGTGGACGTACCGCCGAATTCCTCAACACGTGGGGCGTGAGGTCTCCACAGTACATCGATGTTGTCGCCAGTGGTCGGCGGAAGGTGCACGTGCCCGTCGACCTGGGACCGGACCGCAGCGACGCACGGATGCACGCCAAGACCGTAGGATCCTACGCAGTGCCGTAGGGGACCGCACCGCCACTTCCCAGCAAATTAGGGACACTGTTGCTCCTGGGGTATCGGTGAGGACCATTCGCAACCGTCTCCATGAAGCTGGGCTACGGTCCCGCACACCGTTAGGCCGTCTTCAGCTCACGCCCCAACATCGTGCAGCCCGCCTCCAGTGGTGTCGCGACAGGCGTGAATGGAGGGACGAATGGAGACGTGTCGTCTTCAGCGATAAGAGTCGCTTCTGCCTTGGTGCCAATGATGGTCGTATGCGTGTTTGGCGCCGTGCAGGTGAGTGCCACAATCAGGACTGCATACGACCGAGGCACACAGGGCCAACACCCGGCATCATGGTGTGGGGAGCATCTCCTACACTGGCCGTACACCACTGGTGATCGTCGAGGGGACACTGAATAGTGCACGGTACATCCAAACCGTCATCGAACCCATCGTTCTACCATTCCTAGACCGGCAAGGGAACTTGCTGTTCCAACAGGACAATGCACGTCCGCATGTATCCCGTGCCACCCAACGTTCTCTAGAAGATGTAAGTCAACTACCCTGGCCAGCAAGATCTCCGGATCTGTCCCCCATTGAGCATGTTTGGGACTGGATGAAGCGTCGTCTCACGCGGTCTGCACGTCCAGCACGAACGCTGGTCCAACTGAGGCGCCAGGTGGAAATGGCATGGCAAGCCGTTCTACAGGACTACATCCATCATCTCTACGATCGTCTCCATGGGAGAATAGCAGCCTGCATTGCTGCGAAAGGTGGATATACCCTGTACTAGTGCCGACATTGTGCATGCTCTGTTGCCTGTGTCTATGTGCCTGTGGTTCTGTCAGTGTGATCATGTGATGTATCTGACCCCAGGAATGTGTCAATAAAGTTTCCCCTTCCTGGGACAATCAATTCACGGTGTTCTTATTTCAATTTCCAGGAGTGTATGTCCCCAGTACGGTGACGAACTTTGTTCGCCCAGGGCCCTCTACTTCCAATTACTACACTGAAAGGCTTGTTGAAGCAGTTGGGAATTATTATATAGTTGGCCAGCATTTCCCCGACCATACCTAAGTCTACCTCACTCAGTATTTTAGTGTGAGATCCTGGATACGCCAGTGAGTTCCAGTTTTTGCCAGTCTTTAACCTGTGCGCTCCAGCTGCTGCCTCCATCTTTACCCACAGGTGTGATGGGGGCATGTCCAGCGTGGCTTCCATCCCAGCAGTGGGTGAGCTGCTAATTCCACCTGTAATGGCTAAGAAAGCCAATCTCTGCACCTTAGCTAGCTCCTTAGCAGCTACCTGCTGTTCTACCTTTTTCCTGTAGCTCTTACTACTGTGGTGTATACCCAGTACATACTCTTGGGGCTTAAGCCCAGTTTTTACAACAAGCTCTCCTGGTACTCATTAGGGTACTTTTCGCCTTGGAACAGGTGCTCCTTATGTGAGGGTCCACAATAGTTTCTGATCCAGGGTTACCCTTGGATATTTCACTATCCCCTTCACTGGTAGAGTTTCATCTATAAGCTCGAGATTCCAATATGTACGTTGGATCTGCTTCGTCGTAAATGGTACTACAGCAGTCTTCTTAGGACTGACCCTCAGATCCTATTTCCTGCACCAATTTTGTTAATATTCAGTGCTCCTTGTGCCATAGTTCTGATTGTATTTGAAAATTTGCCAAGGATTACTATGACAAGATCGTCTGCGTATCCCTGGCAAAAGTGCTGTTCAGAGTTTAATTCTACAATGAGTTCATTCATCACAAGTTTCCACAGTAGAGGAGACAGGCCCCCTCCTTGCGGACAGCCTCTGGTAATGGTGATTGCCATTTTTAATTGCATCATGGTGGCTTCTACTTTCTGCCACTAAACATGGCTCTAATCCACCTGAATATGGTGGTCTCCAAGCCATGCACCTCTGCTGCCTTAACCAGGATTCGAAGGTCGTGACGCTAAAAGCCCCTACAATGTCCAAGAAGATGCAAAGGGCTATTTCCTGAAAGTGTAGTGCTTTCTCCACCTCCCCAACAAGTTGAAGCAGTGCTGTTTTACGTGATTTTCTTTCTCTCCCGAACATGCACATTGACCAGTTTTTCTATTGTTTTGAGAAGACAGGAGGATAGACTGATTGGTCTCATTTCCTTGGCCTCAGTATGATCAATTCTCCCTGGCTTTGGAATGAAGATAACCTTCACTGCCCTCCAGACATTAGGAATGATCCCTGCTGCTGGGCTAACCCTAAATAACCTGCACAGGATCCTTACATATTAAGTTCACTTTTGCTTGTTGCAGGAGCGTTGGAAAAATTCCATCTGAGACAGGGGACTTCAATGGTTGCAATGTTCTCACCGATCATTGGATTTTACTATGGTCAACACATTCTCCGGCAGATTCCCAGTTCTCCCTTCGAATAGCTGAAAACCGATATCTCACAGGAGCTATCGATACTTCTGATGTTGGTTATCTTTTTTTATGTTGACACTTGTTCTGTGTATGGTGTCTTCCTTGTTTCTCCTCTGTGAACCGAGGTATTAAATTTCCTTGCACATTTCTTCTTCCTTGCATTTGTGCCTTGAGAATGGCAGGATGTGCTCCTGTCGAAATACCGGCGGCGTTCGACGACGTCACCCGACAGCAAACCCGTAAGTTATTTGAACATTCAATTCGCAGGATAAGTTAAGGTCCAACAGGTGCAGACATTACAAGAGAGACGTTGTGCATCCCTGGGAGGTTTGCTCTTTTTAATTTTGAGAGAGCACTTTCCAAGAAAAGTCGGACAACATCTAGCTTTCTCCTACCTATACCTCGCGTAACGACCACGACGAAACAAATCGATTCGCGAATGGAAGAAGGTATGGGGCATAATTTAGTGGTACCAGAAATGCCTTCTGTCACGCGCCACTAGGTGGCTTGTGAACTATGATGTAGATGTGGATGTAGGTTGTTGTTGTTGATGATTTGGTCTTCAGTCCAGACACTGGCTTGTCGCTGCTCTCCATGCTACTCTATCCTGTACAAGCTTCTTCATCTCCGAGTAACTACTGCAATCTACATCCTTCTGCATCTGCTCAGCTTATTCATCTCTTGGTCTTCCTCTACGATTTTTACACTCCATGATTCCCTCCAGTACTGAATTGGTAATCCCTTGATGCCTCAGAACGTGTTCTACTGACCTGTCACTCCTTTTAGTCAGGATGCGCCCTAATTTCCTCTCCTCTCCAATTCTATTGAGTACCTCCTCATTATTTATGTGATCTAACCATCTAATCTTCATCACTCTTTTGTAGCACCACACTTCGAAACCTTCTATTCACTTCTTGTCTAAACTATTAGTCGTTCATGTTTCACTCCCATAGATAGCTACACACCGCACAAATTTTTCAGAAAAGACTTCGCGGGACATAAATCTACACTTTAAGTCAACAAATTTCTCTTTTTATGAAACGCTTTCCTTGCCATAGTGGCAAGTACATCAGACAATAGTCGAATCCATGCCACGTCGTGTTGCGGTGCTCGCCCTACACCATGTTAGACAGATGTAAGATTTTTTTGACTCTTCAGTGTATAATCTCTTAGGGTACTGTATTTTAGTCGTCAGAAACGGAGCCGTTATAGAATCACTTTCTTGTCCGTCTGTCAGTCTGACTGTTAAGACCTCTTCTTCTCAGAAACAGATGGAAGTATAAAGTCAAAACTTATGACATATACGAAAATCTAAGATATATAAATCTAAGATATAAATCTAAGATAAATAGATCTAAGATATAAAAAAAATTAAGCTTCCAAATCAGTTCAATCAAAATGTATACCGTTTGTGTCAATTACTTTTATACTTGCAAACTCACTCATCAAACTCTGTAGATCAACTGTCTACGAGGCCATGCTGAAAAGAAGTGCCTCCGAATATTTTATTTGAAAACTCCTAAAACTCTTTAGATGAAACGAACTTTATTAATATTACACATCTTTGTTTTTCATGTCTACACACTTATTTCTCAACATACTCACCCTGGCGATGAACACATTCCTCCCAACGAGAGACCAGTTTCTTGATACAATCACTATGACATGTTGACTTTGCTGACAGAGCCACAATCTCGCCTCTACCTGCGAAGCTGCTTCACTATCAAAGTGAACTTCTCTGTGACTTTCTTTACGTTGCGGAAACATATGGAGATCGAATGGGGCCAGGTCGGATAAGGGGGATGATCAGTTGCAGTCAACGCGTGGTGGCGGGTTGTTGCAGCTGTCGCAGCCCTCCAGTCTGGTCTGCCATCGTCATTCTGAAGGGTGGGCTGTTCCAGGTTTGGGATGCAGCACGCTGTTTCCCGTGCACTGACATAGTACGTTACACACTATGACTCTTGATACTTTTAATCCGTTTGATCCCAAGAAGATTTGCCATTCAAATCTCTTACGAATTCCTGTTTAAATCTAATGTTTGGAGTGTAGATAAACCATAAATACCAATTTAGTGATTGTAGCAACATATTTAGTACAGAAAATGGACGCTCCAAAAACGGAACAGTGGAAACAGGAGGCTACAGGTACAGTGCAAGTAATACTGTGAGAAACGAATGTAAATTTTTCATGTTTATGTTTATTTTTCTCACTACATATTTTATACAGCTCATTTACAGATTATACAAAAAGTGAATATATAACCAAACAAGGAATAAACAAGATTACACTGTGTTTTAGTGAGTTCTGTTTCAACTTTAGTTTGTATGAAACTGCTGAAAACAGTTTGCATGCAAAAGAATTTTACGTTTCTTACATTGTTTTGTTGTGCTCATCTTGCACTGGCCACACCTTAGTTGTTTGCCTAATGGTACAATCAGATGATCTTGTCCACCGTAGAGCGCACCACTGAGTACCCTTTTATTTAAGACTTTTGGCTTTCGCACTGGATGGGCAGGTGGCTGTCGTGAGCTGTACTTTTGAAAGTAGCAGTTGATCACATACCTTGTGAAGCCAGGAAGATCGAGTGGATTGCCCTTATACTGTATTGTTTGTCTATACACCAACCAAGCATTCTTTATTGATGCAAGAAGTTGGTAGTACCATTTCTTCGTTCTGCAATTAAACCTGTATTTTTTAATATTTTCATCAAGTCTGTCCACTCCTCCCATATAAGTGTTGTAGCTAACAACTGCAGCAAGAGTAATTATATCAATAAACTTTTTCTCACCCCTACTGTATCGTTTGGATTGTCCAGTCGGTTGACCTCCAGTTCTGTTTGAGGCGATGGTAACAATGCTGTTGTTATGGTAACGATTCAGAGTCAATCCAGATTCATTATCGGTTACTTTGCTATATGTTCCTCTGGGAGATTTTTTCACTTTATGAAGGTCATGCACAGGAGCACCCCCTGTTCTATTTGAGCGAATTGCTCCTGTTCCAGTGCAGCCCTTTTCTTTTAGTGCATCCAAAAGTGGCAATGAAATAAAAAATTTATCAAAAAAGAAATAATATGTCTGTTCATTCTCAAATGGACGTTTTGATACTATGTCTAAAGCAACTGAACCACCTACACTAAACTCAGGTCTTGTTTCCTGTTGCAGCACCCTGGTATGGTTCAGCTTGAACTAGTTACCCTAGTCTTGTGCAAAGACACCAAACCTGACAACCAAACCTAATCGGTTTAAATGCCATACATTGTTTTGTTCCATGTCTACAGTAATATGGAATCATTGCCTCATCAATACATAGCAGTCTTTCGTTACTACCTACATTCAAGAGTTTCAAAGGGGTCTCACTTCTGAAAATCTGTCATCTTTCGCTAAGCTGTTGTTATCACAGGCATGTATATATTTCACAATTTTTTCAAATCTTCACCTTGGCATTGCTTTTGACACAGCTATGATTATGGTAATCCTCGTTCATTCCCCAGTACAATCTATATCTTGGTAAAGGGTTGTAACCTGTCAGAAGAAATATGGCCAATAATACTCTTATTTCTGCACTTGACACATTGAATGTTGTATCTCCCAGCTGATTAGCGTAAATATTTGTGTAACTGGCTACAATTTCCACAGTAATGTCATCATAAAATAGTTCAAATAGCTGTACTGGTGACATATCTTCCATCAAAAATTCTGGAAGTGTCCATGTCTTCATCTGCAGTTCATTCATGTCATTCTGAGTCCATATCCTATCAGCCCTCTTTCTTCTGCTGGCAACAGGAATAGTATTTGATGTAGAACATTCTGGACTGTGAATGCTATCAATACGGGCAGCACCATAAGTTGAACATGATGGGTCATTAGACTCCCTAGGACCTATCTGTAATATAAAACGTCAACTTTCTAGCAACTTTAAATAATACAGATAAATAACTTAGAAAATTATAATAAGCATATTTCCTACGCAAAATCTTCTATTCATAGTACTGTCTAATATTTACCTCATGGGTAACAATCTCCCCATCACAATATTTTGTAAGTTTTGCTTCTGCAACAGATCTTAGCTGCTTGCAACTTATATGATTTATATAACTTTCACACTCATCACCTGTGTCAGGAGGATTTATGCACAAATCAGCAATCAGAAAAATCAATATCCCAATAATGCTACAATTTCATCGGCAGCCAACCTAATATGCAAGTGTTTCACTGTTATTTCAATGCACCTATTCAATCCCACTGTTCCAGAAGTGGAATACTCAGCTATAATGCATTATAACCCATTGTTGAGAACAGACATGAACAAATAACACACACACAGTATCATTCTTGTATTTATACGTCATATTTAGAAACTATAATATCGTTATACACTGTCAGATGTAGTAAAACTTACTTACCCTTTCCTTTTAGTCATTTTTCCATAAACAGCTATTACTACAGCACCAACAATGGTGCTGTGCAGATGCTCAGAGCACAACTGGCAGTTTTGTCTAAAAGCAAGGAGCATGTAAAAGCCCAGCAGTGTGAAAAAATTACCAAAATCTAAAATCCCTGTGCCCAAAAATATTACAAACTTTTGTTCCAAAAATGGAACAGTGGGACACTTCGTGTCGACTTCCCTGTTTCTTCGTCTCTGCAAACGTGCGGTTTAAGACAGCATTTACCCGTGCACTGCGAAGACCAATCTTGTCATTTAGATTTTTGTTTGTCATTTTCAGCAACTGTTTTTGAAGAATGTCGATGTGAAGAAATAGCACAGTAGTTTTTTTTCAACGAAGCTACTGTGTTATTTCTTCACACAGAAAATCTTGTTATTCTGTTCACCCTGCCACCCCTCAGTGCAATTAGAAAATGGGTCAAATGGCTCTGAGCGCTATGGGACTTAACGTCTGAGGTCATCAGTCCCCTAGAACTTAGAACTATTTAAACCTAAAGACATCATATACATCCATGCCCGAGGCAGGATTCGAACCTGCGACCGTAGCAGTCTCGCGGTTCCGGACTGAAGCGCCTAGAACTGCACGGCCACCACGGCCGGCAGTGCAATTAGACTTCTTCTTTGTGTCACCTATACTTCCTTATTGCAGTCAAACAGAAAGACTTGACGTGACGAAAGCTCAAAAAGTAGCAAGTCTCCTGCACACAGTGTAAGTAAAATTACGTTCTACTGTGATTTCAAAAGAACAATATCAAATATTTGCTGTAAATTGCGAAAGAATTGCAATACAAAATAAAAACATCAGCATGTGATATTGTTAACTCGACATCGAGGGATTGAATAAAAAAATGTCGGCGATAAAAATAGATATGTTTTGAAAATGTATCGATATTCTATCAACAGCCCTATTACACACTGGCATGTTACACTCTTCGATGTGGAGCCCTATAGCAGCAGCGAACTGGGAAAGTCGAATGAGTAATACATTTAGAACAGAAAAGAAAGAATCGGAGGCGTTATTTTGCAGCACACACACCTGAATACATAATGAAGTTTTTACGGAAACCCCAGCGGGCGAACCGAGCGGGGTGGCGCAGTGGTTAAACACTGGACTCGCATTCGGGAGGACGACGGTTCAATCCCGCGTCCGGGCATCCTGATTTAGGTTTTCCGTGATTTCCCTAAATCACTCCAGGCAAATGCCGGGATGGTTCCTCTGAAAGGGCACGGCCGACTTCCTTCCCAATCCTCCCCTAATCTGATGCGACCGATGACCACGCTGTCTGGTCTCCTTCCCCAAACCAACCAACCAACCCAGCAGGCGAGTCCTGCTCGCACTTGTGCTTCTTTCTTTTTCATTACCAAGGAATGGCGTTAGGGGAGTCTTTTGCCCTGTCGTCGCTGCTCACACATTTCGTTACCATGAACTGAAGTCATTGCCCCAGAACCTCTGGATGCGGCGGAGCCCATTGCAGTTCATCATTTCTGCAACACAGCCATCTAACTGTTAGCATAAAAACATTCCGCTGCCTGCAGTCCGTTTCACCTCTAGGCGGCAGTGGTTATTAGAAGCCTGATAACCTGACCATATATATGTGGATTAAAATAGGTACTGGCAGTTGCACTATGCGAACGGTCACAATACGAATCCTGACGTAAGTAAGGCAATCACCCACATCTCCTTATAACGTATGTCAATTATGCTATAACCTAAAGGCATAGAGCTGTGGAAAGTGTTGGCCTCTGTAAGTTTAGTGGACAGCGCTGTTGACTGCCGTGAGGGGGAGGGGGAGGGGGGTGGCAGGTTCGATTCCCGGTACTGCCAGGGATTTGTCCTTTGCAGGGGACTGGAATGGCGAGCATTCAGCCTCGTGAGACTAACTGAGTTCCATGGCAGTTAGTCAAGAAACCCGACAATGGCCGGCAGAGCGGTGTGCTGACCAGATGAGTAGAATGTATTTGTACGTTCTAGGTCACTAACTCACTCACTATCTCAATACCGCATGTTATAAGTCAACCGTTGTTTTAAATACAGTCTATTTAAATCATTCCCACCGATTTTTGAGCTTTTAGCTCCATACATCAGTTTTTTAATAACTACGAATTTTAGGTATTTTCCTCATTTATTCATTCGCCAACAGATTTCTGAGTTCTTTATTTCATATAAAAGTTGAACGTAAGAAGATAAATTTAATGACTCATTTCCCTAAGTGATCGTAAGAAATTAAATTTAATATAATTTTTTATAAAAGGTGAATGTAAGAAAATAAATAAAATGAATTGGTTAACAAAGGTAAATCATTCACATTCAGTTTTTTCTTTCCGAAAATACTGTGAAAGGAAATGTAAACATTATACAGTGTCTCTATAACTTTTTCAATTTTTTTATTCATTTGCAGAAGCAAAACTTTTCAGTAAGTATTCTATGTTGTGCATCGTATGTAAGATTGTTCTTACCATACATAACTATATAAGCAACTGTATCAATCGGACGTTTATCGTTAAAAGTTGCACAAAGTTTCATAGTCGTTTCTGTGTAGTTACAACATTCCTTCTCTGAGTCATATTCATTACCTAAATAAGATAATTTGTTATGAAACTAAATGGACTAATATTGGTATATAATTACCAGTAGAGTAATGCGTTTAAAATCTAGAAATGGATCTTATGCTTTGAGGAAATTATTTGGTGGATTAATATTCCACATTTCCTGGGGAAAAATTTCGTTTCTACCATTTTTAAAATATATATTCTGTAGTTTAACGTGATCGAATAACGATGAGCCAGCTATCAGATTATTTTTACGATTTGTCTGAAACGTAACAAACACGAACTATGGCATATCAATCTCCACAGAATTATAGTAATTCGTGATATCTAACTCAAAATTGTTCTTCCCACTCAATCCAGCAACTTTTTCAGTTTGAAGTTCATAAAAAGAGATGGGAATTTTTGGAGTTTTCAGAATATTTTGTCGTTGAACAAGCTCGTAATTTGGTTCATATTTAACAATAGGAACACGAATCTCCATAGATTCTACAACAATTTTACCTTCTTTTGAAATGTATCTCTTATTTCAACAGCATCGTTTTTATCAGACCATCGAAGAATTGCGTCTCCAGAAGTCGAACTACACGTAAAAATTACAGTTAAATCTCCTTCCAAAATAAGTTCTTTGAAATCCTTTAAGAAAATCCACAAACCACTGACAATGGATAAAGGACTTCATTTCTCTTACTCTTTATTTTTCCAGTGTTAAGAATATATAGTTCTAAGCTTATTTTGTCAGTAACAGATGAAGTCAGATGCAGTAAAACTAATGAGAAAATAAAAGGATGTTCAATTCTAGATAAAATATTATTCCCTTTATTTATCACTATGAAGTTAAACAGTTTTGCTACGTTATTATCGATTAACTTCTTGTTTGATTTTCCATCGTACATTGGATAATCTGTCCCATAAGTTCCAATAATACTGAAATTCATGTAAATTGTCCATGATTTGGATGAAGCAAATCATCGCCAATATTTATTTCAATTTCTGTATCTTTGTTGGGGACATTTAAATTATTTTTAGTTTGCTCATTCACAGGGAATGAGCAACACTGATAACTCTCAATTTCATTCATGATTTAATTTTTAAGACATTTGTAAAACAACTGTCTCACAATTAAACGCAATCAAATTTTCGTTTTCATCAGTTCCAGTAATTTCTAAGTCTTGAATAGGATAAAAAATAGGAATATTTAGAGCATAATGTGGTTACTGAGTTATTGGTCCACCAAATCCTGCATTAGGCTTGAATGAAGCAATAATATTAATTTCTCTGTGAAAATGAACACTATGCTTTACAAACATTCCATCAACAAGATTGAAATTTATCTTAATTAACTCGAATGGAATAATTTTAGGAACATCTAAAGCCGCAGCTTTTTCATTAGCCTCAACAACTTTATTACTAAAACCAAGCAAAGTTCCAATACTATCTGCTATAACTATATACAATTTTATGTCACTTTTGATAACAATTCTGTTTAGAATTTCATCTGCTTTAATGTGAATAAATGATTTAAAAATTTTCAAACTTTACTGTCCTACAGTATCTCATATTGTCTCTCCATCACAGTAAAGTTGAATAAAAACTGACCAGTTAAACATTAGTATAACTGTCTCATATCGGCACATTCAATCGTTTTCTCAGAACATATGACTTACCAGTCAGTCGAAATAATCTACTCATTTACTCTCAAAAAAAATTATTAATAAATGATCAAAACTGATTATATTTTAGCTCCAGGATGACCGAATTGGAGTAAAATTTATCGTCTGTATGTTTATTCAAATAGTTTAGATCAACCAAAAATATCAAGAATTTATAAAAAAAATGGAAGATAAAATTAACGAAAAATTGTTAATTTCATTGAAAATAACGAAGATTCATTCCATTAGATGTATGTGAACAAAATTCAGTTGTTGTATTTCATGACTTCATTCTCGAAGATCAAGATATCGTTACAGTTCATTTTACTAGAGGTAGACATAAAGGAATAGATTGTTTTTACTTAGCTGAAACTTACTCAAAAATGCCAAAACAGTAGGTAGAGAGAACCTAAATTTTTTAAATATCTTTAGACAAGGTGATACAAATTTAAATCGTATTTACCATGCGTTTGTTGGAGGAGATTAAATTTGACAATTTTAAAGAAATGTGTAGCAAATGTTATAATGATGAGTTCAGATTCTTTTCAATAGACATGACTAGAAAAAAGGAATGATGGCAAGTTCAGAAATAAAATACAACATTTCATGACAACATAAATTTAAACATAAACATTAAACATAAATGTAAATGGTCAACACAAATGTTAGAAATGATTAATTAATGTTTCCTTCCTTAATAAATGTTTGCTAAGTACTGTGAAGAAGTTGTTAAAAAAGCAAAGCAAAATAGAATGAAAGTTGAAGAATTGAAAGACCAATTCAAGTTTTACAAAAAACAACCAAGAACAGAGTATGAAAAATATAAAAAAGAAGATTAACCTGTTACTGATGCTATTGAAAAGGTAAAACAAGGAGTTGAAGGTTTAGGTGATAATGTTTTGATAGCAATTGAAGAAAACAGAGTGGTTGAAAAACATGAATCCATATCGTCATCATATAGAAGATTTTGGAGATTTATAACCAATTAAACCATTAAAATATTGGTCTGATGATATTACTGGCAAGTATGAGTACACATTAAGTGGATCAGAAATTCAGGATCTATTGAATAAATACCAATAAGAGAAACATTCTAAGGAGACACAGTGCAGCAGTCATCAAAATGAAAAAGAAAGGATAAATATTAGTGAATGACTGTTAAAGTATATTAACCATATTGAAGATAAAGTTTTTGGATTAAAACCTCTTGGCATGTTTAAATATGTTGGTAATTTACCAGTGGAATTCAATGGGGATAAATTAACAACTGATGGAAAGACATATGAAGGAACAGATGGATTAATGAGTCTTTTAACTGAAATGTTCAATAGTGTAGATTTATCAAATTATGCAGATATATTATAATATCCAGGGGCAATATATTCTGACAGTAATCAGAATAAAATCAAATCAAGTAGAGGTAATAAATATAAATATCTGATAAATCCCAAACTTAAGAGGACCAACTATAGATTCTTCAGATTATTCAGAACTAAGTTCGCCTGAAAAAAGAGGTAAAGACTTAATAAAGAAGTATACAGAAAAACCAATTGAATATGTTAGGATGAATGATATTCGATAATTAATCGATAGATGCATGGTGAAGAACTAGTGCGGAATAAAAATTTTCACAATGAAAAAGTTAGCTTAGTGCAGATGTTAACAAATAAATTTAGTGATTTCATAATCGACAATGCAAAATGAATTCCATATCTGATTAGAGTTTTGAATAATTTACCAACACATTCTGGGAAAGTGATAAATGTAGGAAGGGGATAGTAAACTCTCTGATCAACAAATTACCATTCGAAATGCATCTTCCAGACTACTTGTACTGTGGTCTGGGAACTAAATTGGTTGAGCGACTAGTGCATGGTGATCCAGGAGTTAATCCATTAGATGACACTTGTAAAAAACCTGATATTGCTAATCTTGATCATATAGATTTAGAAACTAGACACCAAGTTGATAATGAATTTGAGTTAGCTGCAAAGGAAAGAATGTATGCAAGTGATGATTCATTGCGGCAACTGCAGTTAGAGGAATAATGTTTGGAAAACGAAAATTAGAAATGGGGTTGGATGTGGATGAAATTGGTTGGGGTTTATAAAAATTATGGTAGTCCTGTTTTGGTGCTACCTAAAAGAATATTAATCTTTATTAACTTGTTAATCTATATAAATGAATAACTTTATGATCGATTATACCTTGCTACCTAGTGGCCAGAATGAACTAAATTAAAGTTGAATAATGAACAATTAAATGTGATTGAACCATTTTTAACTGATGTTCAAAAGAGAAAGAAAGAAATGGAAGTTCGTGGAAATTTACTCATTACATTAGCTATTCCCGATGTGAAAAAAATTATTCAGTATTTAACAAAAAAGAAGGAAGGAAAAGGATTAACACAATCTACCATTACTTTTGGTTGCATTACCATATCTAGCAACTATTGGTTCACTTGGTGGAGGATCTGCAGCAATCGCAAATGCAGTATTAAACAAGTAGTAAGCTGATAAAGAATTAGAAGAACAGAAAAGACATAATCAGGCAGTGGAGAAGAAAGCTGGAACTGGACTGATGAAGAAAGCAAAAAAAAAAAAAAAAAGAAAAAAAAATTCGAAGAGCTGATCGGAAAATTTAACAGCCTTTTATCTAATTTTTACATACAAAAACTTGCTAAGCAAATGAAAATTAAAAACTTCCATGACTGATGAATTACCAATTAACCCTTGGAAAATTCAATGTGGATTAGTAAATTTAGATACAGCTGATCACATTGGTACTCATTGGATTTGTTACTGTAAAAATAATGACAAAAAATTTGTTTTTGATTCATTTGGTGGTAATATACCAAACAAATATGTAACTATTTGGGAGAAATGAGCTATACTACAATACTGAGAGAATACAAAATTATGATGAAGTAATTTGTGTCCCTTTTTTGAAACTGTGGTCTGCTTATTATAATTTTAATGATAGTGTAGATTTAATAAATGTATGTACATTTTTAGAAATAAGATCAAAACTGATGAGGAATCATCATTTGATGTATACTCATTGGAATCAAAAATCTAAAAAAATTTACAACCCAAAAGTAGAAAATTTGATCAGACGCTTTCAGAAAGAATTATGTGGCATTTTTAAAATAGCTACATATTATATTGATTTTAAAAACACAAGAATTGTTAATAACAATGGTCCACTTGATGATTTGGATGCAGTTTGCAAAAGATACTTGGAAAAGAGACTTTTAGACCATGAACAACAATACATAAATTTGCTAACTATGTTTCACAATTATTATTCCAAGAAAGATATTCAGAAAGTTTTATAGGATTATTTCTCAAAAGCAGATTTAGCTCCATACTTAGATCAGTTAAGTAATCTTAAAGATCAAATATATGATAAACAAATAATTTAATTTACATTCATGACTGAGGCAAGCAAAAAATCCACGATTTGGACTATGATTTTAGGATCAAAATAATTATTGTTGTTGGTAAGAATATAAATAGAGACTTGAACTTTGATGACTTTGACGTCACTATAAGTGTGGCTGATAAGCTATACCAAATAAATAATAATAATCTATCCACAGCGGTACACATATCAAATTTTCTAACTGTGAGATTGAAAGGTAGAGTTAAAAACGTTCCTGTACATGTAAAGTTAATTATAACTGGAGATATAATTGAAAATTTAATAAATATTATCTATATACTTCGCATTTAGTCCTTAAGGACGATCTCATTGATGGCTCGAGGTGTAAAAAATTTACTGAGATACATAATCCTCACAGAGTAACAATAAAAAATGGAAGACAAAGAATCAAAGGTCTTTGTACAATATGTAAAACTAAAAAGAGTACATTCATTAAAAAATTTTGTAAGTGGTGAAGATCTGAATAATATTCGTTAAGAAATAATTAATGAATTATGTAAACCACTGAGAAATAATTGTAAAAGGAGACAGGTTATCTCTTTTGGTATTGACGATTTATGGCAAGCTTTTCTAGTTGAAATGGACTCCAGTAATTTGAACGAATTTAAAAAATAAATCAAGAATACAAATAATTATTGACTGTTATTGGTGGATTTTCAAAATTTGCATGTGCTGCTCCTGTTAAGGATAAAACAGGTCAGAATTTGGTTGATGTGTTCCAAATCATTTTCATAGGTAGAAAGAAAAAACTTTACAAACAGATAATGGCAAAGAATTCTACAGCATAGAATTTCAAAAATTTATGAAGAAATACAGCATTAATCGTAATTCAACTTTTACAGAATTAAAAGCATCTGTTGTTGAAAGATTCGAAAGAACATTGAAAGATAAGATGTGGAACAAATTTGCTGTTCAAGGAAATTATAAATGGAGTGATCTACTCTCAAAAGTAGTTGATGAGTACAACACAAAACATCATCCAATAAGAGTGCAACCAATAGAAGTTAGTGAGAAAAATGTAAAAATAGACACCATTGGATCTAATGAGAAAGCGAAATTTAAAAAAAGTGATAAAGTGAGAATTACTAATCTTAAAGGTCTTTTCAAAAAAGCATGTACTGCCAACTGGTCAACAGAAATTTTTAAAATTCAAGATGTTATTCATTCTAATCCAATCGCGAATAAATTGAAAGATATCAACGGCAATTTTTATGAATAAGAACTGCAGAGAACAAGATTTCCAGATGTATACTTGGTTTAAAAGAATTTGAGAAAGAATGGAGATAAAGTACCTAGTATGTTAAATGGTTGGGATTTGATAATTCACACAACAGCTGGGTAAATAAAAATAAAGTAATTTTATAGGGTGTAAGTGGTTGACTTATGTACCGAATTTTTCATGCATTTAATTATTATTGGTAATCAACTCTTCTTGTCATTAGTCACTCAAAAGGTTAAAATAATTTTGATAGCCAACAATGGGTAAGTTTTCTTTCATTCTTTGGTATAAATTGACTGAATTTGGATTGTAATTTAGTCTTAACAGTTCTTTACAATTAGGCTGTTAATCTTAAATTCTATATAGCTGTTTCCACAAATACTGCCTCTGATTTTAATCACGTAATATTCATATTCACATTCATCATCGAATAATTTTAAAAGAATGAATGTTGGTTTTAAATTTTCATCAACTGTTTGAGGAACTACATGAGGTAATAAACTATTTATTTTTCCATTCCTTTTATTAATCATTTCTGAAGCAATATTAACCATTTCTGTTAAATTTTCTATTTGTTTCTCCTCTAATTTGATTATTTCTTCATTTTTCTATATTTATTTTTTCTAGTAGTTCTATGCAATAATTTTTATGTTTAATTTGATCTTTTCATAAATATCAAATTTTTACTGCTTTTCTAACCTCATATTCTCAATGTTTTCTAATTGAAGGTAAGATTTCATTAGTAACCCATCATCTAAATTGCTTGGCTTTTTCTTTTTAGAATGTAAAATTAAAAATACAGACTAGATTCATTGATAAATACTGTATTTTTATGTATTTAAAAGGGTGCTATGCAATAGCACCCCTTGTTCTAATAAACTTTGTAATACAATTCGCTCATCAAAATCAACCTTTACTCTGGTAGCTTGTTGTGGATTAATGTACGCTAAAATCTCAACATGTTTTGCTTTAAACCATGGACTATTCTTTTCCTCAATAACTATGAAAACTTGCTTATTGTTGTATGTAGGCTTGTTGTTGAATAGATCTACAGTTGATTGAATTTATTAAGAAATAATTTTAATTAGTTCTGCAAACAGTGAACAGTAGCTGAAATTTGTAGTTGTATTCACCATATTTTCTAACTCATCTTTTAAATGGTTTTGCAGCTGGTAATTTGAACTCATAACTAAATGATTCATTGATGAAAATTGTTAATTTTTTTATTACAAATCCAACAAAAATTATTTCTTATAAATGGCGAACCTAAACGAAGTTCAAGCTAAAGCTAAAGAAACTAATGAACTAATTGAGCAATCTAAAGACATTGATTGTTCTATATCTTCAAGTGATGAAAATCTTCAATTTGTCAAAACAAGCTGCAATCTTATTTTCATAAAGACTGTATTGACGAGTGCTTAAAGCACAATAAACTTGTCCATTTTGAAGAACGGTTATTAAAAACAGAGTACGAGCATGAGCTGACAGAGCTGACTTTACTATTATGATGATGGGTGACATTTTTGATTATACAGCATATAATATACTTGAAGCGACTTATTTTCAGATGGATTATGAGCTTGATTATGATTATGAGGATTATTATGTATATAAAATTGGCAAAATTAGAAAAATTATCTTTTTCACAAATATAATAATATTTTGTCTATATAAATGGAGCAGGTTCAACAGCAGTCTTCTGTGAAATCCAAAGTTTGCAAATACTGTAATACTGAGAAGTCAATTGATAATTTTACATTACAGAAATACACAAAAGATGGCTATAGTACTATGTGTACACTATGTATAAATAAAACTTACAATGAAAGTTGAATTCCTTGCTCATGTGGAAAAAGTGTTGCTAAATATTATTACAAAGAACATTTATGCAGGATTCTGAGTGAAGAACATTCGAAAATATTGTTATCGACAAATAATGAAGAAGCTGTCACTGGTCAAGCATCCGCATCTACAAATAAATGTAAAGTTTGTCAAGAGATTAAAGATTTTATTTGTTTTTATATAAATCCTTCACAAAAAGATAAACATAACAATACATGTAAGAATTGTACTTTAGAATACAAAGAAGAATATGAAAGATAAAGTAGCAGAAGCTAAAGGAGTGCAAGCATCTTGAACTTTATGATTAATTATCTATTAAATAATAAACCTTATTCATCGATTTGAGAATTCTTTGATTCGAGAAAAATCTATTTCTGCAAATCCAATGAATTTCTTTTCCTTTAAATAGAAGGAACGAAATGAACAACCACTCAGCTTCATGAACAAATGGAGCAATTCACCATTGCTCAACTTTGTAGTTATTACAAAAGAAATGATTTACAAGGATACAGTAAATTAAGAAATGCTGACCTAATTACATTTATTTTTAGACATTCTACACCTAACATGAGGGACAATCTTTGCAAACAATTACCCTGTCATAAGATTTAAAATGATGATGTTTTCCAAACTAAAGCAGATAAACCATTGAAAAGAATATTTCGATTTTGTACAGATGTGTTTGCCAAAATTAAAGATAAACAATTGAAACAAACATTTTCATTTTCTACAGATGTGTTTGCGAAACAAGAAAGTAAACAAGATAATCATTTGAAAAATTATTTCCATTTTCTACTGATGTGTTTGTGAAACAGAAGACTATAACCAATAAAGAAGTATTATTTCCCTTTTACACTGATTTATTTGAGAAACCAAGAGACAGGAAAAACCATTAGAGATTATGTAGTTGATAAAGCATTTGCATTCTGATTACAAACTATAGATTTTGAAAACAGTATAGACTCACTTGAACCTGATCATTTCTTGCCTGCAGTGAAGACGAAAATTCTGAAAATTGTGGAAGACAACCAGGGAGTACATCATGGTTTGAAGATAAATTTCAGTTTATTTTGTGAGTACAAATTGCAGACGGATGATAAAGTTCAAGAATGCTGACAACAACCACAAAACTATACCATTATGACAGAGACAAATTTTAGTAAAAATTCGAGCATGGGAAGCGAGATATTGTAGTGAAAATATCTAATTTTCAAGCACAAGGATCGGGATAGAAATTAAATAGAATTATGATTTATGGCTAGCAATTAACGAATATGTTCCACTGAGGGGATCATTTTACATTGAGTTACCTGCAGCTATAAAAAAACAAAAAAGCTAGCATCAGTGTAAATAATGATGATCAAAAATGTTTTCTGTGGGCTATAAAGTCCTCATTGTATCCAGTAGATAAAAATGCTGAAAGAGTAACAAAATACAAAAAAATGTTGGTCTTGATATTGATCAGAAACTTGAAAATATTGAGTTTCCTGTAGTGGTTATCATATTCCAAAAATAGAGAGTAGAGAAATATAATTTATCAAGTGTATCCATTAAAAATTACGAAAAGTAAGAGAGAGAAACATGCAAATCTCCTTTATTTCAAGAAAGAAGGTAATTCACAGTACTGTTACATAAAAAACTTTACTTAATTGTCTCGAGTCAAATCATTAAACATGAAGAAGAGAAAATTATTTGTGACATGTGTTTGCTTCACTTCAATAGCAAGCAGAGGTTGGATAAGCACACATCAAATTGTTTGACTAAGAAGCCATTAAAAGTAGAAATGCCAAAGGAAGGATCATATGTACATTTTAAAAAATATCAGCACACACAGGAAGTTCCATCTGTTATTTATGCTGATTTGGAGAGTTTACTACTGAAGATGGACAACTGTCAACTGAATCCAGAAAAGTCATACACAATAAAACATCAGAAGCATGAACCAACCGGATTTTGCTACTACATCAACTATGTAAATGGACATTATAAATATCCTGTTGTTTATAGAGGACTAAATTGTCATAAAAAGTGCATAGATTGCATGAAGCAAGAGGCTGAAGAGATTGGAAGAATTTATCCTAAAATTAAAGATCAATCAAGATATAACAAATCTAAAGTTTGTACACTGTGTAAATGAATGTCATTATTCACAGAAAAGTAACAAGCTACATCATCATAATCATGTAACTGGAAAATACATTGCACCATTATGCTATAATTGTAATTTGAAACTAAAGCTTCCTGACTTTGTACCTACTTATTTACATAATTTATCTGGATAAGATTCTCACCTCTTTGTGAAAGAACTTGGCTATGATGAGAAGGAGATAGACCTAATCCCACACAATGAAAATAGATCCATCAGTTTTAGGAATAGTGCAGAAAGTTTGAAAATGATATTTATTGACATTTAAATTTATGGCTTCATCACTTGAGAAACTTTCATCATATTTGAAGAGAGATCAAATGAAAAATGCTAAAACGTTTTTCTCAGTGCCAGTGCCATCTGAAGTAGACTTAGGACTGCATCCAGCTGAAGCAGGCTCAGACCTGTGGTCAGCAGAATTATTTAATCTAGTGATCAGAAAAGGTGTATATCCATATGGTTACATGGATTCTTGGAAGAAATTTGAAGAGATACAATTACCGCCAAAAGAAGAATTTTACAATAAACTGAATGACTGTGACGTGAGTGGTGAAGATTACAAACGTGCAAAAACGGTTTGGAAAGAATTTAACATGTAAAATCTTTGTGAATATAATTATTTGTATCTGAAAACTGGTGTACTATTTTCAGCTCATGTGTTTGATAATTTTAGAAAAACATGTATATAAGCATATGAATTAGACCCATCTTGGTATTTTACAGCACCAGGTTTATCTTGGGATGCAATGTTGAAAATGACTAAGCAACCACTTGATTTACTACTTGATTGTGATATGATTTTAATGGTTGAAAAGGGAATAAGATAAGGAATATCACAATGTTGCAAGAGATATGTAAGAGCAAATAATAAATATTTGGAAGATTTTGATGATAAAAACATATGAAATTATTTTGCATATTTAGATGCAAACAATCTGTATGGTTATGCTATGAGTCAATATTTACCATATGGCGGATCTGAATGGGATGACCCATAAAACTTTGATCCCGCAAAAATAAGTGAGATGTCAAACACTTCCAGAATGAGATTTTCACTCTGCAGCGGAGTGTGCACTGACATGAA
Source organism: Schistocerca americana (assembly GCF_021461395.2). Taxonomy (NCBI): domain Eukaryota; kingdom Metazoa; phylum Arthropoda; class Insecta; order Orthoptera; family Acrididae; genus Schistocerca; species Schistocerca americana. The sequence continues at coordinate 24,646,152 of NC_060126.1, read as the reverse complement.
ACTTCCTGGCAGATTAAAACTGTGTTCCAGACCGAGACTCGAACTCGGGACCACCTTTGCTTTTCGCGGGCAAGTGCTCCAAGCACTACTCACGCCCCGTCCTCACAGCTTTACTTCTGCCAGTACCTCGTCTCCTACCTTCCAAACTTTACAGAAGCTCTCCTGCGGAGCTTGCAGAACTAGCACTCCTGAAAGAAAGGATATTGCGGAGACATGGCTTAGCCACAGCCTAGGGCAGGCTCGTCCAAACTGTGCTCCTGGGGCGCTAGCGCCCGCGATCGCTCGCGGCCAATGTGGTGCTTTAAATCGGCCGCGGTGAGTTAGTATACGTCGGACCCGCGTGTCGCCACTATCAGTGATTGCAGACCGAGCGCCGCCACACGCAGGTCTAGTCTAGAGAGACTCCCTAGCACTCGCCCCAGTTGTACAACCGACTTTTGTAGCGATGGTTCACTGTCTACAGACGCTCTGAATTGCAGAGACGACAGTGTAGCATAGCCTTCAGCTACATCATTTGCTACGACCTAGGAAGGCGCCATATTAAGTTACTATAACAACTTCAAGAATGTATTCTGAACACATAATATTGTGAGTCATGTACCGTCAAGAGCGACGTTCATCATTAATGGATTACAGTTAAGTATGAAACTAATGACGTCCGCTTTCTGGATTCTCATTCCTTGTCGTGTTCCAGACCTCACGTTCGTACGGTTCTTCTGTCCTCACGCCAGCCTGCGTGAGCTAAAACGCGTGCATTTCGGCCTCCACTCGTAGCACGGTTTTGGCTCTTCTGCTAACACAAAAGCCAGCGCCCTGGGCGAATCCGTATGTTGTCGCAATGGCTGTGCCGTGTCGCTTCGCTGGCCGTGTGGTCTGCCCGACTATCCTCGCCACACCGCTGTACGCGCGCTTCGTACAGAAGACAGACCGCCGTGCCGGCAGCAGTCAAAACCGACACAAAGCCGTCAAGTCAACAGACGCAACGTTAGAGTGGATCGCATGGATGGTCAACAGCAATAGACAAAAAGAAAGAGGAGCGTCCGTCCGCACTATTTAAACCCGAGAGGGAAAATAATTTCCCTTGTACTGCTGTCGAAAATGCCAAATGTTTAGTATGTCATCGGAACCTCATGTATTTAAAAAAGTACTCGATTGAACGGCGCTTTAATATCTGTCACAAAGATCAGTTCGAAAATTTGTCACAAGAGGACCACCAGTCAAAGCTTCAAGAACTGAAAGGGAATTTCAAGCAGCATTACAGTGAAGTAAGTGTTTACTATCGTATGACTCTTTATTATTTACAAAGATGATAAATAAAACTATATTTTATAATCTTATATGTCACTTAGTAATATGCCAGTTAGCGTATATCAGATTGTCAGCAAAAAGGAACAATTCTTTTCCGTTAATTTTTACATTTGGGTTGAATTAAATCGCATCGCACAGACATAAGAAAAAGTTTCAGGTGAGTTATTTTTTGCCGCTTTCTGAAATGCCGTCACAAACACTCTCTTGCGCAGCAAAGAATCATTAAAAGTCATTCTATGTTTTTGTGTTTTTATGGATGGGAAAACATATGTTGTAGTTTGATCTACATTTTCAATTAATTAAAACACAATTTTTATGGATGGGAAGAAAGTTGTAGTTTGATCTATATTTTCAATTAATTAAAATGCAAACGTTCCATTAGATAAAAATTTATTTTACGACCACATTTCGCTGTCCTTTTCAGAGGAACTGGGTGACAACGCACCTAAAACCAATCTTTCTTGTTAATTTTTTATTGGAGTTTCAATGAATGAGACAATTAATTGTTAAAGTGATAAAAGTAGTTTAAAATCAGGATTGTACAAAATTAATTGTATGTTCTTTTTTGCCATGATAGGAACAGGAAGCAGGTGGGCTAAGATTGCGCACAAGTTACAAATGCTTGCTGAGAATTGGGAAAGCAGGGAAACCCTTTGCGGCTGGGAATCTCATCAGGGATTTCCTGGTCGACTCGGCAGCTTGTATTTGTCCAACAGACATCACGGAAAAATTGGAAAAAATAGTTCTTTCGCCGCAAACTGTTGCTCGCCGTGTCGAAGATATGGCCTCAGATATGGAGCAAAATTAATGGAGAGAGCGGCAAACTTCATTTCACTTTCTATCGCTCTTGACGAGTCCGCAGACGTTGTGGAGATATCTCAGCTCGTTGTATTCATTCGAGGCGTCGACGACAATCTGCGTGTCACCGAAGAATTTCGCGACCTTACACCATTGAAACACACAACCACAGGTTTGTATATTTTTTAGCTGTGTAAAACGTGTTAATAGTCAATGGGTTTAAAATGGGAACGCCTGATCAGTGTAACAAGGGATGGAGCCCCTGCACTACGAGGGACACACAATGGATTTCTGAGTTACGTTAGGTCAATAATGGCTGAAGTTGGCTGTTCCTTATTCGCGGCAGTCCATTGTCTGATACACCAGGACGCACTTTGTGCAAAGATTGTCAACATAAAAAATGTTGTGGAGACAGTTCTTCGAACGGTTAATTATCTTTGCTTGCATGGACTCACACATTGCCAATTTAAAGAATTTCTGGCTGATATCGAAGCAGAATACCCGGACATCCCCTACCACGCCAAAGTAACATGGCTGAGCAGGTGAAAGGTGCTTCATTGGTTTTTCTCATTGAGGGGCGAAATAAATACCTTTTTGGAAATGAATGGACGTCCACAAAAATTATTTTGTGATCTTAAGTGGGTGGCGAATTTGGCTTTTTTGAGTGACCTTACTGGTCATTTAAATACTTTGAACATTTCACTCCAAGGCGAAAATTACTCTGTTGTTGATTTAGTGCAAACGATTTAAACATTAAAAAAACTTATTTTGTGGGAAAAACAGTTGCACGAAGGTAATTGTGGACACTTACCTGCACTAGACAGCGTTAAAAAAGATGTGGATTTTTCAGATTATGTTCAAATCATTTGTGAATTAAACGAACAGTTTGAAAACAGATCTTCGGAGATAAGTGAATTTCAACCAGCGCTAGATTTATTTGTTCACCTGTTTTCCCTTCGGGTACAGGACGTCTCACAAGTGCTTCAACTAGAGCTGACTGACCTGCAGTGTGATATCTGCCTGAAGGACCGCTTTCTTATGTGTAAAACTTTGGACGACTTTTACAGCTGTCTTCCATGAGAGAAATATTCGTGGCCGAAGTTCTCTCAATGTTTGGTCCCACGTATATTTGTGGGCACCTTTTCTCTCTTTTAAAGCTTGCTAAAACGAAGAACCGTTCATTACTTGGCGATAAAAATTTCAGTAACTCTTTGAGCTCAGCAGTCTCACGGAATACTGTACCAAACATAGACAAAACCGTTTCCTCGAAAAATAAAAACGTGTAAATTGTTAATTGTTTTCATTAACAATATTGACTGTAAGAATGAAAGAGGTTGATAACCTTAATACTATTTTTAATAAGTTTTCAAAATTGTTACATACAAAACAGCAATCTAAGGATCCAATTTCTAAACTCTGAAAACGGATACAAAAACCTGTAGTGCAAAGTGAAACAAAAAATATTTAATTGTAACTACTAACAGTAGGAGGGGGATGTGTAGTGTCGCGGAATAGTAAAGAGTTGGAAATGTGGAATATTGTCAAAGTTTCGTTGCCTATGCCGAGAGCCAGAGGCAGTAGGTTAGCCAAGAGGTAAGAGGATTGCACATGTATGGGAATGTGTCGTCACGCAGGGGCAGTCGCCTGGTTACACACAACAGGCAAGAGAGAATTGCTTAGTGTTGTAGACTGACAAGACAGCCAGTCCACAGTGACGGGTAACCGAAAGGCACGCACTTAAACTCACGCAGGATGGCGTGAGGTCTGAAACAGGATACGTAATGAATGCTATAAAGAAAAGTACGTAGCTGCTGGAATACTTAACTTTAATCCATCATTTGTATACATCGTTCTTGATGAGACATGCTTCATACGATAACTATCAATTGCTATGGCGCCTTGCTAGGCCGTAGCCATTGACTTAGCTGATGGCTATTCTAACTATCTTCTCTGCAAATAAACGAGGCTTCGTCAGTGTTGCATCGCTAGCTAAGTCGTCCGTACAACTGGGGCGAGTGCTAGTAAGTCTCTCGAGACCTGCCGTGTGGTGGCGCTCGGTCTGCGATCACTGACAGTGGCGACACGCGGGTCCGTCGTATACTAATGGACCGCGGCCGATTTAAGTGCTACCACCTAGCAAGTGTGGTGTCTGGCGGTGACACTACACTTAGCACGCAGGTTTGTGTTGGATGGAGACTTTCGTAGAGTGTAAGACAGAGGTATAGCGTCAGCTGTACTGCATTTCATAACTTCGTGTAAGTCTGCCATAACAACACATAACTCTGTCACAAGAACACCTAAGGGGCGAGTACACCAGATAAACCAGCAGTGTAAGTGGAACGAATGCGTTCATTACAAACGAGCATGACGTCAGAACGTCGCCCGTGCTTCCTTTAAATACGCCAGCTTTGACAGCAACAAGGCAGTCGCAGTTAGACTTGCAGTTAGATGTGTACTGGGACGCTGCATAGTGCTCAGCTCAGTGATCGACACGTAATCTTTATTAAGGAGATGTTGCAGTAAGGGTGGTCCATCCAGCAGCAGACGTGAGGGGACAGTACTAGCACTGGTCCTCTCTGCTGCCGCTGTCAATCATCAACCCAGGATTAGCAGACTTCGCGGCAGACTCGCTCGCCGCCAGTGCTGACCACATCAGTGAGCCGTCGTCGAGATCGTGCGGGGCCTAGGCCCTGTGCATCCACCGTCACAACCGGGTGAGCCGACAACGCTGGGGGATTGCAGCCCGTTCCGTCCATTCACCACGGACGAGCCACCAGGAGCAGCAGGGAAGAAGACACTCCACACTACGAGAACATCTCTCGTGCCGACAGCGATGGGACTCCAACCTGGAGCCTCCTACGCGCAGCAGCCTGCTGTCCGCCGCCGAGCTGGCCGGCCAGCCGGGCGCCGCCAGCCACGTGCGGTCGAATTAAGGGCATTCCACCGCTACGTCACAGCATGCGGCGCTGCACTAGCTAGACTGGTGCAGCCCGGAGCTGGTGTCATCGCTCCAAGTCAGCGAGGACTCATGGAAGGTAGTTGATATCACCAAGCTCAGCCAGCCTGTGTTACACGGGCCACATTGTACTCGGCAGGAATAAAGGTGTTATGAATTAATAGTGTTTCTTTGGCGTTTGTGATGCATTCACAGTCATTTCCTAGCATCCTGTCAACTGGAGAGGTCACCGCTCGGCTTCCAGTCCACCATAAGCGATCGGGATTACCGGGGCGCCTACAGGAGTGCTAGTTCTGCATGATACGCAAGAGAGCTTTTCTAAAGTTTGGAAGGTAGGAGACGAGGTACTGGCAGAAGTAAAGCTGTGAGGACGGGGTGTGAGTTGTGCTTGGGTAGCTCAGTTGGTAGAGCACTTGCCCACGAATGGCAAAGTTCCAGAGTTCGAGTCTCAGTCTGGCATACAGTTTTAATCTGCCAGAAATTTCATATCAGTGCACACTCAGCTGCAAAGTGAAAATCTCATTCTGGAAACATCCCCTAGGCTGTGGCTAAGCCATGTCTCTGCAATATCCTTTCTTTCAGGAGTGCTAGTTCTGCAAGTTTTGCAGGAGAGCTTCTGTGAAGTTTGGAAGATAGGAGAGGAGGTACTGGCAGAAATGAAGCTGTGAGGATGGGGCGTGAGCCGTTCTTGGGTAGCTCAATTGGTAGAGCAATTACACGCGAAAGGCAAAGGTCCCGATTCGAGTCTCAGTTCGGCACACAGTTTTAATCTCTCGGGAAGTTTCATATTAGCATACACTCCACTTTAGAGTAAAAATCTCATTCTGGAAACATCCCCTAGGCTTTGGCTAAGCCATGTCTCTGCAATATCCTTTTCTTTAAGGAGTGCTACTTCTGCAACATTCACAGGAAAGCTTCTGTAAAGTTTGGAAGGTTGGAGACGAGGTATTGGCAGAAGTAAAGCTGTGAGGATGGGACATGAGTCGTGCTTGGGTAGCTCAGTTTGTAGAGCACTTGCTTGAGAAAGGCAAAGTTCCTGAGTTCGAGTCTTGGCCCGGCAAACAGAGTTTTAATCTGCCAGGAAGTTACATGTCAAACACTTGTCGAGAGGGATACATATGAGAAGTAGATCTAGAAATTCAAAAGAATTATATGATTTAGATAAAGTTTTCCCATTAGCACCTAAAGGGAAAGTTGTGCGAGGGACGAAGGAAAGCAAATTGATGATCACTGTGGTTGATAGGCATAATTATGTAGTTCATTATAGAACAGTATCTGTCTCTTGGAATGAAACTCACAAAAATATATAAAGTTTTAAAATTTTAACAATCTGATTGGCTAAAGAAATACTTAGATCTGAACACACAGATGAGGTCCAAGGCTTCAAACGACTTTGAGAAAGATTTCTACAAATTGATGAACAATTCTGTGTTTGGTAAAACGATGGAAAATATAAGAAAAAGAGTGAATATAAAAAGTAGTTTCAGATGGAGAAAAGGGTGATAAACTTGTAGCTAAGCCAAACTTTAAATGCAGGACTATATTCAATGAAAATCTTGCTGCTATGCATATAAAAAAAATCAAATTTAATAAGCCTGTGTATGTCAGGAAGGGTATACTTGATCTGTTTAAAGAACTGATGTATGGTTTTAACTACAGAGTTATGAAACCAAAATATGGAGAAAATATTGAGTTGTGTTATCAAGATACAGACAGTTACATTTATAATATTAAAACGGAAGATTTCTACAAAGGCATGCAATTAATGATTGATAAATTTGATATAAGTTACTGTAATATTTGTGATATTCCACAAGTAAAGAAAAAGTTGTTGGAAAAATGAAAGATGAATGTAATGAAAAAGTAATGGAAGAATTTTGTGGTTTGAGAGCAAAAATGTATACTTATAGTGCAGGGGATAAAACAGAGAAAAAATCTAAAGGAATTAAGAAATGTGGTGTTAAAAACAGAATAAGCTTTGAAGACTACAAAGATTGTTTGTTTAACTATAGAGAACAGTATGGAAGAGTTAATATGATTCGAAGTGAGAAACATGAAATCCAAACAGTTGAAATAAACAAGAAAGCCTTGAGTCTTATGTCTTAAAAAATGGAATAGATATATTACCATATGGACATTACTCATTATTCAAATTTAATAACAAAATTTCTATATAAATTTAATTAAATTTTTTTGTATAAATAGAGGCTTTAATCAAGATGCTCAACGATGTATGTGTCTCGAAAGAGATTGAAAATGTAAGTGAGCTAGAGATAAATGTTTTATATAATGTTACTTGCTGTGGATATTTAAATTATATATTTGGAGGGAAACTTTGTCTAGAGCTCAATAATGATTTTAAGATTACTTTCCCAGACAGATTTTCTAAATTAATTACTGATTGGGATTTTGGAATAACTGGAAAAGGACAAATGAAACTGAAATACGGAGGATTGAAGAAACTTAAAAATAAAAATAATGAATTTCATGATATAGAGATCAAGATGTGAAATTTTTAATATAATTTACCTTTGTTAACCAATTCACTTTGATTATTTTCTTACATTCACCTTTTATAGAATGAAGTAAAAACGGGTGAATTTGACATTCACCTTTTTTTCTTACATCCACCTTTCATAAAAAAAGTAATATTAAATTTAATTTCTTACATCCACCTAGGGAAATAAGCCATTAATTTTATTTTCGTACATTCACCTTTTATATGAAATAAAGAACTTACAAATCGGTTGGTGAACGAAAAAACGAGGTAAATAGCTAAATCGGTAGAGTTATTCAAAATTGAGGTATTGAGCTAAAGCTCAGAAATCGGTGTGAATGATTTCAATAGACTGTTTTTATAAAATCGGTTGAGTTTATGTGGTATTGAGATAGTGATTGAGTTAGTGAGCTAGAACCTACAAATACATTATACTCACATGCCCCTCCGTACCACTGGCAGAGGATGACGCCGTGGTCGGTCGGGCCAGATTGGCGGGTGTGGAACCAGAACGCGGAGCTATAAGGGCCCCATACACGATCAAGCGTGTTTCACAAAACCGCTCTCATCTAGCCACGGATCTGCCAAGCAAGGCCGTACACGCTCAAACAATGTTTGTCAGCTTAACCTCATTTTGAAGCAGACGCTATTTGTGTTCGTGTCGTTTCGAGCGTAATGGGTACGGCCACAAATGCAGACAAAGCAGACCTGGCATTGACTTTCGCATTGTATTTAAAGAAGAAGAAGAAGAGAAGAACTTGGTCAAGGGAACGTATTAAAATGAGCGATTTACCCATGGAAATGTGCTAAAGGAAATATTACTCTCGGAACCCGGAATCAGCTTTCTTCGAGTGGACAACGACACTTTTTAAAATTGATGAAGTCCCTCCTAAAAGAGCGCACTTGCCTGTCAAGTTCGCTCTTATCTAGTTACGGATGTGTCAAACAAGTCCGCACACGTACTAAGAAAGCTTGTCAGTATACTTTGAAGCAGACACTTGGTGTATGTTGTATTGCAGTAGCAGTGGGAATCGCTAGAAATGCAGATAAAGCAAGTCCAACATTGCCTCTGGCACTGTGTTTAAAGACGAAGAAAACAAGATGCTGATCCAGGAAATGGTTTAAAATGAGAAAATACAGCTGGAAACCTGTTAATGGAAATGTTTCACTCGGAACCTGATGATTACATCAACTTTCTGCGGATGGACAGCAAAACGTTTAATCACTCGTTTGGCACTACCTCACCCTAAAATTGAAAGAGAAGACACAAGTATGTGAAAATGTATTCTCTTCTACATGGTCCATAATTAAAATAACGCAGCTTGGGAACATATAGCCCCCATCATCCGTAAAATAAACGGAAAACTTCGACTTCTTTTATTTAATTCCCCTCCGATAGCATGTCACTGTATGCATCAAACACTGATTTTGTTCATAACCTCTTCATGCCTAATATAAGACTGGGAAAGATGTGGCGCCTCTACCATTTTGATAATTATCAGTGCTATTTTGTTTTTATGCTTAATCGTAGTTTTCATAGCAACGAAAACTCACGATTCATGAGACAAATAGTAATAAACAATTCTTCACTAAACATACGTGGCGAAACGTCTACGCAAACAACATCCGCCTTCTTGTCAAATTTTTTGTCAATCAAAAATTCCCGTAAACACGTCATGTTTGACGTGATACATGCTTGACAAACATGTCACACTGCAAAGTACACTGTCAAATACTTGACAAGGATAGTTAAGTTCGACAAAATGTTTGATAATTTACAGGGACTTTTATATTTTACCCGTGAAAACTACATAAATGTAGCAAATGTGGAAAGAAACTTACAAATTTCACACGGTTCTACGAGTAAACATCAAGAATTAATGCTGGTGCACTATATACATTCTATGCGAAGGTAGTTGTCGCGCTTTACTCACTGAACTGAGCGCTGCCGGTCTGTTATATGGCCAGCTGACTGTGACGCAATATTGCTTACGGCAACGTACTATCATATCTAGTGCAGTACGAATGCCAGACTGTGGAAGGGATGAAACAATACCGTATGCTGAACACATCTACAAAATTCCTTTTGCGATAGCGGCTGTAGGTGAGGGCCGGCCGTTAAGAGCAGGCACTGCCGTTGGCCGCGTGGTCAGGCTGCTGCAACCGGACACCATCTACTCAAAGTACGAGTACATGACACCAACCTAACTAGTCCCATATGGCCACGTGAATACAGGAATTTCAAACTTAAATTTTTGTTTGTCTTGTGATTTTATCAGCGCAGAAAATATGGGAAAAAGATATAATAAATCAGTACCAAAACACATTTATCCTCGTAAAAACGAAAAACATGAAGTATCGAACATAAATTTTCAATACAAAATTTCAAGGTAGCTTTGACCTATCATTACCTGCGCTTTCTTCATTCTAAGATATTTTCAAGGGTAAGTACGCCCCAGTAAACACGAATTATGATCAAATCAATGTAAGTACTAAGCTGTGTAGAAATGTCTCAAAACAATATCTACGAAAACACAGTTACTTCAAACATTCCTCGAACGAGGATGAAGGTGATTTGATCTGATTGAAGTAAAACAGCCGCACTGTCAGCTATAAGCACAGAAAGCCCGTTCCATCGCTCACAGCCTGTTATACATCCGACGATCAGCCTTTAAAATTTTTCTCCAATTTACGAAAGCATCTCACTACATGGTATTTCTAGACTGATGTGGCACACAAATGTAACAATGCTGGAAACTGTTTATCACTTTAGTGGACCATGCATTTCCTGTCATCTAACAACATCATCATCGTCATCATGCGCTGCACCAAGTGAGGTGGCGCGGTGGTTAGCATACTGGACTCGCATTCGGGAAGACGACGGTGCAAACCCGCGCCCGGCCATCCTGATTTCCCTAAATCGCTTCAGGCAAATAACGGGATGGTTCCTTTGACAGGGTACGGCCGCCTTCCTTCCCCATCCTTCCCTAACCTGATGGGCCCAGTGACCTCGCTGGATAGTCCCCTCCCCCAAATCAACCACCCAACCAACCATCTTTTACTATAGGAACAATTTATGAGACATTGTGATTGTTTGTTAAAATGACCGGCTCCTAACAAAATTGTGCTCGTAAAAAAATCAGCGCTAAAATGTTCTTGTTGAAGCACAAAAAAGGCGAATATGTTCCTCGTTAAAAAGACATTGACAGGAAGGTGGCGAACCAGGCACCTCAATTCTCATTCAGCCTCCCTTATCAAAAATTTTGGCATGCGAAGGTATTCGCACTAACATAGAACATTCTAAATCCTTTTACCCAGTCTCTTTTCGTAGTGAAACCTTCATACTCAGCATCTTCCTCTCACTGGCACTGTCTAAATAATGTGTCTCTCTGATACTGCTATCTGTTTCTCCCGCTGATTTACAGTATATCCCAGCACATCTGTCTCCTCTCTCACTTACACTGTGTCTTTCCATCTTCCTTTCCTATCGCCACTGTCTCCAATACATCGGAAGCTAAAACTTTCAGCGGATCCAATGCATTTGCCCCGTATACCAAAGTGTTTAAGATTTTGGACCAAATTTCGCCATCCCCTATATCTACGTGTTAAAGTGAAGTCCCAGGCACCCCAGGTCTATGTCTCCTCGCCACTCATTTGTACTTTTCATTTCCCCAGTCTCCTCTCTTTTTCCCTCATTGCTTCTATCTTCAACCATCTCTCTCTCTCTCTCTCTCTCTCTCTCTCTCTCTCCCTTACTATCACTGTCCCTCTCACTATCCATCAATATATCCTCTCCCTTGTCTCCCACTGCTATTGTCTTCATCAGTCGCTCTTTCTCATTCACTGCCAGTTCCTGCCTCCCACCATTACTGTCTCTTCTCTCTTTCTCCCCCACTGCTCCCCCACTGGAAATGTCTCCTCCCTCTTCTACCGTCACCATCTCCTCGCTACCCTGTTTTAGCACAAAAACGCGTCAATATGTAAAACTAAACTAAACTTACTTCATATCGCGAAAGCTTCAGTGCGCAAATGACTAACACAACACATGTGACTCCTCCACCATAAAAGCTCTCAGCTGAAGATGCAGGGATGCCACGCTACAAGCAGGAAAAACACCAGGGCTGGAAGCCCGACGGTACCGACCGGCCGCCGCGTCACTCTCAGCCCACAGGCGTCACTGGATGCGGATATGGAGGGGCATGTGGTCAGCACACGTCAGTTTACGAGACCGGAGCCGCTACTCGTCAATCAAGCACCTCCTGAGTGCACCCAGCTTGCCAGCAGCGCTCGGCAGATCGGATGGTCACCCCTCCGAGTGCTAGCGCAGCCCAACGGCGCTTAACTTCGGTGATGTGACGGGAATCGGTGTTACCACTGCGGCGAGGCCCTTGGCCGAAAATATGTTCGCATTCAAAAATTTTTGGCATGAGAATTGAGGCAGCTCGTTCACCCGCTTTTCTGTCAGCCTCTTAAAGAAGAAGATATGCGCCTTTTTTGTGCACCGGCAAGAACATTTTTCCGCTGGTTCTCTTCTTTTCCCAACTACAGCAGCGTGTGCTGCTAATATAAAAGGAATTCTATACATCAGTAAAGTTTTGACAGTTTATTTATGTAATTGGACTTATTTATATACCTTGACTCATATAAACAACAAATACGTGTCCATGGTATAAGGTTAACACAGAATTGTTCGCTTTACAATTTTTCTGGGTACTTTGGACATCGATCACAATTCATAGAAATCGCTTGGCTCATAATTTGTATTTTCAACGAGTAAAAAAAAAGTTATTAGAAATATTTTACTGAATTGGCAGTTTGTTTGGTTTGTCACTATTTTTGGCAGCCATTTCAAGTTATTTTCCAGGCTTGTTAAGACCCATTTGACCCCAATTCTTTTGTCAGTGCAGTTTGTAAAGATACTCCTTCTGCTTAAGCCACATTTTATTTTCTTATTTTCCAGTTTTACAATTTGGTATCGCGCCTGCAGATATTGTGTAGCATTCAGAGTGTGGAGCTGTACACGTAGTCCGGAGTAAGGCCTCAGTTCCCACGCTGGCTGAGCGAGCCGTTGGACCTCATGGCGCTGCCAGCGGGCGGCGGTTTCAGGCGCTGTGGCCAGACATGAGAACCCCCGTTACGTCAGCAGCGAGGTGCGCAGGGGAAGCAAAGTTGTTCTGGCGCCAAGCAAGTAAACTTCGTAAATACTTGCTTATAAAAGTCGCTTTTTTAAAAACAGATATCAGGAGAAGCTTACAGGTCATAAGTTCTTTCTTATACCAATATTAGAACGCCATAAACCTATCATTATAATAAATAAATGAACTATGCTTAAGCTAACGAAAACGTACGAAACATCACGAAAGTACGAGGTACAGGCTGCGCGCCATAGTCGCAGGTCACCGATAGGCATCAGATTACGGTGTTTAACAAATACAGGATGTTACAAAAAGGTACGGCCAAACTTTCAGGAAACATTCCTCACACACACAAAGAAAGAAAATATGTTATGTGGACATGTGTCCGGAAACGCTTACTTTCCATGTTAGAGCTCATTTTATTACTTCTCTTCAAATCATATTAATCGTGGAATGGAAACAGACAGCAACAGAACGTACCAGCGTGACTTCAAACACTTTGTTACAGGAAATGTTCAAGATGTCCTCCGTTAGCGAGGATACATGCATCCACCCTCCGTCGCATGGAATCCCTGATGCGCTGATGCAGCCCTGGAGAATGGCGTATTGTATCACAGCCGTCCACAATACGAGCACCAAGAGTCTCTACATTTGGTACCGGGGTTGCGTAGACAAGAGCTTTCAAATGCCCCCATAAATGAAAGTCAAGAGGGTTGAGGTCAGGAGAGCGTGGAGGCCACGGAATTGGTCCGCCTCTACCAATCCATCGGTCACCGAATCTGTTGTTGAGAAGCGTACGACCACTTGGATTGAAATGTGCAGAAGCTCCATCGTGCATGAACCACATGTTGTGTCGTACTTGTAAAGGCACATGTTCTAGCAGCACAGGTAAAGTATCGAGTATGAAATCATGATGACGTGCTCCATTGAGCGTAGGTGGAAGAACATGGGGCCCAATCAAGACATCACCAATAATGCCTGCCCAAACGTTCACAGAAAATCTGTGTTGATGACGTGATTGCACAATTGCGTGCGGATTCTCGTCAGCCCACACATGTTGATTGTGAAAATTTACAATTTGATCACGTTGGAATGAAGCCTCATCCGTAAAGAGAACATTTGCACTGAAATGAGGATTGACACACTGTTGGATGAACCATTCGCAGGAGTGTACCCGTGGAGGCCAATCAGCTGCTGATAGTGCCTGCACACGCTATACATGGTGCGGAAACTACTGGTTCTCCCGTAGCACTCCCCATACAGTGACGTGGTCAACGTTACCTGGTACAGCAGCAACTTCTCTGACGCTGACATTAGGGTTATCATCAACTGCACGAAGAATTGCCTCGTCCATTGCAGGTGTCCTCGTCGTTCTAGGTCTTCCCCAGACGTGAGTCACAGGCTGGAATGTTTCTCGCTCCCTAAGGTGCCGATCAATTACTTCGAACGTCTTCCTGTCGGGACACCTTCGTTCTACAAATCTGTCTCGATACGAACGTACCGCGCCACGGCTATTGCCCCGTGGTAATCCATACATCAGATGGGCATCTGCCAACTCCGCATTTGTAAACATAGCACTGACTGCAAAAACCACGTTCGTGATGAACACTAACCTGTTGATGCTACGTACTGATGTGCTTGATGCTAGTACTGTAGAGCAATGAGTCGCATGTCTACACAACCACCGAAGTCAACATTAGCTACCTTCAACTTGGCCAACTGTCGGTGAATCGAGGACGTACAGTACATACTGACGAAACTAGAATGAGCTCTAACATGGAAATTAAGCGTTTCGCGACACATTTCCACATAACATCTTTTCTTTATTTGTGTGAGAGGAATGTTTCCTGAAAGTTTGGCCGTACCCTGTATATACAATACAATAAAATTTTGAATGAAATACTGATTAACATAGCTTGCCGCATCATTAGTCAGAATTAGAGGAAGTAGAATTGCACTTTACAGGAAATCCGACGGCGCCGATACTGCTTCTGTGAGGGACACAAACGTCGGGAGCTTCTCGACAAAACGAGTAGGAATAATCCTACACGAAGACTCACTAAGGACGGATTGTCTTAACCTCCGGGAAACTCGGTTGGAAAAGCACCGTCAGTTATACTGGACGCCTCTCACATCATCCTCTACGGACTCAAGCGGTTAAACCGAGACTCACATTTCTGTAGGTTTAGTACAAGTGGGGATTTCTTTCAAGTTCGTCTTTGGCATAATTCTATACGAGTTGCAGCGTGAGATGGCTTACTTCGTGACTCCACGTTGAGTCACTTCACTCCCCGTAACGTAAGTGGTTTGCTGCCTCTATATTTGGCCTCTATAGTTTACGACGGGTCTCGCCCAGGTAAACTGAAAAATCAACAGCATTAAGACATGGCAACGGTGTAGAGTAGCCACCAGACTTAGTCTATATTAAGTTGGAATGTAGGCTGTTGGAAAGAAAGCAGGATATAAGATTCAGTCTTTATTGCAGTATGATTTATTTCTCCCGCCATTTCATTGACGACATGCAGATTTGCATGAAATAGTATTGCATTCCAGCGCGGCCCGCACATACTGCCACAGGTGTACCAAGTGTGCCACAGAATCACGTCTGCTTCCTGGCTCGATTCTCCACAAAGCCATTCCTAGGTCGCCCGTCCATCAACTAATCGAGCTGTAGGTTAGGCGGAGGCAAAGCTGCTCACGGCGCAAAGATCCGAATCTGGTGTTTTTCCTACATGCGAGTGTAGTGTGCAGCCCTGCATCTTCAGCTGAGAGCTTTTGCGGTGGAAGAGTCACGTGTGTTGTGTAAGTGATTTGCGCACTGAGTCTTTCGAGATATGAATTGAGTTAGTTTTGTGGAATTTTAGAGCTAAGTATTTACGATGTGATTCACGGATGTCTCTCTGCTATAACAAACTACCAAACAATTACAAATACAGTATGTAAGTCCGTAACCTAGCTCACGCTTTAAGCGTTATAGTCAGTTTAACAATTTGTCATGTACGGCAGCTGATACCAGAAGCTCAGATATCAGCGCCATGGGCAAAAGTCGTATAAAATAGCTGGGATAAATACACAAATGCGTACCTTTGCCCCAAGACGTTCGTCTTCTCTTTTTTCGGTTTTAGTACTTAACGAGCCGATTTATTTAACGTATTTCTCGAGTCTATAATTTAGATCAGTGGTTATCTTTCTTAGACCATAACCCCCTGAGCGTCATCAGACGGTAGCTGGTACTGCTAGCTCCCCCCCCCCCCCCCCCTTCCGACCCGACGTCTGTTGCCCCGTAGCCCACATTATTACCAACTTCAGCACTTAACTAAACTGTACAGTGAAAGACTTTTCTTGGAACATTTTTATTTTTAAAATGATCAGAGAGGTTGGTTCAAATGGCTCTAAGCACTGTAGGACTTAATATCTGAGGTCACCAGTCCCCTAGACTTAGAACTACTTAAACCTAACAAACCTAAGGACATCACACACGTCCATGCCTGAGGCAGGATTCGAACCTGCGACCGTAGCAGCAGCGCGGCTCCGGACTGAAGCGCCTAGAACCGCTCGGCCACAACGACCGGCGATCAAAGAGGATTGATATATAGTTTGTGTGCATGCGTGCGTGTGCGTGTGTGTGTGTGTGTGTGTGTGTGTGTGTGTGTGTGTTTGTGTGTGTGTGTGTGTGTGTGTGTGTTAGAAGGAATGACGAGGGAATTCGTGGTGCATCGCTGGTACTACCCCCGACGTCTTCTCAGAAAAGAAAGTTAACTACTAACAGTGAGGGTACACACTCGTTACGAAACGTGCTTCCCGTGCATTACTACTCTGCACTGCGGCACTTGCCTGACCTGCACACTGCAACCCCATTCATATCAAATTCAGATGTGCGAAATGAACTTACTGTTCGTAAGTCACTTCACTGCTGCATTCTTTACTTCTGAACTGGCAGAAATTGGACGACATCAGGCTGTTAATGCTTTGTGTCAAACCACTCTAATAATAATAAGAATAATAATAAACCTGTGTACAGCATTATAGTAGCCCTTCTGTAGTTATTGTTGTGTCGGGCTGTCGATTAATTCATTTATCTGTTTCGACGCTAGAAATGAAGCAATTTTTGGAGTACTGCAGGTACTATCTAGAACTTGGAGAAGACATTTTCCTGAAATATTTAACATTCTTGACGTATATGTGTCACTCTTATCACCAGCGATGTGCGGGACAAAGCACAATATTTGTGTGTAGTGGATGGACTAGTGGACTATGTGAGAAACCTGTAACCTTCACCGCATTAGTGATACTGAGAGGCACCCACATGCCTTGCTCATACTGTGGCATCAAGCAGTCAGGCCTGCAAGATGAGTGGTCTGCCAAGCGAGTGGATTCATTCTTATTTATCGAGTAACATGAACTCTAGTACTCACACTCAAGTTACAAGTTATCCTCCTATATGATTAATACGCAACGGAAACACGCATCTGACTATCAGTAATTTACAGAACTCTGACTGTACACTACGCACTGGCAATACCACATTTTCTTTTTGTCTTTTATTTAACGGCTTTTGTCAACACGTGGCCACCGCACACATTATAAATTCGGGACATTATGACAACATACAATTCGAAGTAAAAGTCCACCAATCTTTTTCTTTTCACTATCTTATTTATTCCGATAAATTCTCTAACCTAAACACACAAATTCTACAACCTACAACAATAACACATGAGAAATTCCGCCCAGTGGGCCTGGCTTTACAATGGTGAATCTCTATATTATGGTCTCGTAATTATTTTTAACGCTACAGTGCACTTTCTGGATAGGATGGTGGATCTTTTATTATACCTCACACTTCGACTTTCACAATCATCATCACTAAACTTTCCTCCAGACCGAGCGGTACTGAAGGAACAAGCATAACCCACTAATCTTTTGAAACTACCTCGCTACTCTCCCATGCAAACCACACATACCCAAATTACATGACATACACCACACTACAACATGCAATACTACACAGAGAATGGTCACAACATTATCACTTTCAGCTTTCCAACTTCAATTAATATTTATTCCAGTTTCACACGACACTGCCCCACTTCATAATTCCACTTTCCTACTATGAACTCTGGAGATACACTCCTGGAAATGGAAAAAAGAACACATTGACACCGGTGTGTCAGACCCACCATACTTGCTCCGGACACTGCGAGAGGGCTGTACAAGCAATGATCACACGCACGGCACAGCGGACACACCAGGAACCGCGGTGTTGGCCGTCGAATGGCGCTAGCTGCGCAGCATTTGTGCACCGCCGCCGTCAGTGTCAGCCAGTTTGCCGTGGCATACGGAGCTCCATCGCAGTCTTTAACACTGGTAGCATGCCGCGACAGCGTGGACGTGAACCGTATGTGCAGTTGACGGACTTTGAGCGAGGGCGTATAGTGGGCATGCGGGAGGCCGGGTGGACGAACCGCCGAATTGCTCAACACGTGGGGCGTGAGGTCTCCACAGTACATCGATGTTGTCGCCAGTGGTCGACGGAAGGTGCACGTGCCCGTCGACCTGTGACCGGACCGCAGCGACGCACGGATGCACGCCAAGACCGTAGGATCCTACGCAGTGCCGTAGGGGACCGCACCGCCACTTCCCAGCAAATTAGGGACACTGTTGCTCCTGGGGTATCGGCGAGGACCATTCGCAACCGTCTCCATGAAGCTGGGCTACGGTCCCGCACACCGTTAGGCCGTCTTCCGCTCACGCCCCAACATCGTGCAGCCCGCCTCCAGTGGTGTCGCGACAGGCGTGAATGGAGGGACGAATGGAGACGTGTCGTCTTCAGCGATGAGAGTCGCTTCTGCCTTGGTGCCAATGATGGTCGTATGCGTGTTTGGCGCCGTGCAGGTGAGCGCCACAATCAGGACTGCATACGACCGAGGCACACAGGGCCAACACCCGGCATCATGGAGTGGGGAGCGATCTCCTACACTGGCCGTACACCACTGGTGATCGTCGAGGGGACACTGAATAGTGCACGGTACATCCAAACCGTCATCGAACCCATCGTTCTACCATTCCTAGACCGGCAAGGGAACTTGCTGTTCCAACAGGACAATGCACGTCCGCATGTATCCCGTGCCACCCAACGTGCTCTAGAAGGTGTAAGTCAACTACCCTGGCCAGCAAGATCTCCGGATCTGTCCCCCATTGAGCATGTTTGGGACTGGATGAAGCGTCGTCTCACGCGGTCTGCACGTCCAGCACGAACGCTGGTCCAATTGAGGCGCCAGGTGGAAATGACATGGCAAGCCATTCCACAGGACTACATCCAGCATCTCTACGATCGTCTCCATGGGAGAATAGCAGCCTGCATTGCTGCGAAAGGTGGATATACACTGTACTAGTGCCGACATTGTGCATGCTCTGTTGCCTGTGTCTATGTGCCTGTGGTTCTGTCAGTGTGATCATGTGATGTATCTGACCCCAGGAATGTGTCAATTAAGTTTCCCCTTCCTGGGACAATGAATTCACGGTGTTCTTATTTCAATTTCCAGGAGTGTATATGCACGTCTTCCTGTGCAATGCAAGCCAAGTGGCGTTGCTGGATAGACGGCCGACTCACCTTGCTTCTCTCTCGGAGTTTGAATCTAGCGTCACATGGAATCATATCACGCAAAGTAATATTAAGAACATCACACACGCGAGTCCTCAAGTGATACCATGGACGAGTACTTCTCTTTATCCTTTGTCTCATACACAGATTGAGACTCACACAGTACTCACCACGTGGAAGTACTCGTCTCTATTTTCAAGTCCTGCACACGCCATTTCTTAAATATTTCAACTTATGGTACACGGGCTATTTCTTAAATATTTCAACTTATTGTACACACGCTAGTAATTCAGCTTAACTTAAGCACACGGAAGTATTTCAACTTATTGCTACACGTGGTTTCATTGTGACCATTGGTCACTTCTGAAGATTACTACAATCCCTTTAATATTACCTGCCTGACATTTAATTCTCCCCACAAAAGTTCCTGAAATAGAGAAATTATTATTTCAAACTACTCTTAAATATTCCACATGCATACCATGTCTCCACTCTTTCGTCATTACGGAGCACAACTAAAACAAGTCTTAACAACACAAGATCCAGCGGCAGAGTGCTGAAACATGGCCGTTCTCTAGGTCCTATCCCATCTCTGTTGAGGTGGAGGAAGCACCTTGCTATCGTATTGGTCAGCCACATTTCAGGCGCTCAAAGCTCTGGTAAATTTCATCTCTTTGGTCCCACCAAAGGTGGCCAAAGGATCGTCTCAAAGATGATCATATATTCACATTCACTATCTGCGGTTAGCAGACGACCATACATTCATTCATTTCACAGATCTCACCAAACTGGATGTAGGGATTTACTTTGTGGGAGTGCACATGTGATCAATTAAATAAATAAATTGTCATTCTTTCCCACACTGGTATCCGGCTTCGCTGTATTAATTGAAATTGAGTTATTTTACAAAAAAAATGTGTTGTTCTGACAAAAATAATGAAGTATGTTGTACCTATTTTCAATGTTGGGCGGTACTGTACCCTTTCAATACTAAGTGCGAAAAAGTAATTATCGATAAAGTAATTTAGTTTCGTGCCTGAAAAAGAATTCAGCCGTTTTGTTTTTACCCCTCAGAAAATTTCATTTTACTCCTCAGACGGTAATTACGCCCACGTTGGGAACCATTGATATAGATGAAACAGGAATACAGGGAGTATGGTGTAAATTGCAGAAACATTTGGCAAGAAAAGCGCAAATAATAGTAATATATGTTGCCTTGTGGCAGAATGTTTTGTATTTAAATTAATGATATGTTAGTGTAATGATTTGATGATGAACACGATCACACTCTCGGAGACAATGATGGAAGTGATGGTGAACATGGCGATGATTTCGATACAGTGAAGCATTGTACAAGTTCATAATGGCAGTACCTGACAAATATTGTAATTCTCCTTTAGTCTCTTATAATTATAATAATTAATTTCTTTTTTGGTGGAATTTTGAACGATAACAATAGGATGTTTACCCGGGCCTAGGACAAAGATCCATTTTGTTCATTTGTGACATTTTGCTAAATATAGCTTTAATAGATCATATAATCTTGGAATTATGGCATTGTGTAAAGTGTGATCCGAGGTGTATTCTGTTCAGTTTTCCTCGTCATGCAGCTAGAAAAGGAGAAGGGAAAAATGGAAAAGTGTTATGTGCGCCACTTCGCCACCGCCTACCTTACGTCGTCTCTGGTCTCGTCTGTCGTCAGCGGGTCTGACTGCCACGCGGTGGGCCAGGTTCGATTCCCAGCGAGTCGGCGATTTCATTCACTCCGAGTCTGGGTGTAGAGTTGTCATCACATTTCATCATCATCGACGCACAAGTCGCCGAAATAGCGACTTACTTCTTAAGTAATAGAATCCAGTAGATTGTTCTTGATGGTGAGAGTTCATCGGAGGTGAGGGTATCATCTGGAGTGCTTTTAGAAGCCTCATAAGGTCCACCATAGACCAACCGATTTGCTGGGCTAAAGGAAGTGTGTCTTGTTGCAATTTTGACCTGTACAGTACGACAGCTACAATGCGTTCGTTCTTCCGATAGGTGTAGGTCGCTAGGCCAAGGGCTATCCGAAACACGTGACCCCGTATCTCTGTGATCAGTGGGAGACCCCCCCAAGAAACTGCATTTTCGCCTGCAGCTTTTTCGAAGATACTGGCATCGATGTTGTTTTCGACCAGTGTGGCGGTAACCCCGGTAGATAATAGCAAATTTTGAAAATCTGTGTTCTGTTCGACGTTGGTGACGAGGTTTTTATTGCTGTTTAACATCAATCCGTGAAGCCCACCGTGCATTCGCCAACTTTTCCTATACAGTTGCAGGAAACTAACGTCAAAGCCTTGACTCTTCATCATTTCCGTTAATGCTTAGGCAGCTATGTTTGGCGGCATCTTCTAGGAAACTTTGAGCGTCGGATGCGTCAGTACACAGACTGTGCTTTGTAGCGAAAAGAGGAGTGGAGTTGCTCGTCACACAAGCAAGAAATAGCGCAGCAGCGGAAGTCAGCTCTCATTTCTTATGAGGTGGCATCTGCTTCCATTCTCGGAACGTCACGGGATCGTCTTTTGTGGTAACACGCCGAGGTTACTCAAGACGCACTTTGGATTTGTGGAAGGTGTTTCATAGCCGCGAAACTGCGTACACGCATAAGCTTCACTTGACACGGCAAGGAAACTACGATGGCTGATCAACAAAGCTTCCGTGATAGTTTCCTATCTTTGCCATGAATATCTGCAAATAGCGGTTTTTTGTGTATAATACTCATAGGTAGGTAGGTTTTGCAGATGTTCTTTGGATTTCGCGTACCAAACAATGGAAGTGACGCGAGAGGAGAAGTATGACGCAATAAAATGTTGTGTTCCCTTAAAGAACACACGCACTGAAACTGCAGCACACTTAAAGTGCAGATTTCACTACCTCGGGCAACAGTGTTTGGGTGGTGCAAGGACTTCAAAGAAAACCGACTTGTCCCCGTTAAGCAAGGTGGGCGTGGTGTTGGGGCTTCTGCTGTGGCTGAAGTCAACATCAACACAGCTGCTGTGATTGTATGTGGGGTTCGCTGGATAACATTACGTAACCTCAGTGAAGTGCTGGGAAATTCATACGGCAGTGTGTTTACGGTTACGCACGATAATCTCGATATCGCGCGTCTTTGTGCCCGGTGAGTGCCACGTCTTTTGACCCCTGAACAAAGGGCTGTGCGAAAGGAGACAAGCCGTGAGGTGCTGATGGAGGGGATGCTTTTGTGGAATCGGTTATCACCGGTGATGAGTCGTGGCATGGAATCGTTACACAGAGTGGAAATCTGTAGCTTTTCCGACACCAAAAAAGGCGACAAATGTTCGAACTGTTGGGAAAGTGATGGTTACCACATTTTGTGACTGTCATGGAATAATTTACTAGCATTCAGTTCCCCCTCACATTACTGGTACAACAGCGTACTATACGTCAGTATTGGCAAAACTAAGGGAGTACATTGCAACGAAGCGAGCAGAACTTTCTCGGACTGGGTGGCGACAATACGCTGCCTCACGTCGCAAATCAGGTCATGCAGTTCCCTTCAACATTACCTGCGTACCGCTTTCGCCTTATAGCCCTGATCTTCCCTCAATGACAAGAAAAGTAAGGCGAGTCTTAAGGACCTGACAAAGAGTAGTCTGCATATATTTATTCGCACATTCATATTCTGTTGATCATTTCGCCTGCGCCGATTATCCTGCGGTGTGCAGAATCATATTATTTTGTTCTCTCATTCTTTTCTTTTTATACATGTAAGTTTTCTACAACGCTTCTTTAATGTACAGTTGGAACACACATTTTTTTAAACAGTATTCTCGGCGGAACTTGTAATACGTCCGCCCGCTATCACTTATAGAGACAAACAGGTGAAGCTAAATCAAATGGTTCAAATGGCTCTGAGCACTACGGGACTTAACTTCAGAGGTCATCAGTCCCCTAGAACTTAGAACTAGTTAAACCTAACGAACCTAAGGACATCACACACATCCATGCCCGAGGCAGGATTCGAAGCTAAATCAATTGAAAAAGCATATCTCTCCATGTTTTGTTTGTATGCCAATATTATTTACTTGCACCATGGACAGTATTGACATACAAACAAAACAAGGAGGGATACGCTTTTCAATTGATTAATCTTGACCAGCTGGTCTCTACGAGTGATAGCGGGCGGACGTATTACGACTTCCGCCGAGTTAACACTGTTAAAAAGATGTGTACTCCAAAAATACATTAAAGAAGTGTTATAGAAACGTATTAGGAAAGCAAAGTTTATTCGCACATTGATATTCTGTTCATCAGTTCGCTCGCGCCGAGAATCCTGCATCAAGAGAATCGAAGGAAACAAGAATAATTTCCATGAGCATAGGAGGGGGGATCCGGAACCAGTATTGTCATACCAATCTTTGTGTGGTGGCCGAGCGGTTCTAGGCGCTGCAGTCCGGAACCGCGTGACTGCAACGGTCGCAGGTTCGAATCCTGTCTCGCGCATGGATGTGTGTGATGTCCTTAGGTTAGTTGGATTTCGGTAGTTCTAAGTTCTAGGGGACTGATGACCTAAGATGTTAAGTCCCATTGTGCTTAGAGCCATTTCAACGATTTGAACCAATCTTTCTGCACAATAGCGGTAACAGGAAAAAGATGTACGTAAATTTACGAATGTTAATCTAATAATGTATTGAATATTGAAGGTCTGTTGATATTAATGCCAGCTAAATTTCACTCAGGAAATGAGTACTTTTCAAATTCTTTGAATTATACTCTCAGAATTTCTTTCTTTAATTATTTGAACAGTAATTTATAATCAGTTCCCATTACATATTATATTTTATGAACGTCTCCCCCCCCCCCCCATTCAACCCCGCCACTTTTCAATGGCGACCGTTCAAAGAACGGTGGCGAGAGTTATACGAACAGACATTTCAAGAAATTTGGAAGTTTGTGGTAAGTTCCTATGGGACCAAACTGCTAAGGTCATCGATCCCTAGGCTTACACACTACTTCATCTAACTTAAACTAACTTACACTAAGGACACCACACACACCCATGCCTGATGGAGCACTCGAACCTCCGACGGGCGCAACCTGCGTGACCGTGGCAAGGCGCCCTAAACCGCACGGCTACCCAGCACGGCAACTGACCTTTCAATTGTTGAGATACAAATCCTTTTTAGATAAATGGTCCATTTTATCATTACAAGAGACTAATGAAGCCTTTGTTGCATTTGTTACATGTCCGTGAGATTGGGACTAATACAATCTTGAAGGAGCAAATTAAAATTAAATTCCGCCTACAATCGGGACCCTCCGGGAATGCTAATTTCGCGCTAAAGGTAGGAAGTTGCGCTTGCGCTGTATGCTTATATGGCCGCGCTTGGGAGCCGTCTCCCTCGCAGTGAACAATCTCTTTTCCTTCCAATTAATATCCTTTACGGAAAGTGCATTTCTATAGGAAAGACGAAAATTTGTACAAAGTCAACATTAAAGTGCAAAATAATTCATTCAGATTCTGTAAGACTGTATCAGAGAACAGTCAGTTTCATTTATGAATATGCACATAAAACCGCTTGTATTGAAAAGTACCGATACAAACAAAATTTACTTTTTGAAAATCATTTTTTTCATAATTTTGTTAAACATTGTTCACAATGGAGTCAAGGGGGAAGGTTCATTACGAAACGCAGTATGCCAAGATGTCGGAAATCCGAGCTTGTCAACAGTTGAAAGTAACGCGCCAACTCGTGAACTGGCCGATGGCTACCAAAACAAGCAGGTTGGCGCCCCACTATTAAAAAAAGATGACACTGGTAATATAACAAATCATGATGTCACTTTTATGACGCTCGATGAGACAATTTCTCAGGTCTCACCGGGAAGCATTTTTTCAAACAGTGAAACTGAAGAACGCGACAGCGAAAATTCCTTTGATTGTTTGCTCACGACTTGACGAACGGAAGAACAGGAAACAGTCCACAAAAGCAATGTAAATACTGGTGAGATACACACGTTGACACAGCTTGTGCAGTTAATAACACAACAGTTTACACAGTAAAATCACGCATTCAACGATTTCAAGACTAGTATTAATCAACAGTTCAGTGAGATGAGCAAAACTATACACACTGAATTGTCT
Organism: Schistocerca americana; assembly: GCF_021461395.2. NCBI lineage: Eukaryota > Metazoa > Arthropoda > Insecta > Orthoptera > Acrididae > Schistocerca > Schistocerca americana. The sequence goes on along the minus strand of NC_060126.1, from coordinate 24,620,715 downwards.
GAAAAATTATCCGGAAAGTTCACAAAGCTCGGTAAGCAACTACTGTGGTGTCACCGCCAGACACCACACTTGCTAGGTGGTAGCTTTAAATCGGCCGTGGTCCATTAGTACATGTCGGACCCGCGTGTCGCCACTGTTAGTGATCGCAGACCGAGCGCCACCACACGGCAGGTCTCGAGAGACGGACTGGCACTCGCCCCAGTTGACGGACGACTTTGCTAGCAACTACACTGACGAAGCCTCGCTCCTTTGCCGAGCAGATAGTTAGAATAGCCTTCAGCTAAGTCCATGGCTACGACCTAGCAAGGCGCCATTAGCCTTACATAGCAATTGATACTTATCGTATAAAGCATGTCTCATCAAGAACGATGTATGCAACAAGGATGGATTAAAGTTAAGTATTCCAGCAGCTACGTACTTTTCTTTATAGCATTCATTACGTATCCTGTTTCAGACCTATCTCTAGCCTGCGTGAGGTAACGTGTGCCTTTCGGCTACTTCCGAGTGGCGTGGCTGTTAACCTACGCCACAACAACTACAACAAGAAATTATTTTCGACATGTCCCGCAATATAAATACATTAACGGAAAGAGTAACATCCGTAGACTATAAACAGGAACAACTTGCAGGTGAGTTACAAAACTTAGTGAAGCATACTCTCAAATTCAGGAGACGCAATCCGAAGTGGATGTGTCGGTAAAAAATGTGACGAAGGCAGTCAGTGAGCTGCAAGACGTATGCAAAAACCTACCTACAGAAATACACAAGTTGAGTCTAAGAGTAGATCAGTTACGTTTTGAGTCAGAACTTTCCAAAAAACATAGAGATACGTTGTGTGCAGATGTAAAGGAAATAACTGAAAAAGCTGAAGCCGGCATGCTGGATAAGGGCAGTACCCTTGCTGAAAAGCTCTAAGAGAGAAAGAAAATCAAGTTCTGCAACTTCTAGTTAAAATAGATTCATGTTTAAAGGTGGCAGAGGAAAGGTTACGAGGCAGTGATGCTAAAACTACAGACATTCCAAAACAACATATGGCAGAAAATAAACCTGTGCTCTTAGAGAAGTAAGATACCTTCAGTGGTTACCCTCAATACGGGGCTAGCCCGTCGAAGGAAAATGACTAAGGTTGCAGAACGCAACAACACTTGCCGGCAGCTGTGCCTGTCGAGCAAGCGGAGTTGCCATTCGCTACGCCACTGACAGCGCGGTGTGTTTCTCAACATTACTTGCAGATGAGGGATTACTTAGGCATCGACAATTTCCGATATTTTCTTCTGAAGGGAAAAGAACACACCCTGTGGTCTTTATCAGAGCATTTCGAAATGTTTTACCTCGTACCTGGACTGAAGCCCAGAAAATTTGATTTCTTGTTGGATATACACGGGGTGACGTTCTGCTATGGGTTAAGTACATGGCAGAGCGTTGCCACTATTGTGAACAGTTTGACAGAGCATTTCTGGATAAGTATTGGTCTGATGCCGTACAAGAAATGCTCAGACGTGAAGTATTCAACCCAGCTCCATTCAATAGCAAATATGGAAGCTGAAGGGGCTAGTTTGAAAAAATATTTGAATAAAACCAGATACTGGTGTCTCAAGTAGACGTTCCCACATTACGGAAAAACTCATTACCATATCGGAACATGACACCGAATACTTACTGTCTGTACTGGACTGAATAGATTTAATATACGAAGAGAGAGACCAATACAACCCAAGTCTCCTAATACGCCGACAGCGACACAGAGATTTACGGAGTAACAAGTGAACAACGGATTCGTAGTACAAAACGGATGGCAACCTTACCCCACACAGACCTAAGCTAGGCGCTTTGGCGCGCGCGGGATTAGCCGAGCGGTCTCGGGCGCTGCAGTCATGGACTGTGCGGCTGGTCCCGGCGGAGGTTCGAGTCCTCCCTCAGGCATAGGTGTTTGTGTTTGTCTTTAGGATATTTTAGGTTAAGTAGTGTGTAAGCTTAGAGACTGATGACTTTAGCAGTTAAGTCCCAAAAGATTTCACACACATTTCAAGATCTATGCTAATGGTAACGGTAATCACAACGGCAAAAGAGAAAGCCATAAACACAAAGGTGGATATAAAAGAACTGGGCAAGGATTTAGCAAACACAACTACAACGGACAAGTAGCTTATGGCCAGTCTGTACAATACGTACAGACACAAACTACTGGCATTAATCAGCCGATCGCTTGGAAAACATAACACGATACCAGACAACCGAATAACACACAGACGGTGGAATTTGGACAGAAAAACACACATATTTGCTACGGTCGCAGGTTCGAATCCTGCCTCGGGCATGGATGTGTGTGATGTCCTTAGGTTAGTTAGGTTTAAGTAGTTCTGAGTTCTAGGGGACTGATGACCATAGCTGTTGAGTCCCATAGTGCTCAGAGCCATTTGAACCATTTGAACACACATATTCCGCATAACGCGCAGAGGCAAAGAGAATTCCAGGCGAGAGCCTCTCAGATTACTAGTTGCCGTAATCAAACACCAACAGTCCGCATTGAACATAACACAAAGTATTAATGATACAACTCAGCATATGAAATGGTTATCCTTTATACAATGAACATAACAAGTAAATATTGAGATGCACTTTAAACAGTGAATAAGTATTCGATACGATTGGTATCGTCAGGTTTTGGTTGTGTTTATAAACAAACTATTTTGTTCGTGGTTCATATGGTTCAAATGGCTCTGAGCACTCTGGTACTTAACTTCTGAGGTCATCAGTCCCCTAGAACTTAGAACTACGTAAACCTAACTAACCTATGGATATCACACACATCCATGCCCGAGGCAGGATTCAAACCTGCGACCGCAGCGGCCGCGCGGATCCAGACTGTAGCGCCTTGAACCGCTCGGCCATTCCGGCCGGCTTTGTTCTTGGGATCACAGTTAAGTCTAGCACCGAAACGTAACTAAGCACATAAATGCCTTTCCGTGAATCAACCTTGTATTGTGTAGACCCGTCCTGGAGAATGTTAGAGAGGCGCGGTCAAGCGTAGTAATTTGAACAGCGCGTATACTCTCTTGTAGGGATTATTGTTTACTCCTTTACTTCTTTGAAACTGATAAATATGCTTGGTCAAGAAGTCACTGTAAGTTGAAATAAAATGTATGTCAATTTGTGCCATAATGGAAAACAGAATCTATTATTGTATGAATATTATGTTGTTGTTGTTGTTGTGGTCTTCAGTAATGAGACTGGTTTGATGCAGCTCTCCATGCAACCCTATCCTGTGCAAGCTTCTTCATCTCCCAGTACTTACTGCGACCCACATCCTTCTGAATCTGCTTAGTGTATTCATCTCTTGGGCTCCCTTTACGATTTTTACCCTCCACGCTGCCCTCCAATGCTCAATTTGTGATCCCTTGATGCCTCAGAACATGTCCTAATAACCGGTCCCTTCTTTTTGTCAAGTTGTGCCACATACTCCCCAATTCTATTCAATAATTCATCATTAGTTATGTGATCTACCCATCTAATCTTCAGCATTCTTCTGTAGCACCACATTTCGAAAGCTTCTATTCTCATCTTGTCCAAACTATTTATCGTCCATGTTTCACTTCCATACATGGCTACACTCCATACAAATACTTTCAGAAACGACTTACTGACACTTAAATCTATACTCGATGTTAACAAATTTCTCTTCTTCAGAAACGCTTTCCTTGCCATTGGCAGTCTACTTTTTATATCTTCTCTACTTCCACCATTATCAGTTATTTTGCTCGCCAAATAGCAAAACTCCTTTACTACTTTAATTGCCTCATTTACTAATCTAATTCCCTCAGCATTACCCGACTTAATTCGACTACATTCCATTATCCTCGTTTTGCTTTTGTTGATGTTCATCTTATATCCTCCTTTCAAGACATTGTCCATTCCGTTCAACTGCTCTTCCAAATCCTTTGCTGTCTCTGACAGAATTACAATGTCATCAGCGAACCTCAAAGTTTTTATTTCTTCTCCATGGATTTTAATACCTACTCCTAATTTTTCTTTTGTTTCCATTAGTGCTTGCTCAATATACAAATTGAATAACATTGGGGCGAGGCTACAACCCTGTCTCACTCGCTTCCCAACCACTGCTTTCCTTTCGTGCCCCTCGACTCTTATAACTGCCATCTGGTTTCTGTACAAATTGTAAATAGGTTTTCGCTCCCTGTATTTTACCCCTGCCACCTTTAGAATTTGAAAGATAGTATTCCAGTCAACATTGTCAAAAGCTTTCTCTAAGTCTACAAATGCTAGAAACATAGGTTTGCCTTTACTTAATCTTTCTTCTAAGATAAGTCGTAAAGTCAGTATTGCCTCACGTGTTCCAATATTTCTACGGAATCCAAACTGATCTTCCCCGAGGTCGGCTTCTACCAGTTTTTCCATTCGTCTGTAAAGAATTCGCGTTAGTATTTGCAGCTGTGACCTATTAAACTGATAGTTCGGTATTTTCACATCTGTCAACATCTGCTTTCTTTGGGATTGGAATTCTTATACTCTTCTTGAAGTCTGAGGGTATTTCGCCTGTATCATACATCTTGCTCATCGGATGGTAGAGTTTTGTCAGGACTGGCTCTCCAAGGCCATTAGTAGTTCTAATGGAATGTTGTCTACTCCCAGGGCCTTGTTTCGACTCAGATCTTTCAGTGCTCTGTCAATTTCTCCACGCAGTATCGTATCTCCCATTTCATCTTCATCTACATCTTCTTCCATTTCCATAATATTGTCCTCAAGTACATCGCCCTTCTATAGACCCTCTATATACTCCTTCCACCTTTCTGCTTTCCATTCTTTGCTTAGAACAGGGTTTCGATCTGAGCTCTTGATATTCATACATGTGGTTCTCTTTTCTCCAAATGTCTCTTTAATTTTCCTGTATGCAGTATCTATCTTACCCCTAGTGAGATAAGCCTCTCCATCTTTACATTTGTCCTCTAGTCATCACTGCTTAGCCATTTTGCACTTCCTGTCGATCTCATTTTTGAGACGTCTGTATTCCTTTTTGCCTGCTCATTTACTGCATTTTTATATTTTCTCCTTTCTTCAATAAAGTTCAATATTTCTTCTGTTACCCAAGGAGTTCTACAAGCCCTCGTCTTTTTACCTACTTGATCCTCTGCTGCCTTCACTACTTCATCCCTCAGAGCTACCGAGCGAGGTGGCGCAGTGGTTAGCACACTGGACTCGCATTCGGAAGGACGACGGTTCAATCCCGTCTCCAGCCATCCTGATTTAGGTTTTCCGTGATTTCCCTAAATCGCTTAAGGCAAATGCCGGGATGGTTCCTTTGAAAGGGCACGGCCGATTTCCTTCCCTGTCCTTCCCTAACCCGAGCTTGCGCTCCGTCTCTAATGACCTCGTTGTCGACGGGACGTTAAACACTAATCTCCTCCTCCTCCTCCCTCAGAGCTACCCATTCTCATTCTACTGTACTTCTTTCCCCCATTCCTGTCAATTGTTCCCTTATGCTCTCCCTGAAGCTCTGTACAACCTCTGGTTCTTTCAGCTTATCCAGGTCCCATCTCCTTAAATTCCCACATTTTTGCAGTTTCTTCAGTTTTAATCTACGATTCATAACCAATAGATTGTGGTCAGAGTCCACATCTGCCCCTGGAAATGTCTTACAATTAAAAACCTGGTACCTAAATCTCTGTCTCACCATTATATAATCTATCTGATACCTTCTAGTATCTCCAGGATTCTTCCATGTATACAACCTTCTTTCACCGAGCGAGGTGGCGCAGTGGTTAGCATACTGGACTCGCATTCGGGAGGACGACGGTTCAATCCCGCGTCCGGCCGTCCTGATTTAGGTTTTCCGTGATTTCCCTAAATCGCTCCAGGCAAATGCCGGGATGGTTCCTTTGCAAGGGCACGGCCGACTTCCTTCCCCGTCCTTCCCTAATCCGATGAGACCGATGACCTCGCAGTTTGGTCTCTTCCCCCAAAACAACCAACCAACCTTCTTTCATGATTCTTGAACCAAGTGTTAGCTATGATTAAGTTACGCTCTGTGCAAAACTCTACCAGGCGGCTTCCTCTTTCATTTCTTAGCCCCAATCCATATTCACCTACTCTGTTTCCTTCTGTCCCTTTTTCTACTCTCGAATTCCAGTCACCCGTGACTGTTAAATTTTCATCTCCTTTCACTACCTGAATAATTTCTTTTATCTCATCATACATTGCTTCAATTTCTTCATCATCTGCAGAGCTAGTTGGCATATAAACTTGTACTACTGTAGTAGGCGTGGACTTCGTGTCTATCTTGGCCACAATAATGCGTTCATTATGCTGTTTGTAGTAGCTTACCCGCAGTCCTATTTTTTTATTGATTATTAAACCTACTCCTGCATTACCCCTATTTGATTTTGTGTTTAGAAGCCTGTATTCACCTGACCAAAAGTCTTGTTCCTCCTGCCACCGAACTTCACTAATTCCCATAATATCTAACTTTAACCTATCCATTTCCCTTTTTAAATTTTCTAATCTACCTGCCCGGTTGAGGGATCTGACATTCCACGCTCTGATACGTAGAACGCCAATTTTCTTTTTCCTGATAACGACGTCCTCTTGAGTAGTCCCCGCCCAGTGATCCGAATGGGGGCCTACTTTACCTCCGAAATATTTTACCCAAGAGGACGCCATCATCATTTAACCGTACAGTAAAGCTGCATGCCCTCGGGAAAAATTACGCCCGTAGTTTCCCCTTGCTTTCAGCCGTTCGCAGTACCAGCACAGCAAGGCCGTTTTGGTTAATGTTGCAAGGCCAGGTCAGTCAATCATCCAGACTGCTGCCCCTGCAACTACTGAAAAGGCTGCTGCCCCTCTTCAGGAACCACACGTTTGTCTGGCCTCTCAACAGATACCCCTCCGTTGTGGTTGCACCTACGGTACGGCTATCTGTATCGCTGAGGCACGCAAGTCTCCCCACCAACGGCAAGGTCCATGGTTCATGGGGGAAGAATATTATGTAAGGAATATAAAAAAACGTGAGTAAAAATAATAGGAATTGAGCAATGCAACGCAATTATAATTTAACAAAATATATTATAACAAAATAACAACTCAACCAAAAGGCCAACTGACTGGGAGCAGTTCAAAACGCAAAGACGTGAAACGACGAAAATCATTAAAAGTGAACGAAGGAAATATGACACACAACAAATACAGAAAATACAAGATGAATTTTCTAAGAACAATACACGCAATTTCTTTCAAACGTTCAGAACTACAATAACAAGATATAAACCACCGACACTCTGCTTCAAAGATGAAAAAGGAAATCTGATCACCAGCGTGGAACAAAATTGCCAACACCTAGCGAACTACTTTGAAACGCTGCTAAGCTGCAAAAGACCTGATGAAACCTTGACATTTGAGAAGCCTAAGAATAAGCTACCAGACTCTGAACCACCTAATAAAGAAGAAATTAAAGAGATCTTGAAAGGATTGAAAAACAATAAAGCATCTGGTAAAGATTCGTTAGTCGCGGAACTACTGAAATACGCAGGAGAAAACTTAGTAAATAATTTCGAGGCGCTGTTTGAAGAGATTTGGAATACAGAGAAGATTCCGGAGGAATGGAAGACAGCATTGATTCATCCGTTACATAAGAAGGGTGCCAAGACAAATGCAAATAACTACAGAGGTATCTCATTGTTATCAGTGGCCTATAAGATCCTATCCAAGGCACTACAAAACAGGATTGAAAATCAGGTAGAGAAAGAACTGGGTGAATATCAGGCTGGGTTTAGAAAAGGAAGATCATGCAGTGAACAGATATTCAGTCTACTCTCCATAATACAACTTCGCGCACGCACATCGAAAAATCTACTAATTACATTCATAGACTTCAAAAAAGCATATGATTCTATTGATAGACCAACTCTGATTAACACATTAGAAGAATTTGGGATTGATGATAAAAGCAGAAGTCTAATCCAGGAAACCCTTACGGGAACAAAATCGCAAGTGAAGTTTTTGGGTAGATTGTCACAGCCGTTTGTAATTGGAACAGGTGTTAGACAAGGGGATGGGCTCTCCCCGCTGTTGTTTAACATTGTCCTTGAAAAAGTGGTCAGGGAATGGAGAAAGAAGATGGCAGAAGCTGGAGTGAAAAATGGGATAACGTTAGGAAGAAATAAAACAAAAATTGAATGTCTGGCATTTGCTGATGACATGGCAATATTGGCAGATGACATCGAAACAGCAAAGATTCAGATAGAAATGCTGCATGAGATCGCTGAGAAGACAGGTCTACAAATATCGTATGAAAAGACAGAACTGATGATACAGGACAAAACAGACCCAACACAGACATTGCAAACTAAATATGGAATAATTAAGAGAGTTCATAAATTTAAGTATCTAGGGGAATGGATTACACCGACAGGGTTACCAAATGTTTCACTACAGGAAAGAGCAATAAAGATGGAAACGGCATACCAGCTATGCCGAAATGTATACAATAAAAAGTCGATCTCCATCAATGCCAAGCTCAGGCACTACAATGCGGTAATAAAACCAGAAAGTTTGTATGCGATTGAATGCATCCCACTGAACAGAAAACGTCTGTTGGAGAAATTGGAAATAAAAGAGAGAAAAATACTGAGAAAGATCTTAGGACCTAAAAAGGATGGACAGGATTATAAATTGCGATCCAATAAAGAGTTATACGAGAAAATTGAAAAACTGACAACATCCTTTAAAAAGAGAAGACTGAGTTTCTATGGGCATGTCAAAAGAATGGCACCAGAAAGAACGGCAAAGAAAATCCTGGAATACATGGAAAGCAGAAAGACACAAATTAACTGGCTGAAAGAAGTAAAAGAAGACATTGCAGAAATGAACATTATACCAGAGACAGTTTACAACAGAATGGAATATAGGAATGCCATCAACAAAATACAGGGATTCAAAGACCGAACGCAATCAAAGAAGACGGGAACAACCTGGTCGCAAGAACGTAAAGAAGCCCACTCAGAAAAAATGAAGAAGTACTGGGAAGAACGCAAGAAAAAGCACAAGAAATGACTGATGCTTAGCGTAGTCCAAAGTTGACTGTAACGAATAATAATAATAAATAATAAAATAACAATCAGTCTATAATGTATACAAGCAACGATAATGGCATGTCAGCAAATGAATAGGATAAGCTTATCTTTGTAGTTGTATTTGTATTTTTTTGGTCATTTTTATAGTATGTGGAAGGGACACTATAGAAATTTTGTCTAATGTAAAGGTGTGAAAGACGCTCAAAACAAAGAGCAAAAACATACGAAACCTGTCTGCAAAGTGTTAAGTGTGAGTGTGAGATATGTGGGTGTGCGCGTGATGAGCTAAAAATAACAAAACTTTGTGTAACATGATTTTTCTGTGCTCATCAACGTCGTAGAACTTACCTTGCCGGCGGATGACGGATGTACGGCTGATGTCCCCACTGAACAAGTGAGAGCGACGAGGTGAAATGCATTCCTCATGTCGCTGACATGGAAACCAGTTGTCACCGCAACGAAGATTTCACAAAAGATCATGCCGCTGAACACGAGCTTCACTAATTTTTGCAGCGAAGGCTATGTGAAGGGCACTCTGACTTTGTATTAAACATGTGGAAGCGAGCTGGCGCGGTAAGGGAAGTCGAACTGCGAGCGCATGCTTCGCCAGCTAAACACTGGGCAGGTACTGACTGAGAATAATGGGACTATGGGGTTACAGCAAGCACTTTGTTATGAAGAAAAACTTATGTATGTATGTGTGAAGGGAGCTGACATGCCTACATAAATTGACGACCATATAGGTTAACTACAATGTCTGAAAAATAAAGGCTCTGTCCGTAGCGACCAGAGTTATTAACCATTAAAAAGAGAAATAAGCTCCGACACTCTGCACCTCCGTATGGCGTCAATACACAGTGTGGGGCAATTGTAAAGAAGCATATTATTTTTTTTCTCACGTTCTTTTCTTTATATTATTATTATTTCATATAAAATAATAATAATTTTGTGCCACAGATAATATTGGTGTACAAACAAAACAAGAAGAGGTACGCTTTTCAATTGACTAATCTTCATCTGTTTGTCTCTATAAGTGACAGCGGGCGGACGTATTACCCGTTCCGCCGAGTTAATACTGTTAAAAATGTGTATTCCAACCGTACATTAAAGAAGTGTTACAGAAAGTTATTAGGAAAGCAAAGTTTATTCGCACATTCATATTCTGTTCATCATTTCGCCAACGCCGAGAATCCTGCATCAAGAGGATCGAAGCAAACATGAGGAAATTGCGTGAGCAGAGGACAGGGGATCCGGAACCAATATTGTCATACCAATCTTTGTGCATAACAGCGGTAACAGAAAAAGGATGTACGTAAATTTAAGAATGTTAATGTGGTGTCACCGCCAGACACCACACTCGATAGGTGGTATCCTTTAAATCGGCCGCGGTCCGTTAGTATACGTTGCCGGCGGATACGTTAATATACGTCGGACCCGCGTGTCGCCACTATCAGTGATTGCAGACCGAGCGCCGCCACACGGCAGAAACTTCCTAGCATCGCCCCAGTTGTACAACCGACTTTGCTAGCGATGGTTCACTGACAAAATACGCTCTCATATGCCGAGACGATAGTTAGCATAGCCTTCAGCTACATCATTTGCAACGACCTAGCAAGGCGCCATTATCAGTTGCTATTGATCTTGTGATTAATGTATCATCAAGAGCGACGTTCACCATTTATGGATTAAAGTTAAGTATTCCACCAGCTACGTCCGTTTTTCTAAATTCTAATTTCCTTGTCCTGTTCCAGACCTCACGCCAGCCTGTGTGAGCTAAAACGCGTGTCTTTCGGCTCACTCTTGTATACCGGTGTTGGCTCTCCTGCCAACCCACAACATTTGGCGATGAGGCCCCCGTGTTCTTCTCTGTTGCCCTGATTTACTTGTGTAATGGCTTCGCGACAATCTCCAGATGTACTGTCCGAATTTTATCGCTCACAGAATCACCAGACGCAGGCCTTACTGGATGCCCTTGGACAGCTCGTCCAGGGTCAACGTGCGATGTAAAACGATGCGGCTGCCGCCACTCCACCGCTAACGCAGCCACAACACGCTGTTGCACCAACTTTTTGGCCATTTGATGCTGCACTGGAAAGCTGGACAGAGTGGTCACGCCAATTTGGATTCCATCTCGCCGCCTACAGAATTCAAGGTAACGAGCAGCAGCCTGTTTTGTTAGCATCAGTCGGCGTCCAAACGTACCGTGTGATAGTCAAATTATTTCCCTGACGCGACATAGCAACTCTGTCCTATGACAAAATTTTGTCTGCATTAGATGCATATTTCAAAGAATCAGTCCATGTAGTTGCGAAAAGGTATGCCTTCTTTCGTACAAAATGTATGGCAGGTCAGACTAATCAGGAGTGGGTTGCAACCTTGCAAGGCCTTACTAGGGATTGTGCTTTTCAGTGTCAATGTGGACTCCCTTATTCAGATACTATGGTATGTGATGCAATTGCACGGAACGTTTCTGATGTTTGTATAAGGGAACAGATTTTGAAACTAGTCAATCCCTCCCTTCAACAAGTGATGGACATCTTGGATCGGAAGGACACTCTTGACTTTGCTCAGGAATCATTTGAAACTTCACCAGCCGTGTGTCTTGTTAACTGGCCCACCAGGCGAGCTGCACGGAGCAGTAAACAGCCCTCGCGCCCGGCCGCTCCGCTGCCGCTAGGCTCTCAGCCACGTGTGCCGCGTCGGCAAGCAAATGCAGTGCTAAAATCGTGCCCGTGGTGTGCTACTAGACATTCGCGTGAGAATTGCCTGTCACGCCAGGCTATTTGCTTTTTGTGTAATAAAAAAGGCCATGTTCAGAGTGTTTGCCAGAAAAAGCTCCAATCGGACACTCACAACCATTCCAGGCCCTTTGCTTTGCGCCGAATTCGAACCAAGGATACTCAGGCTCGCGAAACTTCGCCCATGGAAATTCATGTACACTCCTGGAAATTGAAATAAGAACACCGTGAATTCATTGTCCCAGGAAGGGGAAACCTTATTGACACATTCCTGGGGTCAGATACATCACATGATCACACTGACAGAACCACAGGCACATAGACACAGGCAACAGAGCATGCACAATGTCGGCACTAGTACAGTGTATATCCACCTTTCGCAGCAATGCAGGCTGCTATTCTCCCATGGAGACGATCGTAGAGATGCTGGATGTAGTCCTGTGGAACGGCTTGGCATGCCATTTCCACCTGGCGCCTCAGTTGGACCAGCGTTTGTGCTGGACGTGCAGACCACGTGAGACGACGCTTCATCCAGTCCCAAACATGCTCAATGGGGGACAGATCCGGAGATCTTGCTGGCCAGGGTAGTTCACTTACACCTTCTAGAGCACGTTGGGTGGCACGGGATACATGCGGACGTGCATTGTCCTGTTGGAACAGCAAGTTCCCTTTCCGGTCTAGGAATGGTAGAACGATGGGTTCGATGACGGTTTGGATGTACCGTGCACTATTCAGTGTCCCCTCGACGATCATCAGTGGTGTACGGCCAGTGTAGGAGATCGCTCCCCACACCATGATGCCGGGTGTTGGCCCTGTGTGCCTCGGTCGTATGCAGTCCTGATTGTGGCGCTCACCTGCACGGCGCCAAACACGCATACGACCATCATTGGCACCAAGGCAGAAGCGACTCTCTTCGCTGAAGACGACACGTCTCCATTCGTCCCTCCATTCACGCCTGTCGCGACACCACTGGAGGCGGCTGCACGATGTTGGGGCGTGAGCGGAAGACGGCCTAACGGTGTGCGGGACCGTAGCCCAGCTTCATGGAGACGGTTGCGAATGGTCCTCGCCGATACCCCAGGAGCAACAGTGTCCCTAATTTGCTGGGAAGTGGCTGTGCAGTCCCCTACGGCACTGTGTAGGATCCTACGGTCTTGGCGTGCATCCGTGCGTCGCTGCGGTCCGGTCCCAGGTCGACGGGCACGTGCACCTTCCGCCGACCACTGGCGACAACATCGATGTACTGTGGAGACCTCACGCCCCACGAGTTGAGCAATTCGGCGGTACGTCCAGCCGGCCTCCCGCATGCCCACTATACGCCCTCGCTCAAAGTCCGTCAACTGCACATACGGTTCACGTCCACGCTGTCGCGGCATGCTACCAGTGTTAAAGACTGCGATGGAGCTCCGTGTGCCACGGCAAACTGGCTGACACTGACGGCGGCGGTGCACAAATGCTGCGCAGCTAGCGCCATTCGACGGCCAACACCGCGGTTCCTGGTGTGTCCGCTGTGCCGTGCGTGTGATCATTGCTTGTACAGCCCTCTCGCAGTGTCCGGAGCAAGTATGGTGGGTCTGACACACCGGTGTCAATGTGTTCTTTTTTCCATTTCCAGGAGTGTAGTTCATTCCACTCCGCCCAGTGCCACTCTCTCTAACAATGACTGTGTTCGTCCCACAAATAGTGTACGTCGACATCGCCAGAATTCCCGTCAAGTCACAAAAGATTATGTACCAGTGTCAGTTCACGTTGCACGAGACAGTCGCTCTTGTCGTCAACAGGACAATAAACTTTTTGTGGACTTGGACATTAGCGGCAAAGTGATACCATTCCAGCTCGATACCGGAGCTGCAGTTTCACTGATCAATCAAGACATGTACAAGCAGCTGGGCACACCTCCATTGCGTGCCGCAAATGCAAAGTTAACAAGCTATTCAGGGCATGATATCCCTGTATTAGGACAGTGCAGCCTTCTTGCAACATACAAAGGACAACCAAAACTTGTGTCATTTTACGTCCTTAGTTCTTCTTCTGCAGTGAACTTGTTCGGTTTCGATTTATTTCAGTTGTTTAACTTGTCTATAGTAAATCAGGTCCTATCAGTGAACCAGACTGTGCCTTCCAACAGCGTTTCTCGTCTATGTGACGAATTTGCAGACTTTTTGCACCGGCCCTTGGTTGCGCTAGGAACTATAAAGCACATTTTGAACTGAAAGTAAACGCGCAACCGAAATTTTTCAGAGCGCGCAATGTTCCCCACGCATTGCGTGATGAGGTCGCAAAAACATTACACGATTTGGAATCACAAGGTGTAATTGAACGTGTGCAGGCTTCTCTCTGGGCATCACCCTTAGTAATTTTGCCAAAACCTTCCGGAAAATTGAGACATTGTGTGGACGTCAAGGCAACAGTGAATCCACAACTAGTGATTGCAACTTTTCCTTTACCCCGCCCGGAAGATCTTTTTGGCAAACTGTGCCCGGGTAAATATTTTTCGATGTTGGACCTAGCAGATGCGTACTTGCAAATACCGGTGAACGACGACTCCCAGCGCGTTTTGGTGGTTAACACGCATCTTGGTTTGAATCAATTCAAACGACTGCCATTCGGATGTGCATCCGCCCCTGCATTGTTTCAGCAATATCTACAAACTGTTCGTGCATCGGTCCCTACTGCAGCAAACTATCTGGACGATATTGTGATCTCCGGAAAGACTGAAGACGAACATTTAGCCAATCTCAGAACATTATTTCAGGTCTTGCGACAAAATGGTCTTCGCTTGCGGAAGGACAAATGTGTGTTTTTTTCTCGTGACTTACCCTACCTGGGACATGTACTCAATCCCCAAGGCATACATCCCAGTCCCGAGCACCTCCGTGCCATACAAGACTTGCCTTCGCCGCAGAATTTGAAGCAGCTACAGAGTGTGCTGGGAAAAATCAACTATTATCATAAATATATCCCGCACGCCTCTTCCATTTCAACTCCGCTTCATCGGTTACGCCATAAAGGTGTTCCGTTCGTCTGGACGACGGAATGCGAACGCGCCTTTCGCCAGTTGAAATCGGTGTTGCTTTCCAATACTTGCCTTACTTCATTCGATCCCTGGAAGCTCCTTTTGTTGATGGTGGATTTCGGGATCGGTGCTGTGCTTGCGCACAAAGATGGATCGCATGATCGCCCTATTGCCTTTGCGTCCAAATTGCTCTCGTCTGCGCAAAGAAATTATTCACAGATCGAGAAAGAAGCATTGGCTCTCGTATTTGGTGTTACGAAGTTTCATGATTTCTTGTATGGTCGTCACTTTACCACACTCACAGACCACAAACCTTTGACATCGCTTTTTCATCCGAACGAGCCTGTACCTCCACGTACAGCGCAGAAATTCATTCGCTGGTCTATTTTCCTCTCGCAGTACCGCTACGATATCTTGTATCGGTCCACTGCTAAGCACGGAAACGACGATGCGTTGTCCCGTTTGCCTGTTGCTGAGGATAGAGCATTCGATTCCTCCGAACTTGCTTGCATGTTCATTGATACGAAAACCGATGACGTGGTCGAATCGTTTCCGATTGATTTTCGTCGTGTAGCTACAGCCACAGCTGCCGACCCTGTCCTTGCTACCGTTCTACGTTTTGTTGCTACGCAATGGCCCTTGTCAAAGTCACGGATCAGGGATCCGTTGGTTCGCCGATTTTTTTCTCACAAGGAGAGACTTTTTGTTCGACGTGGTGTTTTGCTGTTGCGTTCTGATAATGATCAGTCCAGGGTCGTGGTCCCACGTTCGTTACAGTCCTCTGTCTTACAGCTTCTCCACCAAGGACATTGGGGTATAGTGAGAACGAAACAACTTGCTCGTCAGCACTGTACTTGGTTCGGAATCGATGCCGCGATTACGAATCTGTGCTCTTCTTGCATGGTGTGTGCCGAACAACAATCAGCACCACCACGGAAATTCTTTGCATGGCCAAAAGCCACTTCTCCTTGGCAACGCTTACACATCGATTTTGCTGGTCCATTCTGGAATGCTCGATGGTTGTTTGTGGTAGGTTCCTTCAGTAATTTTCCTTTTGTTGTCCGGATGTCTTTCACGACTTCATCTGCCACCATCCAAGCGTTGTCTGCTAACTTTTGCATTGAAGGTCTTCCACAGACTATTGTTTGCGACAATGGCCTACAATTCATTTCCACAGAATTTCAGTCATTCTGCACGGCCAATGGTGTTCAACATCTGACGTTCGCGCCGTTTTCGCCACAGTCAAACGGTGCCGCTGAACGATTCGTCAGGACTTTCAAGTCACAGATGTTGAAGTTTAAAGAGTCGCATTCACGGGAGGACGCGTTATTGCTCTTTTTGTCCTCGTATCGCTCTTAGCCACGAGATGATCGCTCGCCGGCTGAGTTGCTCCACGGTCGTCATCATCGATCCTTGATGTCTTTGCTACATCCGCCGCATCAGGTTCCTGTGCAGCGGCAGACACCTGCTTTTGCCCAAGGCGACGTTGTATACTATCGTCACTACCTAGGTTCAAGGCGTTGGCTCGCAGGGCGCATTCTTCGCTGCCTCGGACGCGCTATGTATCTGGTTTTGGGGGCCTCTGGTGAGGTGCGCCGGCATCTCAATCAGCTGCGCCTCTGTCGTCGCATGGGATCTGCCGCTCGCCGTCTGCTTGCAGCGACGGTGCCGTCCGGTCAGCGCCCTGGGGACCCATCTACTGGCTCGCCTCAGCCCCAGGTGTTACCGACGCTGCCTTCCATTTTGCCCCATGGCGACGCGCCGCCGCCACCGCCGCCGCCGCCTGTTCTCCCGCCGGCGACGCCCGCAGTGGACGCGTCGCTGCAACCGCCGGGCGCCTCCCTGGGTCACGCGCTGCCGATCGCTTCCCGTGACCGGTTGTCCTCCGACATGGAACTCTTGCCCGCTCCGGACCATATGTCGTCTTCGCCCGTCGGGTGCCCTGGCCCGATGGAAGTCGACCCTTCGGCCCCTCCTGTCTCTCTGCGGGCGCATACACCGCATGTTGGCGTGCACCCTGGAGCAGGTTTTCAGGCGTCTCCTAGCTCCCCGCGGTCCGGATGGCAGGGTGCGGGTGGCACAGCCTCGCCTGTTGTTAGGCTCCCCACCTAGTCGCATACGTCAACAAGGGGCCCTCCCCACGGCGGGCGGGAGCCTTTATGCCACAACCGTACGCCGATTTGCGGGGGAGGAATGTGGTGTCACCGCCAGACACCACACTTGCTAGGTGGTAGCCTTTAAATCGGCCGCGGTCCGTTAGTATACGTCGGACCCGCGTGTCTCCACTATCAGTGATTGCAGACCGAGCGCCGCCACACGGCAG
This sequence comes from Schistocerca americana, assembly GCF_021461395.2. Lineage (NCBI taxonomy): Eukaryota > Metazoa > Arthropoda > Insecta > Orthoptera > Acrididae > Schistocerca > Schistocerca americana. Next base: position 24,603,558 of record NC_060126.1, on the reverse strand, counting down.
GTCTAGAGAGACTTCCTAGCATCGCCCCAGTTGTACAACCGACTTTGCTAGAGATGGTTCACTGACAAAATACGCTCTCATTTGCCGAGACGATAGTTAGCATAGCCTTCAGCTACATCATTTGCTACGACCTAGCAAGGCGCCATAATCAGTTGCTATTGATCTTGTGATTAATGTATCATCAAGAGCGACGTTCACTATTTATGGATTAAAGTATTCCACCAGCTACAACCGTTTTTCTAAATTCTAATTTCCTTGTCCTGTTCCAGACCTCACGCCAGCCTGTGTGAGCTAAAACGCGTGCCTTTCGGCTTCCTCTTGTATCCCGGTGTTGGCTTTCCTACCAACCCACAACAGTTAATCTAATAATGTACCGAATATGGAAGGCTGTTGATATTAATGCCACCTAAAGTTCACTCAGGATATGAGTACTTCCCTATTTCTTTCAATTATTCTTTCAAAATTCCTTGTTTAATTATTTAAGCAGAAATTTTTAGTCAGTTTCCATTATATTTTATATTTCATTCAGGTCCCTCTATTCTGACGGAGGTGTGTATTGAGTAACCGTGACGCACGGCCATTGAAGAGTAATGTGGCGAAAAGTAAGAGTGACAGACCTCCAAAAGTCACTGTAGAGCTGAATGTCGCACTCACGAATCCTGTCAGTACCAAAACAGCTCGAAGGGAGGTCCACAAACAGGGATTTGGAGAGCGAAGTGGAATTCCAAAATCACACATCAGTGGCGTAAATGCCTGTGACTGGAAAATGTGGTGCCGAAGCCACAAAACTTTAACTCTGGAGCAATGAAAGAACGTCATTTGGTCGGACCAGTTTTCTTTCACATAGTTTCCAACTTCTGACAGAGATTGCGTCCCAAGAGTGAAATATGGTGGAGGTTCGATGATGACTTGGGCAGCCATATTCTGATATTCCATGGATTCCTTGGTTACTCTACAAGACCGCATTACGACCAAGGAATATGACACTATGGCAGATGATCAGTCCCATCCCATGGTACAGTAGGTGTTCCCCAATACCGCGCTTCAAAACTTCGTGGCCGCTGCACACAGAGGTCGTGTCGCGCAAGACTAGTTTTATGAGCACGACGATTAATTGGCGCATCATCCCTGCTGCTGGCAAATCTTTCGGAATGTGTGGTCAAAGAAACTCTTCTGTTTCTGACGTTTCGACCAGGACTGCGCTGGACATCCTCAGAGGCGCTCCTCCGATGAGTCTTGCCGACTGACCAGTCGGACGTCCGAGAGTTACTTCGACCACGCCCCCTTTCACACAGTATATATGTCGCTCTCGGACGTCCGACCGGTCAGTCGGCAAGACTCAGCGGAGGAGCGCCTCCGAGGATGTCCAGCGCAGTCCTGGACGAAACATCAGAAACAGAAGAGTTTCTTGGACCACGACTTCACATCCAGAGAGATTTACCAGCAGCTATGTCATCCGGTCGTGGAAGCCCTCATTCTATGCATCATCCCTGGCCACCAGACGTCGTTGTTATTGAGCCTTAGCCTCAGCTATGGGGAGAAGGGTGTGAGATCACCACCCACTTCCATTCTTGTTATCTGAACTTGCCCCCAATATGCGGGAAGAATTGAATGAGATGCAGTTGAAAATCATACGGGATCCGTGTTTATCCACTCCGAGACTAATTAAAGCTGTTTTGAATACCAACGGGTTTCCTACACCGTATTAGACAAGTTAATGCTTGTGTTTCCATATTTTTCTTCACACCCCGTGTTTTAAAATATTAGTTAACTGTTAAATTTATATTTCGCGTATAGTCTTCGTTCGAAATGCAATGAAACGAGGAAGGTAAGTGGGAGAAATAGTCTACAACACCATAACTTGTCAGGTCTGCTCTGAGGCCGTTCCAGACATACCGGAACCGCTGCTGAGGTATGAAGACAGTGCTCTCATTCCGCAGATCCCTGTTCCAGACGCTGACAGGCCCGATGTGAGGTGCACATCCTCAAACAGCAGTATCAACAGCTTCAGCACTCTGCCTGTCCAACGTGGTACAAATCAACTGATGTCAGAAAAGTCAATATTAAAATAAATTGAGTGTGTGGATTAACGACAAGAATGTGTTAAATCAGTTCCATCATTATAAATATTGGCCAATTCGTCACCCCACGTGAAACTGCTCTAATAGAGTCATTCAAGGATCCCACATCTTGTTACTTTCTACATGGACACCATCCCCCGATGGTGATATCCACGACAGTCTTCCTACAGCCAACAAAAGAATTATGTACATACTGTATGTAGGGAAAAAAACCACGATGAATGTATGGAGAAGCGAAATTCGCAACAGCTGTGAATCTTTCTGATACTGAAAATAAACGAAAGAATAAGAAAATAATGTGCTTTCTCGGGCTGAACTGCAAGACAGTGATTTCAGCTGGCTAGCAGGAAAGCTCTATTAACGCACTCTTACTTTCTCAGCGAATGTGCTGACCACGTACCTGCTTCGTGAGAAAGGAAACTGCTTTCTCTGCCGTCCGCCAGGTGTCTGCGTGCTACAATTGCTCCTCGTATACCAGTCACATCTGCTGACGAGGCGCTAGGAAGTCGCAATTTTTTTGTCAGACATGAATGCGTTACGCCACGTAGTCTCATATGGTTTCCTTATATATTTCTTTTTCATTTTATTTTGTTAGAGGTGCGCTCTAAAAGCCACATGATGAATACAACAAATGTATGTGAAACATATACGGGGACATAGTTTCTGGTAACAGATAGTAGAACCGCGTCATGACAAGGGAGAAACAAGTACACATATTTCAAATTATGGGGCTAAAGACACTAAAGAACAGAGAAAATGCATTTAATTCCATCTCCAGCGATATTCCGCCGCTATCCCTCGTGAACAGTATTCCCTCAGAATTATTAAGCTCCGAGTGGAAACGTACTATGACAAAACTATTCCGCCTCATACTGAAGATATTAGGCTGATGCCAAAGTTCGTACGGTATTCTTTTCTTCCGGTTGCTATGGGTTAATTTACCGATTGTAATTTTTTGTTTGTAGTTCACTCCTGTTATACGAGTTAACATATTCAAATTTTGCCGTTTGGAGTTAGTGAGTGGAGCTGTGGACGCTAGAAAATGGAGCTCCAAGTGTAGAAATCGGAACATTTCTGACATACTCTTCGCTTTGAGTAAAGTAGAGGCGTGACACCAGCGGAGGCGGCCAGAAACATGTGCACCGAGTATGGGAATAATGCCATGCAGAGAACGGCAAGGAAATGATTTTCTCGTTTTAAGGAGGATCGATTTGCCATTAGTGTTTCAAGGAAAGCTTTAGTGTTTAATGAAGATCGTTTAAAGGCATTAATCCAACAAGTTTCACGTCAGTGTACTCGAGAATGTCAAATCTGATGAACTGTAATCATTTCATCATCGTGTGACATTTGCATGCAATGAGGAAGGTTCAAAAATCCAGTGTACGGTTACCGCATGCTCTAAACCAAAATCACGAAAATCAGCGGGTGCCCACATGTGCATCTCTGCTTGCTCGTCATCAGGTAGCTCTCGAACAACACTGACCATTCCTATCCTGCGTCGTTACTGGTGACAAGAAATTGTGTTTTTATGCCAACATGAGGAAAAGAAAGGTATAGTTGAGCCTAAACAAAGTATCAACTCCCCTTTCAAACACATGCGTGTATCCACGTAAGACAACGTCATGCAAGTCATGGGACAATAACGATGTGGTGTACTACGAATTATTTCCCCGAGGTGTAACCATCACTGCTGACACTTTCTGTCAACAACTGAGACACCTTGCAGACGCAGTTCGAGAACAACTACCAGGAGGACAGCGTCAAGTGATGCTACTTCACGACAAAACCCGCCCGTATTCTGGTAGACTGACAAAAAAAACTGGAGTTGGGTTGGAAAGTCATTCCTCACCCACCTTATTCACCTGATATTGCACCCACAGATTTCCATCTTCCCCGCTCTCTATCAAACAGCCTCAAAGGAACTTCCTTCTGGATGAAAATGCGCTCCAAACATGGCTCCAACATGTTCCTCGCCTCAAGACATGTGATTTCTACAGCAGCGGAATCTAAAAGTTACCCCTGCGATGGCAAACTGTTGTAAACGAACAGGTAACGAGTTGCGTTTAAACCTATGGGGAAAACGCTGAGAACTTATGTACCATCCTAATATATGAGACAGTCAAATAACCTCGCACATCAAAAAGAATGTAGTAAATCGAGTTTCAAAGAATACGGAATGGTACTGAATCATAATTTTAGTAAGTCATTGTTACAGACCGACACGTTGTCAGCAAGTCATTATATTGGGTCTAATTTTTCGAATTTTCTCGTTGTCGTCATTACGCATGGCGTATGTAGGGGAAATAATATGTTGTCCGCTCTCTCTCCAAATTTCAATAGTAAACTTCTCCGTGACGAACAACGCAATGGAGTGTTTGAACATCTCGGTAATACTCTCGCACCGAGTAAAGGACACCGTGACGAAACGTGTCGCTCTACGTTGGATCATCTTTGGCTCTTGTATATGTCCTATTTGGTAAACATACCATACTGATGAATAACACTCTACTTAGAGACCAATCGAAGAACTGATACAAATAATTCAGTTTCAGTTTCAGAGAATGTAGAAAAAAGGTCAGGTAATCCTGACTCGATGATTTATCTAAAAAAATCGGGCCGAAGACAGGCAAACGCACTTTTGCAACATTTGTAAATTTGTAGAAAACTTCTTACAGTGTTGATTAGAATACGCTTTTTCAAATTCTGAAGTTAGAAGGGATAACATTCATGGAGAGAAATATTACCTACAACAGAAACTGTACTACAACTGTAACAGTCGAATGATACGAAAGGAAAGTAGTGGCTCAGAAGGTAGCGAAACAGGATTCAAGTCACTCGGCGATGTAATTCAGCCTCACACTGAGAAATCTGTGAAGGAAGCCAAGAATAATTTTGGAAAATTAATTAAAGTTTACGGAGAAGAAAAAGCTTTGAGTCTTTCTGAAGATATCGTAATTCTGTCAGAGACGACAAATCACTTGGAAGAATAACAAAACGGAATGGATAGTGTCTCGAAAAGAAGTAATAAGACGAGCATTAAAGAAAAACGAGGGTAATTAAATTTAGTCGAATTAAAGCTAACGGTGTCGATGGAATTATACTAGGAGAAGAAATTTTACAAGTACTCGACGTCATTTACTAATTTGTTAGTAAAGTAACTGATGACGGCCGCAGTAGAGAGGATATAAAATGCAGACTGGTTATAACAAGGAAAGAGTTTCTGAAAAAAAGGAACTTGTTAACAATGAATAATTCTTTAAGAGCTAGGAAGTCTTATTCTGAAGGAATTTGTCAGGAGTGGAGCCTTGTGCTGAAGTTAAATGAGACGAGAGTAGATTCCTTTGAAACGCAGTGATACAGAAGGTGGTGAAGCCTGGGAGGGTAGAGCGAATGAGTAATGAGGAAGTACTGAAAGGAATTGGGGAGAAAAAAATGGCATAATGTGATCAGGCGAAACTACTTTCGTCTGGCCATAAAAGTGGGTTTTTTGATTGCTCTGGGAGAAGGCTCGACGTACTAGGACACATGAAATATAAGTACACTTTATTTCGTAAATGAATGAAAGATTTACTTAACTTCGACACCATTTTTTTTTTACCAGAGGAATGCTTGATAAGTTACCATTGTTACTATGAAAGAATTACGTGATGCACACATTAAGGAACTGTTCTCTTGAAGAACAATGTTCGACATTTACATCAGAGACTTTAAATACTCGTTGGTCCTACAGGAGGATGCTGACTGGTGTAGCTGAGGTCTTGAACTAGGTAGAGCTCTTGCTAACTCTGCACTACATCGACGTCAGTGTGAGAGCGCAGCTACACTGTGAGTGGAGGCGAGGTCTTCTGCAGTGTCTCCCATTGAACATTACTGACCGTATATGGAATGCCTCGCAACTTGCTGTTCAGAAGAGATCTCCACCCCCTCGTACTCTTACGGATTTATGGACAGCCCTGTACGATTCGTGGTACCCACTCCCTCCAGATTGCAGCGAGCCCTCGCTAATGACTGTGGTACAGATTCGCGTTGTCAATGTTGGTGGCGGCAACGCCATCTCGGTATGATATCACACGGCACAACTTTACTGAGAGACTGGACACCTCCTGAGGCATCATGGAACCATGAATTTGATAATAGTAATACACTGAAGAGCCAAAGAAACTGGTACACCTGCCTAACACGTAGAAGTGCCGCAACACAACACGGCATGGACTAGACTAATGTCTGAAGTAGTGGTGGAGGTAATTGGTACCACGAACCCTGCAGGACTGCCCATGAATCTGTAAGAGTACCGAGGGAGTGGAAATCTCTTCTGAACAGCACTTTGCGAGGCATCCCATATATGCTCAGTAATGTTCATGTCTGGGGAATTTGGTGGCCAGCGGAAGTGTTTGAACTCAGAAGAGTGTTCGTGGAGCCACTCTGTAGCAATCTGGATGTGTGCAGTGTCGCATTGTCCTCCTGGAATTGTCCAAGTCCGTCGGAATACACAATGGACAGGAATAGATGCAGGTGATCAGACATGATTCTTACGTACGTGTCACCTGTCAGATTCGTTTCCAGACGTATCAGAGGTCTCACATCACTCCAACTGCACGCGCCCCACACCACTACGGATCTTTCACCAGCTTGAACTGTCCCCTGCTGACCTGCTGGGTCCGTGGAATCGGCAGGTTGTCTCCATACCCGCACTCGTCCATCCACTCGATACAATTTGAAACGAGACTCCTACTACGAGGCGACATCTTTCTAGTTATCAACAGTCCAATGTCGGTGTTGACGGGCCGAGGCGAGGCGTAAAGCTTTTTGTCGTGCAGTCATCAAGGGTACACGAGTGGGCCTTCAGCTCCGAAAGCGCATATCGATGATGTTTCGTTGAATGGTTCGCACGCTGACACTTGTTGATGTCCCAACATTGAAATCTACAGCAATATGCGGAAGGGTTTCACTTCTGTCACGTTGAACGATTCTCTTGAGTCATCGTTGGTCGCAGTCTTGTAAGATGTTATTCCGGCAGCAGCGATGTCGGAGATCAGATGTTTTACCAGATTCCTGATATTCACGGTACACTCGTGAAATAATCGCACGGCGAAATTCCCACTGCATCGCTGCCTCGGAGACGGCGTGACCCATCGCTCTGCGTCGACTATAACAGCATCTTCAAACTCACTTACATCTTGATAACCTGCTAGTGCAGCTGCAGCAATCGATCTAACAACTGCGCCAGACCCTTGTTGTCTTATAAAGGCGTTACCGACCGCAAAGCCGTATTCTGCCTGTTTAAATATCTCTGTATTTAAATACGCATGCCTATACGAGTTTCTTTGGCGATTCAGTGTAGAAGAAGTAATAGTTTTATTCATCTGTAAACCTCTTCTACTGGGATACTGGACATAACCTGTAAGTGTGGAAGGGTAAAAATTTTACGGGAACCTTGACTACAGCAGGCTTCACTAGAGTAATCAGGTTCAAATATATGCGTTTGGTTATTTATTTAGCCTTATCACAATAGTGTTACATAATAAATCAGAATAATTTTAATATGACACATGGTAATAAAATAGTATCAGTATAATTAAAAATGTATTATTTTATTCGTAGGTGTTATTTTTCAGTAACTTAGGTATATATATCAAAATAAAATTAAGTAGCCGGTTGCAAATGTATTTTTATTTCGCACTACCGGTTTCCACGGATTAATCTGTCGTCCTGAGAAGCCTTCAAAACCAAGGTCTAAAGGTTTGTAATATCCCTGACTTTGTAGGTTCTGACATTGAAAAGAAACCAGGGAATAAGAAAATAATGTTCGTTCCTCTTCTTACTCGGCCCAAACTGCAAGCTCAACTGCTTACCCGGACACGTCTCCTAACGCACTCTATCTCAGTGAATGTGCTGGCTCTGCACCTGCTTCGTGAGAAAGGAAACTGCTTTCTCTGCCTGGGGGAAAGCAGCAATAACGTTTTCAGCGTTCAGCTGTACCTCTTCCAGTTTGTGAGGATTATTTGTACGCACCCGACCCTTCAATCTGCCCCGAAGCTGATAAACACGACACTCCCCAGCCTGCGCTGGCTGCGCCCTCCTCGCCCAGCGCCTCGCGCACTCGCGACGAGTTGCTGAAGGCGGTGTGCGCTGTTGTTCCGTGTCAACGAAAACACTCATTCAGTCATTCGTCTCTTGTGGCTTGATCCGCGTACGGATTTAACTGTGTCTGGATATACGTGGTAGTTTTAACAGTCTGCCGTAAGAATTGTGTTAGATTTCGAAGAACTTAGTTCCACGCATTTCTTCACTCGAGCAATGTTTTCTGTTGTTCGAACTATTTACGAATATGAAACTTCCTGGCAGATTGAAACTGTGTGCCCGACCGAGACTCGAACTCGGGACCTTTGCCTTTCGCAGGCAAGTGCTCTACCAACTGAGCTACCGAAGCACGACTCACGCCCGGTACTCACAGCCCTACTTCTGCCAGTACCTCGTCTCCTACCTTCCAAACTTTACAGAAGCTCGCAGGAGAGCTTCTGTAAAGTTTGGAAGGTAGGAGACGAGGTACTGGCAGAAGTAAGGCTGTGAGTTGCATCGAAATCATGCCTTGCAGCATTTTCCGTGGTGGATAGTTCCCCTATTCGTTAAAATTTGTCAGTTTCGCATCAGTCTTGTAAATATTTTCTGGATTAATTAAATACAGCAAAACCAGTATGTTCTGTCGTGTGGCAAACCCGAAAACCATGATGTCCTTGAGGGAGGGGGAAAAGGTTGTACCAGGGCTTTCAATAAGTAAAGCAACACATTTCTTTTTCTTGGACAATTTAGATTTAAAAAATGCTGAATTTGCTGTGGGAGATCGTGGAACATTCCCGCTTCAGCCCCCATAATTTCATGAAGTTGAGATAGGTGGCGACCCTATGCGTAGCCTTCGAAACGGTGTCTGTAGCGGAGGTGCGCTGTACGCAGGGAACTGTCATTCAGTTTCTTTTGGCAGAAAACCAGAGCATCGTAGATATTCATGGGCGTTTGCACAATGTCTGCGGAGACTTGGAAGTGAACAAAAGCACGGTAACTGGTTGAGCGAAGCGTCGCTCATCATAGCAACAGGGTCGTGGAAACCAGCCCGATCTGCCGCATGCCAACCGGCCGCAGACAGCTTCAACTTCTGCCATGTTTGACGTGTGGACATTCGAGGTGACAGGTAGATCACAGACACCTCGCTGCACAGCTAGACGTCTTAGTAGGTAGTGTAGACACTCTCGTCCACGAGTTGGGGTACTCAAAGGGGTGTGACCGTTGGGTTCCTCGCCGCGTGACAGAAGAGCAGCGGAGGACAATTTGTGCGGAACAGCTTGCGCGTTGCGAGGCTCATCGAGACAATTGCTCGTTGAAAATCGTCACGGACTGTGGATGATGAGTTCATCACTTCCAACCGGAAACAAAACGGCAATAAACAGAGAGGTGCCACGTCACCTGTCTCCTGAAGAAAAAGTTCAAATCTGCACCCTCGGCCTGTAAAGTCACGGTGAGGATCTTCTAGGACTCTGAAGGGGATATTCTCTTTGACGGAGCAACGATCATCTCTGAAGTCTATTGTGCTAGCCTCAGGAAGTTGAAGAAACGACTTCGGCACCCTCCTCACCGCAAAAATGCTCAAGAACTTCGCCTTCTCGATGACAACGCAACGTCTCAAACAAGTCTGCGCATCCGACAGAAGGTCACAAAACTTCGTTGGACTGTTCTTCCTCGTCCATTCTGTAGCCTAGACATCGTACCCGCCCACATCCATCTTTCGCCCAATGAAAGATCCAATCCGGGGGAAACAGTGCGTCAGTGGTGGGATGGTGGTTGATGTAGCGAGACGCTGGGTCCGGCGTCGACCAGACCAGTGGAGTGTTACCGTGCGGGCGCGCAGCTCCTCCCAGTAGGGTGGCGCAAGGCCGTCGCATTGAACGGAGTGGCTCTGAGCACTATGAGACTTAACATCTGAGGTCATCAGTGCCCTAGAACTTAGAACTACTTAAACCTAACTAACCTAAGGACATCACACACATCCATGCCCGAGGCAGGATTCGAACCTGCTACCGTAGCGGTCGCGCGGTTCCAGACTGAAGCGCCTAGAACCGCTCGGCCACGGCCGGCGCATTGAACGGAGATTATGTTGAAAAATACGGTTTTTTACCCACAAGAGTGGTGGATAATGTTATGTATTGGCATTCTGAATAAAGGCAACCTGCCTTCAGAAAAAAAAAAAAAAATGTGTTGCTTTACTTATTTAACCCCCTTCGTATGTTGTGATACAGGCGGCCTCGTGTCATAATGTTTTTCATCTCCTCTCTCTCTCTCTCTCTCTCTCTCTCTCTCTCTCTCTCTCTCTCCAGGTGTTATATGCTCTAGCACTCTCAGTTGAGGGACACAGGAGGATGCGCACTTAAGTCGCTGGTAAGCAAGCGTCCGTTGGGTGTTCCGTCCTTGGCGAGTGAGGTCACGTACTCGTGTGTTGGATGCCTCGGTGCCATGTAATACTGATAACCGTGACCCAAGTTTCATACAGCTGCTGCTCGAGCACTCCTTTGTTATGTTCTTGAAGTGAGCTTAGTTTTGCCTCTCTACCGTTGGTCTGTTGAGGGTCAGACATGATCACGTTCTTGTTCAGTCCGCGGGGCATCAGCAGCTGGAGAACTTGTAGGGCGGTCACTGCTTCTACAGTAATTCTATTTAAAGGTGTCAAAACGAATGGAGAACCAAGTACGAAGTGCTCCGATTACAAGGGGAATAAGTGAGAACCTACTGATCAATTTTTACATCGAAGAAGTAATGACAAAACAAAAAGGTTTGGAAAGCGGACTGAAGTTTGGGGTATACGGATATCAATTATAAGATTGCTGATGCCACTGCAGTCCTCAGCAAAACTGAGGGAATCTGCAGGACCTATTGAATGGTATGACTCGTCTCATGCTGGTTGAGAGAACACAGAAGAAAGACGAAAGTAAGGAGCAGTAGCAGAAGTGAAGTTAGCGACAAACTTGGCATCAACATTGGGAACCACGAAGCAGACGAAGTAAAGGGTATCTGCTACCTTTGGAAGAGAAATGGCTCATGACGGATGAAGCAAGGAGGACATTAAAAGCACACCAACACAAGCAAAGAGGGCATTCCTGGTCAAAATAAGTCTAGTAGTATCGACCTTCATTTGAGGAAGATATTTCTGAGAATAGACGTTTGAAGTGAGATTTGTACGGTAGCGAACCATGGACTGTGGGAGAACAGGAGAAAAAGAATCATAGCCTTTGAGATGTGGTGTTACAGAAGAGTGCTGAAAATTAGTTGGACTGCTACGATTAGAAATGAGGAGGTTGTCCGCAGAATCTGCGAGTACAGAACGTATGAAAACATTGACAATATGAAGAGACAGGACGTGTGTTGAGACGTCAAGAAATAACTTCCACGGTACGAGAGGTAACTGTAGAGGGTAAAAGTGTAGGGGAGAACAGAGGTCAAAATATATCCAACAAATAATTGAAGACGTTAGGTGCAAGTGCTACTGTGGAATGAAGAGGTTAACACACGAAAGGAATTGGTCGCAGGCTGGACCAAACTAATCACAAGACTGATATACAAGCTATAAAAACGGTTTCTTCTATTTATCACTTAATTACATCCGTCCATTATGTAGTGTCAACATTTTGTTGGAGAAGGACCAGAAACGTAGATTTGACAATTGTTTATTTAAAATTCTGGTCCGAAAATTAATGTCCACTTTAAAACCTAGTTACCAGTGTAAACTGAACGCAACTGCGACAGATTCTTAATTAAAGAACTGACATGTGTCCTTTCTCGTAACATGCCTCCTCCAAGGATATTAAAGGGCAGCGGATACATACTGTGTTCTTGAACTGCAAGTTTTCTATTCTGTTCTTAATATCCTCGTTTCCACCTATGAATGTGTCTGGACTTCTGCAGTTGCTTTTTGGTGATTTCATGAGATGATGTTTTATTTTTTACGCATTACTATATCGAGTTCTTACTTTTAATGTAAAGAAAATGTGTATGTCCATGAATTCCTTAATATTTTCTGTTATCAATAGCTCCCTGGCCTATAATATTAACGGATAACAACAATAACTAAGGATGTTGTCAAGAGCAGTTGATTATATGAGTTGCAAGGTGGTTAAAGAAACTTATTTATGGATTGATCATACGAATACAAACGCCAACAACAAACTTTTTTAAAAAAAGTTGGCCGGCCTGAGTGCCCGAGCGGTTCTAGGCGCTTCAGTCTGGAACCGCGCGACCGCTACGGTCGCAGGTTCGAATCCTGCCTCGGGCATGGATGTGTGTGATGTCCTTAGGTTAGTTAGGTTTAAGTAGTTCTAAGTTCTAGGAGACTGATGACCTGAGATGTTAAGTCCCATAGTGCTCAGAGCCATTTGAACCATTCTTTTAAAAAAAGTTGTCAAACTGCTCATCACTTCGTGCCTGTGTTTCAAACATTAATGACCAATATTTATAACAAGCATCGCATGTCATTCCCCATTGACAACATTTTTCGTTGTGTTCCACCTCTCTGCCTTGCAGTGAAAGGTGCCGAGTCAGCCTGTCTCTCTGGAGAACCCCGTGACGTCATTCCGCCCGCTCCCGAGCCTAATCGCAGCCCGCCTTTGGCGTCACTGGAGCCCACTCGGACCCGCAAGTCATCCTGGTAGCTGGAAGCCACTTAGCGACCTCCTGCCTTCCAGCTAGCGTTAGAAGCAGATCTGTGTGTTTGCACGAAAATAGTACCACTTATGATGCAACAGCCCTGCAGTTATTTCCGTGTGGTGCAGATCTATGAAACGAAGACCTTATTGCGTAAGTGGTACATCTGAAGATTTACCAAAATTTTCTTGAAGACTGGGCCTGCTGTGAAATATATGTCTCGAAAGGACATTGTAAGTAAGATTCTGGTATCACTGCTTAATATATTATTGATTTTTACGACGGCTGTTTCGGAAGGTTTCCATTTTCATGTGCGTCTACGTTGTCCTGACGTATACAAACATCTGGTGTGACTGTATCCGGTCACTGCCCTCGTTATATTTCACGTGAAATTCTAAAACATCGATTTAAATTCGATTTCGTGCTGTTGTGTACAGCGTGGCGTAATATTTTGATATAATATTGTAGATATTTCCCGTGATTCTTTTGACAGTTCACGCCATAATAGTTACATATTTGCACAGTTTTTCGAAACAGCTGCCGTAATAATCAATACATGTTTTAAGCGGTGATACTGGAACCTTACTTACAAATTACAAAAAGGTTGTCGCGACGTACACAGCATTATCTAGATGATAACAGGTCATGAAAACCCTTCTTACTAAGTGGAAACTAATGTAACATTTAAAGTCATTGAGGGACAAAATAAGGACTCTAAAAATGCACTAATCTGTTCTGGACTGCAAAAGATGAGATAATACAGACGCTCAGACTGGGAATGGACACAAAATTGTATAAGATTACAGTCTTTTGATATACGATGACGTTTAATGTGTTATAACGGGAAACACAAGGTCCACCGTGCAAAAGATAGACAGATTTAAATGCCAGGGAGAACTTATAATAATAAGAAACAGGAGTAATGAGGGAATAATAGATAAAATTAAAAGAAATGAGATCAGTCTAAAGATATATACAGGGTGTTTCACAATATTGTGACGATTTCAGATTTGAATAACGCGCGATAAGAGCAGGATACAGCGACGGTGGCGCCATGTGTTCGTAATGCGAAGTGTTGAGTTTGATCCCATGAACAGGTCAGTCAGTAATCACGACATACTACTGGTCGAAGCAACATAGCGCGTTCGCTTGTCGAGTGCTGCTTTCGCAAGTATTTCACTGTTCAGCAGCTACATCCAGTTCTTACTAATGGAACAATATTGAATAGCCAATAACCGACCGTGCAACGCCAGTGGATCGAATTGAAAGTCAATCGTAATTCTTTCAAGGCCACTATGAATTCTTCAAATCTCTCGTTTTCTTTAACGCCAGTGAGGTTAGGGAACTGAACTGTCTTTCTCAGAATGTGTCCCTTCTTTAACATGATATTCTCTTTAAATGCATCCCTGTCAAACCAGAAAAATGTTCCCTTCCAGTGTGATGCTGTTAGCAGTATGCCATCGAGCCCACGTAAAATGCGAGTTGTGCAATCCGTTCTGGATATTCTAATTTTCGTTCCTGAACTTCTTCTTCCTTCATAAATTAACAATTGTTGTTGTTGTGGTCTTCAGTTCAGAGACACATTTGATGCAGCTCTTCATGCTAATCTGGCCTCTGCAAGCTTCTACATTTCCCGGTACCTACTGCAACCTACATCCTTCTGAATCTGCTTAGTGAATTCATCTCTTGGTCTCCCTCTACGATTTTTACCCTCCACGCTGCCCTCCAATACTAAATTGGTGATCCCGTGATCCCTCAGAACATGTTCTACCAACCGATCAATTCTTCTAGCCAAGTTGTGCCACAAATTTATAAATGATTCAAATGGCTCTGAGCACTATGGGACTTAAAATCTCAGGTCATCAGTCCCCTAGAACTTAGAACTACTTAAACCTAACTAACCTAAGAACATTACACACATCCATGCCCGAGGCAGGATTCGAACCTGCGACCGTAGCGGTTGCGCGGTTCCAGACTGAAGTGCCTAGAAGCGCTCGACCACCACAAATTTCTCTTCGCCCCAATTCCATTCAATACCTCCTCATTACTTATATGATCTAGACATCAAATCCTCAGCATTCTTCTGTAGCAACACATTTCGAAAGCTTCTATTTTCTTCTTGTCCAAACTATTTATCGTCCATGTTTGACTTCCACACATGGCTACACGCCATACAATTACCTTCAGAAAAGACTTCCTAACACTTAAATCTACTCTCGATGTTAACAAATTTCTCTTCCAGAATGAGATTTTCACTCTGCAGCGGAGTGTGCGCTGATATGAAACTTCCTGGCAGATTAAAACTGTGTGCCCGACCGAGACTCGAACTCCGGACCTTTGCCTTTCGCGGGCAAGTGCTCTACCAACTTTTTTTTTTTTTTTTCTTTTGCCTTTCGCGGGCAAGTGCTCTACCAACTGAGCTACCGAAGCACGACTCACGCCCGGTACTCACAGCTTTACTTCTGCCAGTACCTCGTCTCCTACCTTCCAAACCTTACAGAAGCACTCCTGCGAACCTTGCAGAACTAGCACTCCTGCAAGAAAGGATATTGAGGAGACATGGCTTAGCCACAGCCTGGGGGATGTTTCTAGAATGAGATTTTCACTCCGCAGCGGAGTGTGCGCTGATATGAAACTTCCTGGCAGATTGAAACTGTGTGCCCGACCGAGACTCGAACTCGGGACCTTTGCCTTTCGCGGGCAAGTGCTCTACCAACTGAGCTACCAAAGCACGACTCACGCCCCGTACTCACAGCTTTACTTCTGCCAGTACCTCGTCTCCTACCTTCCAAACTTTACAGAAGCACTCCTGCGAACCTTGCAGAACTAGCACTCCTGAAAGAAAGGATATCGCGGAGACATGGCTTAGCCACAGCCTGGAGGATGTTTCCAGAATGAGATCTTCACTCTGCAGCGGAGTGTGCGCTGATATGAAACTTCCTGGCAGAGTAAAACTGTGGGCCCGACCGAGACTCGAAGTCGGGACCTTTGCCTTTCGCGGGCAAGTGCTCTACCAACTGAGCTACCAAAGCACGACTCACGCCCGGTACTCACAGCTTTACTTCTGCCAGTACCTCGTCTCCTACCTTCCAAACTTTACAGAAGCACTCCTGCGAACCTTGCAGAACTAGCACTCCTGAAAGAAAGGATATTGCGGAGACATGGCTTAGCCACAGCCTGGCGGATGTTTCCAGAATGAGATTTTCACTCTGCAGCGGAGTGTGCGCTGATATGAAACTTCCTGGCAGATTAAAACTGTGTGCCTGACCGATACTCGAACTCGGGACCTTTGCCTTTCGCGGGCAAGTGCTCTACCATCTTTTTTATTATTATTTTTTTTTTCAAAAACCAACACTTGACTTGCTGTGTTCCTTCCTTGGTGACTGCAACAACTTAGAAGCTTCTACTTTTTTTTTTTTTTTTTTTTAATATATGAAGGAAGGTAAGGGAAAGGAGAAACAGAAACCTTTATTATTCACCAAATAAACATAGTACGTCCTGACACATGATAACTGTCCTGGAAGGAACCTCGCTGCCGTCCTACCATGCAGCATGAAATAACAACAAAATCAAAATGGGGCCACTTCCGGCACCCTAAAGAAAAGTATTTATGGATATGAAAACAAAATTTGAAGTACATCCAATTGCTAACTGTTCAAGCGTGAGTTTTTCGTAGGTCGCATACTCGCATAGTGTTCTTAGTCGATCACATTACTTGGTCGGTTTCACAACGAAAGCACCGCCGCTCATCTTTGCGCACCCGGCACACCCCATGTATATGGCGGGTCCGCAAATACCGTTACCAGGAAATTGGCATACCAATCCTTGTACTTTTGTAGCCGTAATAGTTTCGTGTGTCCATTTTGCAAGTATTGCCAGTAATCCAGGACGTTCAGTAAGTTCGTACGTGTGTCTCTATAGATGTAATGGACCGTCATACCTGTGATCCACGCCACTGCGTTCGTCTTATGACGCGGAAAATACGTTTCCTCTGGAAAAAATACTATGTCAGAACAGACTGCTGTATGGATAGTGCGCCGCATGAACGCTATTATCGTTCTTGCGAGAGTCCAGATAGCCAATGCCTCGCCGCAGACCAGCCGATGGTCGTCCGTATCCAGCACGCCGCATTGCTGACACAAGGGCGAATCCGCCAAATGTATTGCGTACTTCTTATCATTTGTAGGGTATTTTCTGTTGACGACAATGTACCATGTTGACCTGACAGATGTAGGTAGGTGGGGGTGGTGGACCGTGCGCCACACCACGTGCCAATTAACAGCTGGATGTTTGCGTTCCAACCTATTCCGGGCGATCTGTCGAAGAAGCAGATGGTACACGTCCTTCGATGTCGACCGTCGGGTCGTCGGTAAACGCTCTCGAACGTAACTGTGTTCCACGAGGAACGTGCGCACGTACGTTAAAGGGGGTGATATATGGCCGACACTGACTGGAGGAAGATGCGATGTGGGTACGAGTTCTTCGATGATCGTCCCCGTAAGCGAGTGATTCCTGTTGCGCCACCGTTTGAGCATAGTATTAATATACATGGCACGCGCCTTCTCGTGCACGTTCACTAAACCAACGCCCCTCTCTCGCGCTGGGAGGGTAAGCGTGTTGTACTGTACCTTAAAGAGTTGTCCCAGGCACACATAGTACCCAAAAGCCGCCTGAATCCTCATAGCCATCGTGCGCGTCAAGGGGAGAAGGTGTGTCAGGTGGCACATCATGGGCGCGAGATAAAGGTTGACGAGTAACACTCGCTGCAGCATATCCATCGACCGTAGGGCGTTTAGTCGTACTGCCGTGCGGACTCTGAGTAACAATCTTCGGTAGTTGTCCGCAGCCGTTCTCGCTGTCTCTTTATGAAAGGTGATACCCAAACAGCGGAGGGTTTCCACCGCAGGTAAGGGTCCTTCCGTTCCTGGTTCTAGTCCACGCCCCACATGCATGAATTGCGATTTTCGGTAGTTGACCACACTTCCAGCTGCCATCCCATACGTCTGTAGCCAATCCAGTGCTGTTTGAGTCTCCCTCTCATTCCGTACGAGGAACACAATATCATCCGCGTATGCTCTGCATTTGAACGATAATTGCCGTAGGGAGATCCCGCTAAGACGGCGGCGAAGGCCTGCGAGGCACGGTTCTAAGACGATTGCATAAAGGAGGATCGACGAGGGGCAACCCTGTCTCACCGATCTTAAGATCTTAAAATACTCGGTTCTCCCTCCGTTGACCACCATCGCTGATCTGGTGTCGTGCAACAAACGCATCACAGCATTGGTCAATAATGGCGAGACACCCATCCTATTCATCACCGCCGCGAGGTACACATGATCAACGCGATCAAAAGCATGATCGAAATCTACTGCAACCATCGCCCCCCGGAGGCGGCATGCAGCCGCGAGGGCGACGACGTCACGATAGTCTCCCAAGGCTGTGTGGATATTACTGATGCCGCCAAGACAAGTCTGATCGGCATGTATTCGATTCTCCAGCGACTTTTTGATGCGACTTCCCAGGATGCGCATGAAGATCTTGTAGTCACTATTAAGGAGGGTCAAGGGGCGATAATCACAAGGCCGTTTGCCACCAGGGGGCTTCGGTATCGGTATCATGAGTCCTTCCGTGAATTGAATGTGAACCGGTACTTCTTGCTGCAGAAGCTCATTAAACATACATAGCCACATCGGTGTCATAATGGTCACAAAGGCACGGTAAAATTCCAACGGGAATCCGTCTGGACCTGGGGACGTGTTGCAAGCACCTCGTGTAATCGCTTCCTCCAGCTTTTCACACGTAATTTCAGATAACCCGTCCGCTTCCCCGTTCACATTCGTCGCGTCTGGGATCTCTTCCAGGACGTTCCCCAGCTCCCTCTGACCCTCCCCGTTGCTCGCATAGAATCTGCTAAAATGATCCGTGAACGCCCGTGCTATGCCCCTCTGTGTTGTAAAACGACGGCCATCGCCGAGATCGATCTCATGTATTAAATTCCTGCGTCTTCTTCGTCTTTCCTTTATCACATAATGCATCGAGGGAACCTCGTTGGGCAGGAAATCCTGCGACCTCGCGCGTATCATCGTACCTGCCATCCTCTGCTTCGCAACTTGTACCAGCTTCGCTTTAACTCGGTGGACGGCCGTCTGGCGTTCTGGTGTAGGTGGTTGTGCTAACAGTTCCCGGAGAGCCGTAAAGTAAAACTCAGTGGTCGTGCGCTGCCATTGAGAAACTTCCTTCCCGTAACCTATTAACGTCCTCCGTAAAGCTGGCTTCGCGCACTCGATCCACCACTGCAGGACAGAACCGAAAGAATTTCGTCGACGGAGGCAGTCATGCCACGTGTCCTCCACCATGCGTCGGCATTCTGCATCTCGCAGGTGGGAGACGTTCATCTTCCAATTACCCCTCCGTCTCCACACCTGCTGTCTATTAAGGTTAACCGTACAAATATATGCCTCGTGGTCTGTAAATGCCGTCGGCCATATTTCTGCGTCCACCGTCGACGTTGCTAACGCCCTTGAAACGTAGATCCGGTCCAAACGGCCCGCGGAGTGGCTAGTAAAAAATGTATATCCTGGTTGGTTTCGATACTTCAGGTCCCATGTATCGACTAATTCCATCCCGTTGACCAGCTCCCTAAGTTCTTGGCTAGTAGTATAGTTAGGTTGTTGATCCTTTCTATCGAGCACACAATTAAAATCTCCGCCGAGTATGCAACCATCGTATCGTCCCTGGAACAACGGTGTGACCTCATGGGCGTAAAAATCTGCTCTGTCCCTTCTCTTATCCGAGCCTGACGGTGCGTATATGTTGATCAAACGTATTCCACCTATGGTCACGGCCGTACCACGGGCAGAAGGCAAATATTCCACTTCGTCTGCACGTATCCCTTCCTTTAATAGAATAGCTGTGCCAACGCCCCTCTCGTCACACGGGGAACAGTAAATGTCGTAACCGTAAAAGTCCGAGGGGGGAAGTACCCGAACTTCTTGTAATAGTGCTATGTCTAAATCCGCAGCCTTTATCATGTCACTGAGCATCGTGATTTTTACCGGCGTCCCAATGCTATTGATGTTAACAGACCCTATCCGATAAGCTTGTTGCATGGCTGTCAACGTAGATAGGGCACCGTACGGTCGCTAATTCTTCCGTACATAGGCTGCTGTCGTACTAACGTCCCCCGCCGTACCCTCATATGGTCTGCCGTTATTCCGTGCACCCTTCCGGTCTTACACCGGGAGAGTGCGTGGGAGCAGTTCCTCTAGCATCATCAGTTCCCCACGGGGGTGGGTCTTCTGACCAGTCCCCTAGTGTCCCATCGTCGTCGTGCGGTGCAGGCGCCGTAGCCTCCTCAGTAGCCCGTTGCCGTCGATCGAGCGCCTTCGCTGTGTCTGGAGCATCGTCAGCGGTAGGTCGTGCCGCCGTCCCGCTGGCCACCGTTGCATCCACGCTAGGCAGTTCTTCTGTATCCATGGTCGTCTGTTCTGTACCCGTAAACTTCTCAGAATTGTCTGCTAGATCAGAGTGGTCGTTCTCCACCGTGAGGCGACGCTTCTTCCGGCGTTTTGGTGATCGCTGTTTACGTTGCCGGGCCTCGGAATCAGAGGTCAGCATGGTCTCCAGTTGTTCGTGGGGGACGTCGGAATCATGCGCCGTCGTATGATCGACGTCTCCAAGTGCGTTATCTGAAGAGGCCGCAAGCGGAACCGAAGAGAGGGCGTCCTGTGACTGCTGCAGGCGGTCCACCGCAACGTCGTCTTTCTGTGGCTCGCCACGATCCGTCGCTGTCTGTGTGTTCTGGTACGCGTCTGTCTCGCGGCCCACGTCATCGCGTAATGCGGCGACGTAAGTCATGGGGAGCACAGTCGGATGCGGCGTGAGGGGTGGATCATCCCGTGGCAGCTGTAATAAACTTCGTTTAGCACACTCAGAACGTATGTGTCCCTCCTTCCCACATCCAGAGCAGGTCCTTGGTTGTCCGTCGTAAATGACAATCGCCCGACAACCAGCGATGTACAAGTATGACGGGACGTGTTTTCGGAGTTCAATCGTTTTTGTCTGACGCCATTGAGGACAGGATACGTCTTGAAACTCGCCCATTTTTCAGCCACGTGGGATAGGACCGTTCCGTAAGGACGCAGGGCGTCTGTCACCAATTCTTCTGGCACTTCGAATGGAAGCTCAAATACGCGGATCGTACGGAGGCCCATGCCGGCGTGTTCAACAGTTACCGCTCCAACATTCCCGTCCGAATGACAGAAACGAAGTCCTTGTCGGTGTCGAAGTAGTAGTTCGTCACATGCCGCTTCATTTATGAGCTTGACATAGACCACGCTGCTGACTATAGATAAGTGTATTTCAACTAGAACGTCAGGTTCGATTTTCACCTCGTCCCGTAAATAACGTTCGATCTCGTAAGCCTTCGGTCGAGCATATTCGTTAGCAAAACTAAATTTCAGTGTCGATTTGCGGAACGACAAAGCCATGATTCGTTCTATGTATACCGCCACACACCGCTACACACGTAACGTAAACACCTCTCGCGCAGACGTGCGGCAGGGACGTAAACACCGTCCGAACCGCTGCGCCGCCGAAGGCTGAGCTACCAAAGCACGACTCACGCCCGTTACTCAGAGCTTTACTTCTGCCAGTACCTCGTCTCCTACCTTCCAAACTTTACAGAAGCACCTCTGCGAGTTGGCAGAGCACTTGCCCGCGAAAGGCAAAGGTCCCGAGTTCGAGTCTCGGTCGGGCACGCAGGTTAATCTGCCAGGAAGTTTCAAATTTCTCTTCTTCACGAACGCTTTCCTTGCTTTCCTTGCCATTGTCAGTCTACATTTTATACCCTCTCTACCTCGACCATCATCAGTTATTTTGCTTCCCAAAAAGCAAAACTAGTCTGCCATTTTAAGTGTCTCATTTCCTAATCTGATTCCCTCAGCATCACCTGATTTAATTGGACTACATTCCATTATCCTCGTTTTGTTTCTGTTGATGTTCATCTTATATCCTCCTTTCAAGACACTGTCCATTCCGTTTACCTGCTCTTCCAGGTCCTTTGCTGACTCTGACACAATTCAAATGTCATCGGCGAACCTCAAACTATTTATTTCTTCTCCATGGATTTTAATTCCTACTCCGAATTTTTCTTTATTTCCTTTACTGCTTGATTAATATACAGATTGAATAGCATCGGGGAGAGGCTACAACCCTGTCTCGCTCCCTTCCCAACCACTGCTTCCCATTCATGTCCCTCGACTCTTATAACTGCCATCTACTTTCTGTACAAATTGTAAATAGCCTTTCGCTCCCTTAATTTTACCCCTGCCACCTTCAGAATTTGAAAGAGAGTATTCCAGTCAACATTGTGAAAAGCTTTATCTCAGTCTACAAATGCTAGAAACGTAGGTTTGCCGTTCCTTAATCTATCTTCAAAGATAAGTTGTAGGGTCAGTATTGCCTCACGTGGTCCAACATTTCTACGGAATTCAAACTGATCTTCCCTGAGGTCAGCTTCTACCACTTTTTCGATTCGTCTGTAAAGAATTCGCGTTAGTAATTTGCAGCCTTGACTTATTAAACCGATAATTCGGTAAATTTCACATCTGTCAACACCTGCTTCCTTTGGGATTGGAATTCTTATATTCTACGTGAAGTCTGAGGGTATTTCGCCTGTCTCATACATCTTTCTCACCAGATGGTAGAGTTTTGTCAGGACTGGCTCTCACTGGTTGTCAGTAGTTCTAATGGAATGTTGTCTACTCCAGGGACTTGTTTCGACTTAAGTCTTTCAGTGCTCTGTCAAACTCTTCACGCAGAATCGTGTCTCCCATTTCATCTTCATCTACATCCTCTTCCTTTTCCATAATACTGTCCTCAAGTACATCGTCCTTGTATATACCCCCTACATACTCCTTCCACCTTTCTACTTTCCCTTCTTTGCTTAGAACTGGGTTTCCATCCGAGCTCTTGATATTCATACAAGTGGTCTCTTTTCTTCAAAGGTCTCTTTAATTTTCCTGTAGGCACTATTTACCTTACCCCTAGTGGTATATGCCTCTACATCCTTTCATTTGTTCTCTAACCATCCCTCCTTAGACATTTTGCGCTTCCTATCTATCTCATTTTTGAGACTTTGTATTCCTTCTTGCTGCCACACTTACTGAATTTTTATATTTTTTCGTTTCATGAATTAAATTCAATATACCTTATGTTAGCCAAAATTTCTCGTGTTTTTACCTATTTGATCCTCTGCTGCCTTCACTATCTCATCCCTCAAAGCTACACATTTTCTTCTACTGTATTTCTTTCCCCCATTCCCGACAGTTGCTCCCTAATGCCCTCCCTGACACGTTCTACAACGTGTGGGTCTTTCAGTTTATCCACGTCCCATCTCCTGAATTCCCACCTTTTTGCAGTTTCTTCAGTTTTAATCTACAGTTCATAACCAATAGATTGTTGTCAGAGTCCACATCTGCCCCTAAAAATATCTTACGATTTGCATCCTGGTTCCTAAATCTCTGTCTTACCATTATATAATCTATCTGAAACCTTCCGGAATCTCCAGGCGTCTTCCATGTATACAACCTTCTTTCGTGATACTTGAACGAAGAGTTAGCTTGAAAGGGTACAGTACCGCCCGACATTGAAAATAGGTACAACATACTTCATTATTTTTGTCAGAACAACACATTTTTTTTTGTAAAATAACTCAGTTTCAATTAAGACAGCGAAGCTGGATACCAACCAGTGTAGGAAAGAATGGCAATTTATTTATTTAATTGATCACATGTGCACTCCCACAAAGTAAATCCCTACATCCAGTTTGGTGAGATCTGTGAAATGAATGAATGTATGGTCGTCTGCTAACCGCAGATAGTGAATGTGAATATATGATCATCTTTGAGTCGATCCTTTGGCCACCTTTGGTGGGACCAAAGAGATGAAATTTACCTGAGCTTTGAGCGCCTGAAATGTGGCTGACCAATACGGTAGCATGGTCTTCCCCCACCTCGTCAGAGGTGTGAGAGGACCTAGAGAACGGCCATGTTTCAGTACTCTGCCGCTGGATCTTGTGCTGTTAAGACCTGTTTTAGTTGTGCTCCATAAACACAAAAGAGTGGAGACATGGTATGCATGTGGAATATTTAAGAGTAGTTTGATATAATAATTTCTCTATTTCAGGAACTTTTGTGGGGAGAATTAAATGTCAGGCAGGTAATATTAACGGGATTGTAGTAATCTTCGGAAGTGACCAACGGTCACAATGAAACCACGTGTAGCAATAAGCTGAAATACTTCCGTGTGCTTAAGTTAAGCTGAATTACTAGCGTGTGTACAATAAGTTGAAATATTTAAGAAATAGCCTGTGTACCATAAGTTGAAATATTTAAGAAATGGCGTGTGCAGGACTTGAAATTAGAGACGAGTACTTCCACGTGGTGAGTACTGTGCGAGTCTCAATCTGTGTATGAGACAAAGGATAAAGAGAAGTACTCGTCCATGGTATCATTTGAGGACTCGCGTGTGTGATGAATACGTTCTTAATATTACTTTGCGTGATATGATTCCGTGTGACGCTAGATTCAAACTCTGAGAGAGAAGTAAGGTGAGTCGGCCGTCTATCCAGCAACGCCACATGGCTTGCATTGCACAGGAAGACGTGCATATATCTCCATAGTTCATAGTAGGAAAGTAGAATTACGAAGTGGGGCAGTGTCGTGTGAAACTGGGATAAATATTAATTGAAGTGGGAAAGCTGAAAGTGATAATGTTGTGACTATTCCCTGTCTTGTATTTCATGTTGCAGTGTGGTGTATGTCATGTAATTTAAGTATGTGTGGTTCGCATGGAAGAGTAGCAAGGTAGTTTCAGAGGTAGTGGGTTATGCTTGTTCCTTTTGTACCGCTCGGTCTGGAGGAAAGTTTCGTGATGTTGATTGTGAGAGTCGAAGTGTGAGAAATAATAAAAGATCCACCATCCTATCCAGAAAGTGCACTGTAGCGTTAAATAATTACGAGACCATAATATAGAGATTCACCATTGTAAAGCCATGCCCACTGGGCGGAATTTCTCATGTGTTATTGTTGTAGGTTATAGAATTTGTGTGTTTAGGTTATAGAATTTATCGGAATAAATAAGATAGTGAAAAGAAAAAGATTGGTGGACTTTTCCTTCGAATTGTATGTTGTCATGATGTCCCGAATTTATAATGTGTGCGCCATTCATATTCAGTGTGGTGGCCACGTGTTGACAAAAGCCGTTAAATAAAAGACAAAAAAGAAAATGTGGTATTGCCAGTGCGTAGAGAACAGTCAGAGTTCTGTAAATCACTGATAGTCAGATGTGCGTTTCCGTTGCGTATTAGTCATATAGGAGGATAATTGGTAACTTAATTGTGAGTACGAGAGTTCATGTTACTCGATAAATAAGAATGAATCCACTCGCTTGGCAGACCACTCATCTTGCCGGCCTGACTGCTTGATGCCACAGTATGAGCAAGGGATGTGGGTGCCTCTCAAGCTATGATTAATTTATGCTCTGTGCAGAATTCTACCAGGCGGCTTCCTCTTTCATTTCTTACCCCAATTCCATATTCATCTACTACGTTTCGTTCTGTACCTTTTCCTACTATCGAATTCCAGTCACCCATGAGTATTAAATTTTCGCCTATCTGAACTGTTTGGATAATTTCTTTTATCGCACCATACATTTGTCATCTGTTCATCATTTGCGTAGCTAGTTGGCATATAAACTTGTCCTACTATGGTAAGCGTGGGCGTCGTGTCTATCTTGGCACAATAATGCGTTTACTATGCTGTTTGTAGTAGCTTACCCGCACTCCTATTTTATATTCATTATTAAACCTGCTTTTTCATTACACTATTTGATTTTGTATTTATAACCCTGTATTCAGGTGACCAGATGTCTTGTTCCTCCTGCCACCGAACTTCACTAATTCCCACTATATCTAACTTTAACCTATCCATTTCCCTTTTTAAATTTTCTAACCTACCTGTCTGATTAAGGGATAGACATTCCACATTCCGATCTGTAGAAAGCCAGTTTTCTTGCTCCTGATAACGACGTCCTCTTGAGTAGTCCCCTCCCGGAGATCCGAATGGGGGACCATTTTACCTCCGGAATATTTTACCCATGAGGACGCCATCATCATTAACCATACAGTAGAGCTGCATGCCCTCGGGAAAAATTACGGCCGTAGTTTCCCCTTGCTTTCAGCCGTTCGCAGTACCAGCACAGCAAGGCCGTTTTGGTTATGTTACAAGGCCAGATCAGTCAATCATCCAGACTGCTGCCCCTGCAACTACTGAAAAGGCTGCTGCCCCTCTTCAGGAGCCACACGTTTGTCTGGCCTCTCAACAGATACCCCTCCGTTGTGGTTACACCTACGGTACGGCTATCTGTATGGCTGTGGCACGCAAGCCTCCCCGTCAACGGCAAGGTCCATGGTTCATGGGGTAAGGGGGGGTGGAGGAAATTAACAATAGCGAGTTTGAAATCTAAAAATTTTTCCAGGCGTCCCCTTTGACTGAACCAACCTACTTGTCAGTACTGAAGTCTCAGTAGTGTTGGTACAGTTCCGTTAGAAAGTGTTGCAATTGATAATGGAATAAATGGATGTGACTTCAGAAATTTTACTATTCGAACCACCAATTTCTTTACGTGCTTAATGCCTGGAAATTTAGCAGAAAGTGGATGTTGATGTACAGTACAATGAACGTCATCTGCAGATTATTGTAGTGTTTCGCGCTTTCATTGTCAACTAAATGTTTGAATTATTTCTGCATGGAATTGTGATGTTCCTTCATAGCATTTATAAAGTACTCGTCACCTACGTGAATTCTGAGTTCTCATCCCTCTCTTCTACTATTCCCATTCATTTTGAGGCTTGTTAAGATGGATCGCTAGACGCAAACAGCCACTGGACATGTGGGCATCCTTCGTACCAGGAGTAAATATCGAAGGGTAAACAGCGCTGACACTGCGATTCTGAGGAGTTGAAGAAGCTGCGCCCACCGAAAAATGGCGCACGGCGATCCTCGATGAAGTGTCGCCCTCCACCGGGTACTTCCGAGTAGCACCGAGCGAAGCCGGCTGACAGGGCGGGCCTCGGCCTGGCGCGCACGCGGCCCGCCTCAAGTTTGGCACGCCGTGGCCGACCCTGTGTTACTTTCTACCTCCGACCTATTTCGATGCGTCAGACGTGTTTATGTAAGACGGCAGTACGTTTCTATGCATAGCAGTGTCGCGTTGCTGGTGACTATAGAATGGAAGAAAAGAAGTCGCTCACACACCTTTCCCTGGCACGGCCTACCAGTTTCTAGCAGCACCGAGGGACACTGTGAGCTCCGTTTCCGCAGCCGCCAGACGGCACCTGACCTCCAGTTAGCACGCGACATCAGTCAGTCCTAAGACAGCGCGCAGAGCTTCGGCATCGATCCTAGGATAGTGGTGCATGACTTGGTGGTTGGGAACATCATGCCATCTCTCCTCACTGTGCTACCTAAATACGTGTAAATTTCTTGCGCTATTACTATTCGAACCGGTTACCTAAGGGCCGACCATCAACGTCCCACAGTGCTAAAGGAACCTCAGCTACCAAAACAGGGAAATAGCACAGGACAGTGAAGACGAGTTCCAGCTTGCTAGGCGTTAAAAGTACGCCCTGTACGCGCTGATGTGTTGTCAAGAAATCACTGCCACAGATCGAGTGCTCGCAGACGATCGACACTGGGCAGACAGTACTGGCTAGTGACGTGCCTGTCACTCGGCAAATGTGCCCACAGCTACACGTATATCAATACAACTAGGGAAGCAACCCAGCTCGAAGATGACAAAACAGGTCTTAACGTCCCGTCAACGTCGAGATTGTTAGAGATAAAGCACAAGCTCCGAAAATTTTAAGGATGTGGAAGGAAATCGGCCGGACCGTTTCAAAGGACTCACGTCGGACTTTGCCCGGCAAGATTTGACGAAATCTTGGAAAACTTAAATGGGATGGCCGGACGTGGATTTCAACCACCATCTTCCAAATGCGAGTCAAGAGTACTAAAACTGCCTCAGCCACCTCCCTTAGTCCCCAACTCAAATTGCTAAAACGGAATAGAAATAATTTTAAAATACAGATATGATTCTCTGCTACCACCTATTAACGCGATTTATCCATATCATTCGTCATTTGTGTACAGTCGATATTTGAAGATGGTGGTGGTTGAAGTGTTGGCAGAAGAACCAACACCGTGTTGCTAGAGGAGGCCGAAATGCACGCTGTTAAGCTCACGCAGATTGGCGTGAGGTCTGGAACAGTTAAGGGAATTAATAGTAGCAAATAAATTACGTAGTTGATGTAATACTTAACTTTAATCCATAATTGGTGTACATCGCTCTTGTTTATATATGTTTTATAATCTCAATATCAAATGCTATGGCGCCTTGCTAGGTCGTAGCAAATGACGTAGCTGAAGGCTATGCTAACTATCGTCTCGGCAAATGAGAGCGTAGTTGTCAGTGTAGCATCGCTAGCAAAGTCGTCTGTACAACTGGGGCGAGTGCTAGTACGTCTCTCTAGACCTGCCGTGTGGCGGCGCTCGGTCTGCAATCACTGACAGTGGGGACACGCGGGTCCGACGTATACTAATGGACCGCGGCCGATTTAAAGGCTACCGCCTAGCAAGTGTGGTGTCTGGCGCTGACACCACAGTGGTGGTAAGTTCCTATGGGGTCAGCCGGCCGTGGTGGCCGTGCGGTTCTAGGCGCTCCAGTCCGGAACCGCGGGACTGCTACGGTCGGAGGTTCGAATCCTGCCTCGGGCATGAATGAGTGCGATGTCCTTAGGTTAGTTAGGTATAAGTAGTTCTAAGTTCTATGGGACTGATGACCTAAGATGTTAAGTCCCATAGTGCTCAGAGCCTATGGGGTCAAACTGCTGAGGTCATTCGTCCCTAGGCTTGCAAGCTACTTAATCTAACTTAAACTAACTTACTCTAAGGACAAGGCACACACCCATGCTCGAGGGAGGACCCCAACCTTCGACATGGGGTAGCTGCGGAAACGGTGGCAAGGCGCCATAGACCGCGCGGCTACCTCGAGACGCGATATTTCAAGATTGACACATCTGAAGCCTGCACAAGCACAAATAGCAGGAGAAACATTACCATATAGCAGCCAGTCATAAAGAACGATTCACGTAAGTCATGAAGATGTTTTATGTGGCAAGAAGCTAATCATTTCTGGTATATGGTAAAACATGCAGTACTTAGTCATGTGTCTCAGAATACTACATTCTGTGTTGTCCTACAACCATCCGCTGTTCGCCATCGAACTGCAAATTTGGAATTTGAGTGGCGTGATTAAAACACAGCGGATGGAACAGCTCGTGTCACAGATATGGGTAGTGTGTGAGCACTATTGCTTTTGATGGCGCACTCCTGCAGTTGCAGATGCAATGCAAATGACGTAACATGTTCATATGCTGTCTTTGTTAATTGTGCGTACTGTTCCATTATACTGTGTTTTAATCTCTCCACAGAACAAGTGACATCTGTCGGCTGCTTCTGTTTAATGAGGACGCTCTAGGTCAGGCTTTCCCCCGAAGCACGTCAGTACATCTTTGCGAACCATAAGCATAACGTGAGCGCATGGAATATCTCAAGAAAGCATTCTTTATCTGCAAAATTCTTCTAAGTAGTTTACTGAAATGCAGACGTAGTTAACGGCACACATTTTCGAAGCAATGGATGACAATAAGCACTGCTTATTAGGTTGAGAGACTTAGTTATGGCAGAGCTCTGAAGCCGGCTTCTAAAAGACGGTCAGCACGTGTGACCCTCTCTTCTTTCAGTGAGCGTACTCAGTCTATTCATACTTTATAAAAGGAAACGTGGTCCCCTGTAGCCTGTAATGTAAACGTCCTTTATTTACATCGTACTACTATCTAATTTCGACCATAAGTCATTTTCAGGCACCTGAAATAAACTAGCGTGCAAGAGCATCTCATTGTCTGCGTATATCGCAAACTATAAATGAAACATCACACAACTCGCATTAATAAGACATCACAGTCGAATAATTATACTGATAAGTGCAATGTCACGTATGACATAGTGAAATTAACATATTCTTCTAGCATACGCGAACAAAATAAGGCATAGAATTCCATAATTACATTAGAATTGAATCCACACCCAGTAATGTTACAACGTCTCATGTCACATATTGGTAACTGAAGTTATTGTTGACAATTAACCATAGCTGCTACGATGTTACCAAAGATACAATTACGTCCAAACATTGCAGAACATTAAAAGCACATTACATATATCACTAGGGTGCAAAACTTAGTTAAAGTGCTGCACATCAGGTAACCAGGGATCGGAGACCACTTAAGGTCATACGTATCGTTAGATTGTTAAAATCCTGAGCTGGTAGGAGGGATTCTCCCACAATGCTCCAAACGTTCTAAACTGCAATGAGATCCAGCGACCTTGCGGGTCAAGGTAGGTTTTGGCAAGCACGAAGACAAACAGCAGAAACCCTCGCCCTGCGCGTGAGGGCATTGTATTGTATGTGAACCGGGGACCTAGAAACGACGGAGAGGCTCCGTCCCCGTCGCAGCCGCAGTGGTCCACAACCCCACGACGACTACCGCAGACCACTTCACCCGTCCGCTGCTCCACACCGAACCCAGCGCTATTGTGCGGTTCGACCCCCGGTGGACTCCCCAGGGAACGTCTCACACCAGACGAGTGTAACCCCTACGGCAGAGTAATAATGGTGGTGTACGCCTACGTGGAGAACTTGTTTGCGCAGCAATCGCCGACATAATGTAACTGAGGCGGAGTAAGGGGAACCAGCCCGCATTCGCCGAGGCAGATGGAAAACCACCTAAAAACCATCCACAGACTGGCTGATTCATCGGACCTCGGCACAAAACCTGCCATGGACCAGGTGGTCCTTCCCGCCCGGGAAGCCGTGCCTCAGACCGTAAGGCCAACCAGGCGGGCGGGCATTATCTTGGTGAATGTAAGCCCGGGCTTCACTGCCATGAAGAGCAAGAAAATGGGGTGTAGAATACAGCATCGCTGTGCAGTAAAGGTGCCGCGGATGATAAGCAAAGGGGTCCCGCTGTGAAATGAAGTGGCATCCCAGACCATCACACCTGGTCGTGTGGCAGAAAGGCGGTCACCAATCAGGTTGGTCTCCTACCGCTGTCTGTGGCGTCTCCAGACACGTCTTCAGCCTGGATTCCCGTTTATTGGAGTAGAACTGTTTTCACTGACGGGTCATGCTTCCAATTGACGCCTGATGACCAGGGCCTTCCAGCCATCTTGGGATTTTGATTATGCACCTCGCCAATTGAGCAGAATTTGACACGACATCCTTAAGTAGGATATCCAACAAGTCTTTCTGTGAATGCAAGCCGATTGCTAAATTTGTGAAGCTGTTTCTTCTGAATAAATCATCCATTTTTTTCTGAAATTGCAACCATTTTTTTATCTGCACATTTACATTACATTTACCGAATTTCGCCCTATTCGGATTACTCCTTCGTGGCGCGTTGTCTTTTATGTCTCACAGTGTAAATGAAGTTATTAAAGGCTTAACTTTTCGTGGATGTCTGTTTCTATTGGCCGCCTCAGCTACTGACACATCAGCGTGATGCTATGGAGCACGACAGCGTACCTCTGACGTATCTGTGGCGTTTTCCCTTCAGTAACGTAAGGCAACGACACTTCGTGTTGCCTCTGGAGTCCTGACCCACATCGACGCTCGACAGCAGGGGCTCCTCCACTGTTGCTCTGGGCAGTAAGTTCTCCATACCTCTGACACACTGAAAATAGCTGGTCACGGGTTGCCAAGAGACTTACACGACACCAGGTGCCAGCTATTGCGGTTAATGAAAACTGGGGTAGGCTTGAAGCAGCATGAAGTGACGTAACCTCATCTCTCATCCGCGCTCAAATTGACTCGATGCGCACTTGCGTTAGAGTCATTGTTGTTGTCAAAGCTGGCAGCTCTGACACCCGGCACACAACAAGATCACCTACAAATTAAATGTCGTATTTTTGTTCTACTGTACTGTATATGCACATGTAAGTAAATTTCCAATATTTGCTATCCTTTCTGCTGTTGCAGTTCTGACGGGCAACAGTGTACATATATAAGGTGTTTTCGTAAGAGCGTACAAAAATGGAACAGGACATAGAGAATGATCCAGTGAAAAATTTGAGGTAGGGAACTTGGGGTCGGACAAGCCAGCTTAAGGAGATATGGAAGTAAGCTTGCTTACCGTTTTGTCTACCGTTACTGTTTTAAAACTAACACGCCTACAACCGTACAACTGTACACGTACTGTGGAGTTTATTTACATGTACATTCTTTATTTCCAGTAAGGAAACAAAGAGTTCGAGGCTGACTGTTGGGAATTTATGATGCTGGTTTTGTTTACTTTACTTGTCCTTACGGTGGCTCTGTTATATCTTATATACATTGCCCCATGACAGAACGTGCTATGTATCAGCTACAGACCCGCTAATTACTCAGTGTTATTCAGAGACGTACACTACAAGACAGTACAACCCGTGGTCGCCGGATTGGAAGGGGAGGTCGTGTTCCATTGTCTGTGCGGTCACCTGACCTGAATCCCCTTGATTATTTTCTATGCGCATATGTAAAGCCACTTGTGCATGAGACTGCAGCGGCTACGGAGATGGAATCAGTTGCCAGAATTGTAGCTGCCTGTGATGTGATTCGCAACACACCAGAGATATTTGTCAAGGTGCGTCAGAAACTTGTTCGCCAATGACACGCTTGCATTGAGGCTGATAGCCGTCAGTTTCAGCACATTTTGTAAAATAGAGTACAAATGGTACGTTTATTGTGTCATTGATGATATTCGCAGTTACTGTAACTAACGTAAATAAAAAAGTGCGCAGTAATGTGATTTTATTCATATTATCTCGTTAAGCAGGCTTCTCTGACCCTTCCTCAAATTGTTCAGTTAATTGTTTGCGCGCTCGTACGGGAATACCCTGTATAAGATCTGGATTTTTCAGACGAGAGAGCACGTGGCGACTAACAGGTGGTACGAAGCCACTCCTGGAAATCCCTTCGAAGGGCTCGACACAGGCTCTGCTGTTCGTCTGTTATCAGCAGTGACGTCGCTCAGAGTACGTGGAAACTTGCTAACATCCCCGGAAAGGTGAGCTGCTCTTTGCCGTTGACTCTAGCGTTAGCATAGTTACATCGTTTGTGAAGAGGAAATGCCCCAGGCTGACGTCAAACTATGGCGCGACACAAATTAGTGATAACCGAGACTTCTGTTTCCAGTACTGCGTCTTACAAAACAGTTCTCGTTGCGTCCACGTTTGAGAGCACAGGATGAGCATTAATGAAACAGACAAACTGCATGGACGGTTTCCTTACTGGAAATGGAGGAAAAAAGATGTTATGAACATGTGTCCGGAAATGCATCGTTACTACGGCAGATGGCGCTGACGAATGGAAGTTCCTCGGACCACATGGCATGTTTTCCTTCTGTGTTGCAGGTTGTGTGACTGACGCAGCATACTGTAAGCAGCAGGATGGTCCGGTATTCATGTGGGGAAGAGACAGAGATGGTGTTTGTTGTGGCTTGGCAAGACAGCCAAGCCACTATGAGGAAGCCGAAAGGCACGCGTTTAAGCTCACGCAGGCTGGCGTGAGGTCTGAAACAGGACGAGGTAATTAATATAGCCAATAACGTACGTAGCTGCTGGAATACTTAACTTTAATCCACAATTGGTGAACATCGCTCGTGACGGTACATGTTTTACAGCATCAATAGTAATTGGTAATGGCGCCTTGCTAGGTCGTAGCAAATGACGTAGCTGAAGGCTATGCTAACTAGCGTCTCGGCGAATGAGAGCGTAATTTGTCAGTGAACCATCGCTAGCAAAGCCGGCTGTACAACTGGGCGAGTGCTAGGAAGTCTCTCTAGACCTGCCGTGTGGCGGCGCTCGGTCTGCAATCCCTGATAGTGGCGACACGCGGGTCCGACGTATACTAATGGACCGCGGCCGATTTAAAGGCTACCACCTAGCAAGTGTGGTGTCTGGCGGTGACACCACAGTGTTAGTGTGCGGCCAAGCAGATCGAAACGGTCGAGAGGCAGCACGGCTGTACCAAAACAAGTACCCTCACAGACGCCAAACACATCACACAACGTTTCAAGCCTTCTTTGGGAGTCTGTATGATCATGGGACATTTCAGACAGACGAACATGCATGGAGGTGGCGAACTGTGCGTACACTAGGTTTGGAGGACCAGTTTCTAGGGGACATTGAGATGAACCCCAGTACAAGCTCCAGACAAGTGGCCCGCCACGAGGTGTAAGACAAAATATAAATATCCCTACCACCTGCAGCGAGTGCAAGGATTATCAGCAGCTGTTTTCCCCCTACGGGAAGGATTTTCTCGGTGGTTTTTGCACCAGACCATCACAATTATCCCCATTTTGTCATCAATCCATTTATCAACGAAGCAACCTTTACCAGAACTGGCATCATCAGTCTGCATAATCGTCTTCTGTGAGCTTCAGACATGGGACGTGGTCAGAGGAACTTTCATCCGTCAGCGCCATCTACCGTGACAACGTTTGATTTGCGACACAAGTTCACAAGTTCATGGGATCTTTTTTCCTACATTCCAGTCAGGAATCCATCCTTGCAGTCTGTCGGGTATATTAATGTTCACCCTGTACAGAGTAGATGTAAGCAAAGCAAATTGTCATCTCCGATCGTTTTTTGGAAGAATTATGGGAATCGCAGAGTACCACAGAAGTTGGCATCGTAAGGTGTTTTGGGCAATGCTTGAGTGGTTGGGTTCCTCGCCATATCGGGATGAAGATGAGATCGGAATTATCGAGGCACACAACGCTGTCAGGTCTGTCATTGCAAGGGTGTTGCACAGCTGCTGAGTAATATGTCCTGGGAAGCTGCAAAATAAAGACAGCGTGATCGCCTATGCTTTATCGCCGAAATTAATGATTTACAACGTTTTTGGTATGCAGCTGAGTTGTCATTTTCCGTACACATTATTTAAACGGCTCTAGTTGTCTTCGGCAGACGTCGAGCGCCGATTTCGTTCCAAACTGTGAGTGGGAGACTCTGTGAGTCGGACGAGGAGTGAGTTATGCTTCGAAAATTTGGTTTCCAAGGAATGTCTCCCTTGGAACGCCCACGAACATGTCTTCGTCTTCCATCGGTTGTTGGTGACTTGGACCACGTGAAGCCTTGTCGCATTTGGCAGCGAGCTTCGCTTTGTTCTGCGTCCAAAATTTCTCCCGTGCTTGCGAGTGGGTTCTGTTCAGGAGCCGACTAGCTTTCTTGCGGTTCACCTCCTTTCTCACCGTCCTCTTGTGGAAGAGGTCTCTTCCTGAAGCATCTCCGGACCCGATTTTCAATGTTTGGAGGTCTCTGGTACACTTAAAACACTGCATTGCAGTTGTTATTTCTGCGTCGAAATTTTACTTTAGTCAGAATGTTTATGTTTCGAGGTCACGATAGGGATAATGTGCATGTCCTTTGCTCCTGTAAATTATTCTGTGTTAAAATAAACTCTTTGCGCACATCTCCTTGGTAAAGGCCGGTCTTCCAAATGGAGCTCAGTATTTCGTAACGATTCTGCCTTCTTTCTTCTCCACCGAGCAGCCGCTTACTGCAGCTCCGGAGCAGGCTTTTGACGGCATGCGGAGCTCTATGTTTGCGAGCTGTTGTATATTGACGTGTTCTGGTGTTCTGTTCTGGGAAATACATTTGTTACTGTATGTAGCTAGCGATACGGTGTCCAGTCATATTAAAACGACCACCGCGTGAGTTCGACGCCAACGTGCAATAATCACTCATAGACGGGAGGTGGCAGCACTAGCAGTAGAGGGCATATAACAACGCGTGTCAGGGGGGACGCCGAAGACAGTGCAGTCTTTATCGTAATGCGGAAGTGGAGCGATTTATCTAACGTCCAAAAGGGCATGATCATTGGCTTTCGGGACAAGAGTGGAAGTATTTCCGCAACAACTAAGTTTTTAAACTGCTCGCGTGTCACCGTAGTTAAAGTATACCGTGCATGGCAAAATGACGCTGTACAAAATCGACGCCTAGGTAGCTGTGGCACAGCACGGACCATGGATGTCAGGGGTGAATGGCGGCTGCGGAGATGTGTACAGACGGGTAGTCGTGCAGCTGTTGAGTCTGAGTCCCTGGGGACCATGTCCACCCCCACTTGCAATTTCTTTTTTCTCGGCACGATGACACCCATCACGAGGGCAACGAGCCGTGTCACACAGTTCGCAGGGTACGTGCGTGGTTCGAAAAGCACCGGGATGAGTCTTCCGCACTTTCCTGGCCACCAGACTCCCCGGATTTAAACCCAATCAAGAATCCGTGGAGCCACCTCGATTACGCTGTTAACGCCGTGGATCCTCAACCGAGAAGCCTAACGCAGCTGCCCACGGGACTGGAGTCGTCATGGCTGGCCGGAGTGGCCGAGCGGTTCTAGGCGCTTCAGTCTGTGTGTGATGTCCTTAAGTTAGTTAGGTTTAAGTAGTTCTAATATTCTAGGGGACTGATGACCTCAGATGTTAAGTCCCATAGTGCTCAGAGCCATTTGAACCATATTTTTGGAGTCGTCATGGCTCCACATCCCTGTCGTTAAGCTCCAAAAGGTCACTGACTGACTTTGTGGACATCTGGCAGCGGTCCGCGTTGCAAGAACTGGTTATTCAGGCTTTTGACACGTGGTCACATTAACGTGACAGGACGGTGTATTTGGTCGGTCACCTTAACTTTGGATATTCGTACTCTGTCTCATTATTTGTCCAAACCGTTTTCCTTGCTTAACTACCCTAGATACTTCGACTTTTCTACTTTATTAACGTTTCCACATGTACTGATGAGAATAAAATAGCTCTTTGTAGGTTTTCGGAGGTATGTGAAACCAGAAATTTACACGAAAGTCACAAACCTCTCGTAAAATAGGGGCAAGTGGTTTGTGCGGGTGGATCTGGCGCCCGATAGCGGCCCAGACTGGATGAATGTGGTGGCCAAGGCATCAACGAAAGTCCATTGTTACGCTCGTCGAATCACAACATACTGATTGTGGTCGTTTGACACGGGCAGTTATTATGCTGGAAAGTATCATCGTCGTCGGTGAAGAGATCAATCATGAAGGAATGATGTTCAGGTAGTTAACAGCTGTCATAGCGCCTTCCGTTACTGGCACAGATCCCATGAAAGCCCAAGTGAGTGTCGCCCACGGCACCTGTACTGGCCTTTATTCGTATCGCGGCGAATGTTTCCGGCAGCCGTTCGCCTGGTTGGCGACTTAGTTCAAATGTGTGTGAATTGCTAAGGCACCAAACTGCTGAGGTCATCGGTCCCTAGACTTACACACTACTTAAACTAACTTAAAGTAAGAACAACACACACACCCATGCCCCAGAGAGGACTGGAACAATCCGTGACTTGGCGCCTCAAACTGCGCGGCCACTCCACGAGGCTGTGGTGGCTTATCCAGACACGACTGTAACGTAGCAATTATTCGAGTCCTTCCACCTTGCAGTGAAGTCAGCGATCTTAAGACGGGTACACACTAGACCAACGAAGGTCAACGAACGACAGTCAACCACTTAGTTGGACGGGGATCTGTTTAGTGTGTGCGCGCGGCAAATCGGAGCCAAGGAAGCGGTTGGCCTTAGTTGCGGTTGGAACTGCCGCCCTGCTCAGGACCAATCTTCTAGTGTTTTCACTGCAGGTACGGCTCTCCTGAAAGTGGAGTCGTCTTCGGAAATTTTAGGCCCTACATAGGTCAATAGAAATTCCAAATCTGTAGCTGTAATTCGCAAAAAATTACGAAACTGCCCATATTCTAATTCAGCTTTAGGGTCAGACATTAATTTTGTCCCACCACATTGCTGCTTGCTAATTTTTAAAAAAGTTCGTGCATAAGCGTCCTTTCTTCTTCTTCTTTCTCACAGAAAGAGGCGACGACGTTGGGATCACGGATTTACTTCAAAGCTTGCGCACTTTTGGCAGGCCATTAAAACAATATAATCTGCAAGTAGTAAGGTGCATTCTGGAAATCCGGAGAAAATCCCAAAAGGCGTTTAATGCATCTATTACGTAAGTGATGCGTCTGTCCGTGTGTGCTAGACTTAGAGTTCGTGGTGGTCATGCGGTTTAGCGGACTCCCCGCTTTGCCCCCGCTGTCGCCTCGTGGACGATCATGAACTTCGCTTCATGTGCGTGGCGCGGTCGTCACGCGGCGTTTGGCTACTGACGCCGAAGATCTTAACTTGCTAGCTACGTGTTGCACCTGACATGATGGCCCCTCCGTCGCTTCTGCGTCCGGATCACTGTTACTTCCCCCCGCTCGATATCGTACACTTACGTGGTTCAAGGCAATAACAATCGATTACATCTCTGACAAAGGGGAGAAAGTGGAACTTGATTACTGATGGTACCTGCAAAAAGCTCATACCGCACTTGCTCGCACACCGAGATACCGTACGCTCTTTGCAAATTATTTACACAGTGTTTTGGTAACCCCTTCCCTAGTTGGGGAGTGCCACGTTCAGTGCAACGTACGGCGCCGCATCTGATCGAAGACGGAATGACCTGAACTGCAAACCGTTACAAAAGGAAGCTATTAGCTGATTCCAGGATCGCTGCACTCATTGAGGCATTAGCAATGCAGCATGAGGTTGTTGCAGACCTTTTAGACAGCACCGTTGAAAATGCTAGTGGCAGCGGACAAGAACATTGCAGTAGCACAATTCTTGAAGAAACATTCTTTCTGCTGAAGTAGCTCACGAAATATACAACGCTATTTTACTTAATACCCAGAATCGCATTTTTATTGTAACATTTTGTTTTATAGAATTTTCGTTTGTACAAGCAGTGGTAGATTTGATTTTTGTTTCTTTTATTTCGGGGACTGAAGTTACTCAGATGAAGTTAGTAAGGCGAACGCTTATCAAGTGACGGCTCGACTCCCGCTCATGCCTCCATTTTTGTAGTACAAGAGTAAACTCTGTGATATCCTAAAAAATTTCCTCCTACACTATTCGTTCTTGCTACATTAGCAACGTCTCACCGCTACGATGGTTAAATGCCAGATGGGGCCTGCGTCTGTGTCTGCAGGTCGAAGCGTCGAGGTACAAAGCAGTTCCGGGTACCTTGCCAGACTGCATGTATACAGGATTTCGCAGATCACAACAGTCATACAGTTTCAGGAAAACTCTATGTGTTTCTCCACTTACTTGTCGATAATTATAAATGTGTTTCCTCTAATAATTAAATTTAATTAAAAATAGTAAGTCGTCAAATTCACTAAAACTTCGTGCAAAAACACGTGGTTCTTTAAAAAATATATTACCTCTCAGATGTCACATAAAGTAAATAATATGACCACTGATGAAAAAAATGGAGAATAAACATTAAAACTGAGCAGCAGTCAAACTTTCGCTTCATACGTCTTACAACACTCGAACGCTAACCCCTTGACCACCATGAACTCTAACGCCTGGCACCTACGCACAGTTACATCAGTTACACACTAGACAAGTAAAATTTGTCTTGCGATTTTCTCAGAATTGCCAGAGTAGTCCACCTTACTACTTGCATATTTTGTTATTTTAATGGACTGCTAGAGGTGAACAAAGTTTTGAAGTAAATCTGTGATCGCAATGTCGTAGCTTCTCTTTGTCAGAGGATCAGCTTCTTGCAGTGAAATAAAAACTGCGCTTGCGGCGACTGCTAAATTAAATACTCTTCTCCCCTCATAATTTAATGAAAACGCTACTTTGTAACAATAACGAAATGAGAGAAACGTCGACAAGTTTCTGCAGGCAACAGCGATTCCACATGGCCGAATCTGTTGGTCGAAACCCCTTGGTTGGTTGAGGATGGCGGACCGGAGGCCAGTGCGTTTGCGACGAATGTACGGCCGGCAGCCAGTAACGGACTGCCGTTCGTTTGCCTTCGTCGGGCTAGTCAGCTACCGTGTACGCGCCTCTAGTTTCTTCTTGCCCTGTAGTCGCACAGAGAGAAGACTTATTGTTCTCGCATTGGCACAGCTCTCGCTGGCTGCTGGGGCACCGTGCCCTGCCTGCCGCCTGTGTGAGCGATCTGTCACGCACACTCCCTAACAATCTAAGGACACCATGTTAAATTTTATTCGATATTTTTCGTATTCCAAATACAGACGTCTATTGACAATGTAACAATACTGTAAAAGTCTCAATTCAATATTTTCATTACTTTTAGAGACATAAAATTTTACCGAAAAATCGTACTAACTTTTCCTGGTGTTACGAAACTGAACTAGGGACTGTAATGTAGTCATTTATAATATCAGCTGGAACCATAGCGAAAAGGATCATTTCACATAATTCGATTTTTTTTAGAATTTTCTTTGCTGTCGTTACAATAGCTTGCTGACGTAATTATTACTTAGTTATGTTTTGTTGTTCGAGTGTTGTGGAGAGAGTGTATGGAAGACAAATGTTAACCGTGGATGTTCTACTTTGTTAAAAAAAATGCTATGAAAAATGTGTGCAAGGAAAGCAAGGAAAAGTTCTTGTGCAATCATGAATCATATGACGTATGTCTCAGTGTGCACGATTTTGTATAAAACCAGCCAGAAGAGAACTTCAGAGTTAAATCAATAAGTAATTCATTTCTGGGGATAGTGGTTTCTTTATTTACATTAATTTCTTTTATAAACTGCTACCTGCAGTTCCACTGGATGACATAGGAATTACCACGAGAATACGAGTGCTTGAGCTGTTCTCACTGGTTGGCAAAATCGTCTGTCAATAGGGATTTAGCTTTTCCGTACTGCATGGGACTTTTTGCTACTGTTCTGTGTTTAGGAGTCGCTCGTGAACCGTCTTATTGTACATACCAAAGTGGAACCACTGGACGCGAATTTTTGCTAAGATGAAGGAAATCTTATGTTCTATCGGTTCTGTTATAGGAATTGTAAAGCTGCAGTAGTTTTGAATATTGGAGCGAATGTCATGAAATTCTAAGCTGATTTGTTCTGAAGTTATTTGCGTGTGAACATTTCTTCGTATTAAACTCCGTGTGGTGTGTTTCGCGAACATCTCGGAACATTTGGGCAAGCACTTCTCTCTTAGAACATCACTGCACGAATGGATGTCGCTACAGTGAAGCCCATTATCCTCTGTTACGGTTTTCTTACCGAACCAGGTGCCCGCGTCGCCAGCCGGGGCATTCAGTCCAGTCTCGGGTAGTGGTCGCAATGCTGTGGTTTATCGGTGCGTTACCAAATTTCTAACGTTCATCATCACTTTTGCTTCCTCAAAGGATATCAGTGGAGCGATAAGTCTGTAATCTGATACCATAGTTTTCCACCTTGTTGGCGACACTATTTCAAATTTATCCACATATAAAGAGAGCTACCATTCATTATACCAAACGGAAATTTTGTCCTAAGTTTTCGACTGTCCCTTACTATCGACATTTTCTTGTTCTCTTGTGAACACCATGCTGCCTCCCCTCTCTGATACATCGTTTCCTTATAATGAGAACATTAAAGGATCTGTTTCACTTTACTTGCGCGTACCAGATATTACTTTCGTTTTAGTATATCTTACTGGGTCCTAGTAGTCAAATATTTCTTGAGCCAATGAGCCAAATACATTATTTGCATGGCCGTATTTCAGTTCATAATCGACTATGTGGCACAGTGTCGAACACTTTATGAAAATCTTGGAAAATATAGTAACATACCTTTTCACCTCATAAGATGACCCACTACCTCTGTTTTATTATTTAATTTCTGTTATTCAATATTTATCGGATCTACCTTTTTGCCATACTGCAAGATGTTGCAGCCACGGTACTTGTTTTAGACAGCAGGCACATGCTCTCTATATCCTAATTCCATTGTCGCGTGAAATCGTGGAAAGCAAATGGCCCATTAAATTACATCAAAAGCACCACTGAATCTGGATTATGAAAAGCATATGACCCATTAAATTACGTCAAAAGCACCACTGAATCTGGATTATGATTTCAAACGACGGGCCTGGGAATCCATTTGGTCAGATTTCTCTATTCGTTTCTTAAGAAGGCGTCGTCATTGCTAGTGAGCTTACAGACGCTGCGGGAAAATCGCAGAACGCATGAGAGAAAAATGAGAACTGAACTTCTTCGCATGAGGTTTAACATGTACGCCTTTATGCTCAACTTTTACAAGTCACATATACAAGAAATAGGACGCATTCTTCGCTATGGATCCTCAAAGGGGATAGATTCCCAACAAATATCAGCATTGTGCAAAGGATCATTAGGCTATGCACTTTGGAACACAATAAGCTCTTAAACACTCATAATAGCTCAATGTTTATATCAGCTAGACAAGCAAATTGCAAGAGGCAAGTACACAAACAATTGCTAATGCCATCATGGGTGAATGAGAACGGAAAACCTAAAAACTAAGTTCAACATTTTGACAGATAATATGAAAATTCTGACCCATCATCAAACTGCTAATGTCTTCCTTGACATGCCTGTATTCATAATGCTAAAGAAGAACTTGAACAGAAGCCCACAGTACGGCAATATTATGAGCGAACCAACAGCTTAGTCATTTCAGAAAATAGATAAAATTCGTTAAAGTCACCAGATACAAATTTCTATATCGACCTTGGTATTCGCTCCAGTCAGCTTCGAACGCTCTGATTAACAGTCAGAATAATAATTTGGTCAACGAGACCAGACCCATGCCTTACAAATGGAAAGCCAATAAAATTGTTCTCTGTACATGTTCCCAAAGAATGTTAACACTCTTTGAGACTGAATTTAAGTAACTGAGTGAACACCTACTTTGAATTACGAAATCACTGAACCAGTCCAAACCAACACGAACCTGTAATAGGAGCGCTCGCGAGGGCATGTCTTCCTCACCTTCTTATCGCAGCCTACGTGTTCTCTTCGGACGTCCTTAGAAGTATCTGTTAGCCGCCGATTGACGGATGCATGTTTGCAGGGGAGGGGGGGGGGGCAGGGGAGCATTAATTGACCAGTCACCAAAACGCAGTGCTGGCGCAAGTCGCTCATCCAATGCGGCGACTGCCAGCAAACCGCCAAAACCACAAAGCATTCGATGACACGCTGATTGGTACGGCAACCTATTTTCATAATTATATAATGAGATAGTCTCGCTTGCAGAGTTATTTTTATTACATATCACGCTTTTCACTCAGTTAAGGCTTCCCCAGAGTATTTTTTAAAAACGGAAAAGTATGGATGTAATTATATAAAATTACAAATTAAGGAGCGTGGTTGTAAGGTGCAACGTACTGAAAAAAATTAAAAATTTTGTAAGAAACCAATTAGCACTCACGAAAGGCTATCAAAGCAATGCTGACTGGTAGGGCGGTTAGTCAGAACTATAGTAACAACTATCTGAAGGAAGAACG
This sequence comes from Schistocerca americana, assembly GCF_021461395.2. Taxonomy (NCBI): domain Eukaryota; kingdom Metazoa; phylum Arthropoda; class Insecta; order Orthoptera; family Acrididae; genus Schistocerca; species Schistocerca americana. The sequence continues at coordinate 24,560,283 of NC_060126.1, read as the reverse complement.
TCGAACAATATACTATAGAACAAAATCAAGAGTATGGGCTTAAAAGGATAAGAACCGGGCAAAACTTTAACAAGGCAACAATGACAACGGAGAGAGGAGATGGGCATAGGGAAATAAATTAACGGGAATTACCTCGAAATAATCAGGTCAATCGCAGCGTAAAGACACACCTACATCGAATGAACATAGACATCAGGTGACCAAACGGTGTGATAGACGGCCACACACACAGAAACTACAGTGCAAAGGAAAACCATGTTTCCCGCGCTGGTAGGGTGGTATGTCAAAAGAAGGAGCTAGTGGCGCAAAATATTAACAACGAACAACCATACAGGGATAAATGTTGCTACGAGGGTTATTCCAAAAGTAAGGTCCGATTCGCCGTAACTATTGAAATTTGGCGCCAATGACAAAACACGCATGCGCGCCGACTCCCGGCAAGCCTTGCGCGTCAAACGCCGCCATTCGTTTTGTTACTGTTGCTGAGTGTAGTTCACAGTGTCACTTTACAATGTTTAAGACAATTGATCAGCCCGCCGATTGTGAAGTAAGGGCAGTGATACGTTTTTTGTCTGCAAGAAACAATTCAGCGGCGGAAATCCATCGGCAGATTACTGAAGTGTACGGTCCTAACATAATGAGCGACAGTAAAGTGCGCAAGTGGGTGCGAGCTTTTAATGAAGGACGGGATAATGTGCACGATGAACCACGGTGTGGCCGACCATCAGTGATTTCAGACGATTTGGTCAATGCGGTTGACAAAAAAATTCGTGAAGATCGCCGATTCACTATTACAGACGTAGACATGCATTTTCCGAATGTGAGTAGAACAACTTTGTACAGAATTGTGTCTGAACATTTGAAGTTTCACAAATTGTGTGCCCGTTGGGTTCCCAGGCTGCTTACTGAGCCCCAACGAATGAAAAGAATGGCTTTTGCTCTTGATTTTTTGGAGCGATATCATAAGGAAGGTGACAGTCTTTTAGACAATGTTGTCACAGGGGATGAGACATGGGTTTCTCACATCACTCCAGAGTCTAAACGTCAGTCAATGCAATGGCGTCACACGTCATCGCCAGTCAAGGTCAAGGCAAAGCAGACAATCTCAACACGTAAGGTTATGGCGACTGCGTTCTGGGATAGACGTGGAGTATTGTTAGTCGACTTTATGGAGAGAGGAACAACGATTAATAAAGCCGCCTACTGCGCTACCCTGACTAAACTTCGACGTGCAATCCAGAATAAGCGTCGTGGTCTTTTGTCGTCTGGAATCTTGTTGTTGCATGACAATGCCAGACCCCACACTGCAAATGAAACGCAAGCTCTGATCAAGAAATTTGGATGGGAACAGATGGACCATCCTCCTTACAGTCCGGACCTGGCGCCAAGTGATTTCCACCTGTTCCGTTACTTAAAGGAGTCTCTCGGCGGCAAGCGCTTCGACACAGATGATGAAGTGAAAGAAGCAGTTAAGGACTGGTTATCGTCACAGGCGGCCGATTTCTATAACATGGGCATTCAAAAGCTTGTTGAACGATGTGACAAATGTTTAAATAAGTATGGAAGTTATGTAGAAAAATAGATAAAGATGTAAGGAATGTAAATAAAACAATTGTTTTGAAAAAACATTTTAGTTTTGATTTTTTTTTATAACCGGACCTTACTTTTGGAATAACCCTCGTATTTTGAGGCATACATGATTAACTGCCGTGAATGAAACGTATCACACATTAGACAAAATGGTAGGATTGAACAAAGGTCAGGTCATACATCAGTCGGTATTCGCCGTACACTCGAAAGCTGTTCATCACCATCCTCCGACCTTAAATACACTGCTGGCCACCGTAAATGCAACACCCTGAAGGAAGCATCCGAATCAAGTGAAATTTAAACCATGGGTTTGCAGCGATGAGATATGCAACTGATTAGAATTTCAGCGCAGACGCACATCACGCGCGCCTGTGGCGCCACCTCATAGCGCCATTTAAGGCTTGGCGATTTCGACGAGTGTACGTTCGGCACGTGTGTTTACCTTGTGGTTGTTTCACAAGACGATCAGTTATGCCTCGTAGACAACAGCGAACATCTTTTGATCAAGTATCCGAGTTCGACAGAGGAAGGATAGTGGCTTACCGAGATTGTGGATTATCATACAGAGAAATCGCTCGTCGTGTTGGAAGAAACCAAACAACTGTAATGCGGATATGTGACCGTTGGATGCAGGAGGGTACGACGGACCGACGTGGTCGATCGCATTCACCTCGGTGCACCACTGCACGTGCTGATAGGCAAATTGTGCGCATGGCAGTGACGGATCGCTCAGTGACATCCCGAACCATAGCACAGCACATTGCGTCTGTAACGCATCATCCAGTGTCTGCGCGTACCATTCGACGCCGTTTACAGCAGAGTGGTCTGTCCGCAAAACGTCCATTGCTTCGTCTACCATTGACGAAGAACCACAGACGTCTCCGTCGCCAATGGTGTGATGACAGACGGATGTGGACGGCAGAATAGAATGACGTTGTCTTTACCGACGAGGCACGCTTCTGTCTGCAGCACCACGATGGTCGGATTCGAGTGTGGAGACACCGTGGAGAGAGGATGCTGGACAGCTGCATTATGCACCGCCACACTGGTCTTGCACCGGGTATTATGGTATGGGGCGGTATTGGATATTACTCTCGCACGCCTCTAGTGCGCATTGCCGGTACTTTAAATAGCCGGCGCTACATATCCGAGGTGCTGGAGCCAGTTGTCCTTCCTTACTTCAGGGCTCGGCCACAGCCATATTTCAACAGGATAATGCGCGACCTCACGTGGCACGCATTGTCCAAAGGTTCTTCGTCAATAACCAGATTGAAGTGCTTCCCTGGCCGGCTCGCTCTCCGGATCTTTCGCCGATATAAAACATGTGGTCCATGGTTGCTCAACGAGTGACCCAGATTACATCCCCAGCTGCCACACCAGATGATCTTTGGCAACGTGTGGAAGCTGCTTGGGCTGCTGTACCCCAGGAACACATCCAACGTCTCTTTGACTCAAAGCCGAGACGTGTGGCAGCGGTGATCTCCAACAATGGCGGCTACTCTGGCTACTGATTCTGGCAGGAACCACATGTCACAGACGTCTGTAAACGTAATCATTTGATACTTGGTCAAGATGTTATCTACAAAATAAATTTTGTTGTGCTACCTCTTGCCTTTCTTGGTGTTGCATTTACGGTGGCCAGCAGTGTAGTTTAAGTACAGTTCATTTTGAAAAATTAAGTGGAAAAATTGAACTTTCTCGAAGAGATGGAAATCTGTTTTCATTTAACTGGTACTAATGGTAGACATCTCAATTATCAGTTGGTCAGTAAGAAGATGCGATTTTACGTGGTGATGATACCAGTTTTAAAATCTGTCTACTTTTCTCACAATTTTTTTCCTCATTTTTCACAATGTACTGTTCCGATTTTAATTCTCTAATTACTTTCCGGCATCAATTTACGTATTTTAGTTATATTTTATGTACATACATTTTATTTTATTTTTCTTTATTGAATTTCGATCCCCCCATAACCCAGAGGGGGAGCGGAGGAGAGGGGAGGGACTGGCAGCAGCGTTATGTACTGCTCTGCAGCCTACAGAAGAGTTTCAAAACATAGAGAGTACAGAATAAAGAATAAAAACAGGCGATAAAACGGTGACTGCTTAAAATTGAAACAGGGCGAAAAGTCGCGGAAGTTAAAATATAAAACCAAACGGTTGGCGATGCCGATTAAAACACATAGTAATTAGAGAGGCACAATTAAAAAAATATTTCGACAGTCTGGTTTCTGTTTTCTTTTTTTTTTCTTTATTGAATTTCGATTCCCCCCAAGAGGGGGCCAGGGGTTGCGGGCTACATACATTTTAACCTACTGTAATCCTTTATTGTTTTTATAGCATCATTCTGTTTTATAGTATTTGTTATTGTTTACGTTCTTTTAACTTCTAAGCATTTTGAAATTTTTATCCTACGCGATATGATACATTGTCAGTTAACGTGCTGCCTAATCACTTTTACTTATTGCCTGCAACTACTTTTTAGTCTTACGTCTACATTAGTTAAGTTTACCGACACTGGCGCCTTCTTTTGACATAGCGCCCCACTAGCGCGGGAAACATGGCTTTCCTCTTCACTCTGGTTTCAATGTGACCGTCTGTTAGACCGCTTACTCAGCAGCTCTCCAGGTTCATTTGACGCACGTGTGCGTCTACGCTGCGCTTCACCTGGCGACTGTGATTATTTCAAGGTAATTCCCCTTACTTTATTTGCCTGTGTCGCCGCCCCTTCCCTTTTATTTTTGCCTTCACAAATTCCTTCCCATTTCTTATCCTTTTAAGTTTATACACACGGTTTTGTTCCAGTGTGTTTCGTTCGACGGTTCTCCCTTTCGATGGTTTGTTACCAACGTTCTGACTAACGCCTCTACCAACCGATCATATGAATTGCTTTGATCGACTTTCGTGAGTGCTCGTTCGTTTTTTAAAATAATTTTTTAATTCCAATTTAGCGCAGCTTAGAACCGTGTCCCATAATTTTTTATTTTATACATTTATATCCTTGCTTTTTCTTTTCTTTTAGAAAAATCTGGGGAAACCTTAAACAGACGAAATGTGTTATTTGCAATAGAAATAACACTGTAAGCGACACTGTCTCTCTGTATAAGTTTATAGGAAAAAATTCGAATCGAAGAGTCAGTCAACATTCCACGCCGAGCGGTCTAAGGCGATGCAGTCATGGACTGTGCGGCTGGTCCCGGCGGAGGTTCGAGTCCTCCTTTGGGCATGGGTGTGTGTGTTTGTCCTTAGAATAATTTAGGTTAAGTAGTGTGTACGCTTAGGGACTGATGACCTTAGCAGTTAAGTCCCATAAGATTTCACACACAACATTCCACAACTCTCCACACTGATTTCTATCTGACCAGTCACAGGGCGTATCTTTTCAGAAGAATGAGGAGTTTGTTGCCTGTGACCAGGTCAGGCTACAAGCCAGGCGTGAAAATAAAATTTAATCTCAAAATCACTGAACTTTTATTCTCTGGTTACCGATGACCGTCTGATTACTCATTCATTCGCACGTTACAGGGCTTCTTCTTGAAGGAAAATATGGTGAAAGCATATCACAGGATGCTGATGTGCCAGAAAAATGGGACAGTAGATAATAGCTCTCTAGGCAATCTTACTTCCAGCTATTTATTACATATAAAACAACAGCATAGTAACCTGCTAGTGTAACTAAACTATGTAACATATTTCTGACAAGTAATTGACGAAAGTGCCCTGACAAACTTCCCTTTCAACCAGCATTTAATATCTGAGGCATGTTATGCACGAATAAAGCAAGCTGTGTTTCACACGAGTAGTTTTTCTTGGACTCGAGCTAATTCTTTGAAAGAAAATAATATCCCTCCAGTGTCGTTATAATATTTGAGCTTAGGACAGTGCAACAAACGAAAGTCAACGATATATTGGGTAAAAAAATTCTGGGTATTGACTGCGTCATTGTAAACTACTGAAACAACTACACTTGCGTCCAAAATTAAAGCAAGAAACCGCTGTTTTCCCGTCCTGTGTCTAATTCACGATGTTGTTGTTGTTGTGGTCTTCAGTCCTGAGACTGGTTTGATGCAGATCTCCATGCTACTCTATCCTGTGCAAGTTTCTTCATCTCCCAGTACCTACTGCAACCTACATCCTTCTGAATCTGCTTAGTTTATTCATCTCTTGGTCTCCCTCTACGATTTTTACCCTACACGCTGCCCTCCAATACTAAATTGGTGATCCCTTGATGCCTCAGAACATGTCCTACCAACCGATCCCTTCTTCTGGTCAAGTTGTGCCACAAACGTCTCTTCTCCCCAATCCTATTCAATACTTCCTCATTAGTTATGTGATCTACCCATCTAATCTTCAGCATTCTTCTGTAGCACCACATTTCGAAAGCTTCTATTCTCTTCTTGTCCAACCTATTTATCGTCCATGTTTCACTTCCATACATGGCTACACTCCATACAAATACTTTCAGAAATGACTTCATGACACTTAAATCTATACTGTATGTTAACAAATTTCTCTTCTTCAGAAACGCTTTCCTTGCCATTGCCAGTCTACATTTTATATCCTCTCTACTTCGACCATCATCAGTAATTTGCTCCCCAAATAGCAAAACTCCTTTACTACTTTAAGTGTCTCATTTCCTAATCTAATTCCCTCAGCATCACTCGACTTAATTCGACTACATTCCATTATCCTCGTTTTGCTTTTGCTAATGTTCATCTTATATCCTCCTTTCAAGACACTATCCATTCCGTTCAACGACTCTTCCAAGTCCTTTGCTGTCTCTGACAGAATTACAATGTCATCGGCAAACCTCAAAGTTTCTATTTTTTCTCCGTGGATTTTAATACCTACTCCGAATTTTTCTTTTGTTTCCTTCACTGCTTGCTCAATATACACATTGAATAACATCGGGGAGAGACTACAACACTGTCTCACTCCCTTCCCAACCACTGCTTCCCTTTCATGCCCCTCGACTCTTATAACTGCCATCTGCTTTCGGTACAAATTGTAAATAGCCTTTCGCTCCCTTAATTTTACCCATGCCACCTTCAGAATTTGAAAGAGAATATTCCAGTCAACATTGACAAAAGCTTTCTCTAAGTCTGCAAATGCTAGAAAATTAGGTTTGCCCTTCCTTAATCTGGCTTTTAAGATAAGTCGTAGGGTCAGTACTGCTTCACGTGTTCCAACATTTCTACGGAATCCAAACTGATCTTCCCCGATGTCGGCTTCTACTAGTTTTTCCATTCGTCTGTAAAGAATTCGCGTTAGTATTTTGCAGCTGTGACTTATTAAACTGATAGTTCGGTAATTTTCGCATCTGTCAACACCTGCTTTCTTTGGGATTGGAATCGTTATATTCTTCTTGAAGTCTGAGGGTATTTCGCCTGTATCATACATCTTGCTAACCAGATGGTAGAGTTTTGTCAGGACTGGCTCTCCCAAGGCCGTCAGTAGTTCCAATGGAATGTTGTCTACTCCCGGGGCCTTGTTTCGACTCAGGTCTTTCAGTGCTCTGTCAAACTCTTCACGCAGTATCGTATCTCGCGTTTCATCTTCATCTACATCCTCTTCCATTTCCATAATATTATCCCTAAGTACATCGCCCTTGAACAGACCCTCTATATACTCCTTCCACCTTTCTGATTTCCCTTCTTTGCTTAGAACTGGGTTTCCATCTGAGCTCTTGATGTTCATACAAGTGGTTCTCTTATCTCCAAAGGTCTCTTTAATTTTCCTGTATGCAGTATCTATCTTACCCCTAGTGAGATAAGCCTCTACATCCTTACATTTGTCCCCTAGCCATGTCTGGTTAGCCATTTTGCACTTCCTGTCGATCTCATTTTTGAGACGTTTGTATTCCATTTTGCCTGCTTCATTTACTGCATTTTTATATTTTCTCCTTTCATCAATTAAATTCAGTATTTCTTCTGTTACCCAATGATTTCTACTAGCCCTCGTCTTTTTACCTACTTGATCCTCTGCTGCCTTCACTACTTCATCCCTCAAAGCTACCCATTCTTCTTCAACTGTATTTCTTTCCTCCATTCCTGTCAATTGTTCCCTTATGCTCACCCTGAAACTCTGTACAAGCTCTGGTTCTCTCAGTTTATCCTGGTCCCATCTTTTTAAATTCCCACCTTTTAGCAGTTTCTTCAGTTTTAATCTACAGGTCACAGCCAATAGATTGTTGTCAGAGTCCACATCTGCCCCTGGAAATGTCTAACAATTTAAAACCTGGTTCCTAAATCTCTGTCTTACCATTATATAATCTATCTGAAACCTGTCAGTATCTCCAGGCTTCTTCCATGTATGCAGCCTTCTTTTATGATTCCTGAACCAAGTGTTAGGTATGATTAAGTTGTGCTCTGTGCAAAATTCTACCAGGCGGCTTCCTCTTTCATTTCTTAGCTCCAATCCATATTCTTCATCATCTGCAGAGCTAGTTGGCATATAAACTTCTACTACTGTAGTAGGTGTGGGCTTCGTGTCTATCTTGGCCACAATAATGCGTTCACTATGCTGTTTGTAGTAGCTTACCCGCATTCCTATTTTCCTATTCATTATTAAACCTACTCCTGCATTACCCCTATTTGATTTTGTGTTTATAAACCTGTAGTCACCTGACCAGAAGTCTTGTTCCTCCTGCCACCGAACTTCACTAATTCCCACTATATCTAACTTAAACCTATCCATTTCCCTTTTTAAATTTTCTAACCTACCTGCCCGATTAAGGGATCTGACATTCCATGCTCCGATCCGTGGAACGCCAGTTTTCTGTCTCCTGATAACGACATCCTCTTGAGTAGTCCCCGCCCGGCGACCCGAATGGGGGCCTACTTTACCTCCGGAATATTTTACTCAAGAGGACGTCATCATCATTTAATCATAGAGTAAAGCTGCATGCCCTCGGTAAAAATTACGGCTGTAGTTTCCCCTTGATCTCAGCCGTTCGCAGTACCAACACAGCAAGGCCGTTTTGGCTATAGTTACAAGACCAGATCAGTCAATCATCCAGACTGTTGCCCTTGCAACTACTGAAAAGGCTGCTGCCCCTCTTCAGGAACCACACGTTTGTCTGGCCTCTCAACAGATACCCCTCCGTTGTGGTTGCACCTACGGTACGGCTATCTCCATCGCTGAGGCTCGCAAGCCTCCCCACCAACGGCAAGGTCCATGGTTCATGGGGGGGGGGGGGGGTAATTCACGATATAATCGTCCAAACTGTAAACCATATGTCCGTACGATCGCGTTCTGCACGGAAGATGGCATTCCAGTCAACGGGCAACCATGCAACGCCGACCTCAGGGCAGCTATGAAACGACATAGTGTTTGACGGGTAGTCCTTTTGTATCCCGCCTGGTAGTCGGCGCGTGGGCTTGCTCCTGTGAACTGCTTCTGAAAAATAGGCCGAGAGTGAAGGACGCGAGTATGAGCAGGAAAAGGTAAAGTACTTCAGTAATGCGTGTAAATTGAAAGCACCTCTACTACAGGAAGAATATGAATACATATACTGTAACTGAACTTTGGCTGAGACGAGCACGTAGGTGGGAAGCTGTACATCAATCAAATCTAACATCGGCTAGAAGTTACAAAGGCAAAATCTGTAATGGCTCGCCCCCTATGAAATAGAAACAGTATTGCTTGGTCGTCTACTCGGAATCAAATGGGCAGAATCTGGAGCGGCGCTCGTAGAGCTGGACAGCGCCGGCTGCAGGGCGCTGTCGTCAGAGTCGGTGTCGTAGTGCCAACCCAAGAACTTTTACCTACGCCGTTGCATCGTAGCTATCGATACCACAAGTCCCACATCCACAATAGCTATGTACACAGTCACAGACAGTGCAGTATGGCACAGAGAAGACGCGAACCAGACTCCCTGCCGTGGAGGGCCAGAGAAAGAAAGGAAGCAGGACACTCGGAAACCGATGTGGGCCGATGGCTTAAAATGAATCGATGGATGTGCTTACAGTGTATACAGACCGAAACTGTATCCCGAAGACGAGAGGGGAGCCCACCACGAGTGACTTCAGGAAAGAAGACAGTTGTTTGGCTGTAAGGGCACGGCAGTACCACCTTAGTACTGCACGGTAACTGGCACGTGAGCTCGCAACATCCACTGGACGTGTTGTATCGGAGCAAACTGTCTGCAGAAGGATCCGGTGTTCTGAAGGGATTTTCTTCTGGAGGGAACGTGAACACGATTTTGGGACCCAAACATTCTGGAAAGAGACCTATATCGAGGAGGATTCCTAATGGTGTGGGCAGGGATTATGTTCACACACAATCGCTCTTGATGAAATTGTACGGGTGAACCGACAAGGTTTAACTGCTGTCAGGTATCGTGACAAGATCTTGGGACTTCATCTGCGATTGTTGCGAGGTGCTGTGGACTGAGATGTACTGGTCGACGATAATGCTGGACCCCACAGAGCATATGTGGTTGATACCGCACTCAAGACGTGGCTTGCTAGCCCTCCGGATCTGAGTTCCGTAGAGCATGTCTGCGATGCAGTAGGGAGACAGGTTGCATCACGTCAGCATCCACCGACCACTCTCCAAGACTCGCGAGCAGCTCTGTAGGGAGAATGGGCGTTGTTGCCTCAACGTGAGACTGGTGACATCACGCACACAGCATGTGCCGTCGTTGTCAGGCTTGTACTGCTGCCAGAGATGGTCACACCCCATACTGAGCACGTTAACCAGTTGTCTAAACGTGCGTGAAAATCGGTTAAGTTGTAAAAAACGAAGAACTTTTTTGTCTACCATTATGCATGTTGCAGTTGTTTACGTTTTGTATTCATTACATGGTTTCTACTTTAATATCACCTGTTTATACAGTTTTGTGGCAAAATAGAAGCGACCTTGCAAGATTTCCGTTTATTGCTTTAATTTTGGACACCAGTGTAATCTGCCGACGGTTCGACAGACTTTCTGCGGCTGCCGGCCGGAGTGGGCGAGCGGTTAAAGGCGCTACAGTCTGGAACCGCACGACCGCTACGGTCGCAGGTTCGAATCCTGCCTCGGGCATGGATGTGTGTGATGTCCTTAGGTTAGTTAGGTTTAAGTAGTTCTAAGTTCTAAGGGACTTATGACCACAGCAGTTGAGTCCCATAGTGCTCAGAGCCATTTGAACCATTTGAACCATTTTCTGCGGCTGTCTTAAGGGGGCAATTTAGTTGTTTTAGTGCTTCACAATGACGATCCAATACCCTAAATTGTTTTATCCGGAATGGCTCCCGCCGACGAAGCCTACGAACTTTCACGTGTGTCAGCGATATTGGTCTACAATTCTGTACACCAGACCTTTTGCCCTTTTTGATACTCACGCAAGGCTGTTGGCTCCGGAAGTGATTTTGGATGAATATGGACTAGATACCGACAGGGCCTGGTGGCTTGTGCACTTTTAAGTAATCTCAGTTATCTTTCGATACCGAGACTGTTAATAGCGATATCACTCATTCGTGAGTATGTGGGATGTTCAAGCACTGCCACGGTAGTATCCTCTTGCGCGAATAAACCCAGAGAGTGAATCGAAGATTTTTTTTTTTAAATTTACTGGTTTTCGGGACGTGCCCACAAAGCCATCTCAATAGTGGTTGTCAAGTGTGATGATATGAACACAACACCCAGTCCCCGAGTGTAGAAGGCCTCAGACCCGGTCTGGAATCCGATCCGGACCGTTTCGGAAAGCAATCGGTCGCACTGACCTTGCAGCTACCGGCGGAAGGTTTGGGTGCCTTCCGTGACTGTGCGTATCAGCAGGAGTACATGATAAATCTTTCGCCCACTTCTGACGCTAGAAATTATTGTAGGCTTGACGCATGGCCCTTCTTACAGATGCAGGACTTGGTATTAAGTTTTGTCTATTGGCATTCCTGCAACCCGCTTTTTAGCGAGAGCGTAGTAGTTTCTACTTTTGCCTAATTTTACGAAGGGTACCGGTGCACCAGGGTGGGTCTATGCCGTCTTATGTTACGTTACTTGGAACATAAGTGTGCAGATTGCGGCCTATAACGTCTTTCAACTTTGACCACAATTTTTCGCATTTGGCAGATCTGAATTGAAAATTCTGAGTTTGTGTTCTAACTACGGTGGTAGCGACTACGATTTTGAACAAACACGAGTAACCTGCTACTCATCCAAAAACACGAAAGAGCCTATAAGTTTATAGCATTAGGTGTAGAAGAAAGAGCCGAGCGGTTCTAGGCGCTCAATCCGGAACCGCGCGACTGCTACGGTAACAGGTTCGAATCCTGCCTCGGGCATGGATGTGTGTGATGTCCTTAGGTTAGTTAGGTTTAAGTAGTTCTAAGTTCTAGGGGACTGTCGGCCACAGCTGTTAAGACCCATAGTGCTCAGAGCCATTTGAACCACTTTTGTAGAAGAAAGAGGAGAACCGGTTTACGATGATTATAATGATGATGATGCTGATGATGATGAAGAAGAAGAAGTAGAAGAAGAAAGCAATAAAATGTTAATTGCTTTTGAGATAATGACTGTACATATTACCAGTATGAACCGCGTGTTAATATTAACAACAAATGAGAGATTTATACCAAACAAATTAATAAGACAATGAACAGATAACCGATGGTAGACAAAACAGGTCACAACACTGTTCGGAAAACAACAAGTATGACAGATTTAAAACAACGCCAAATTTTCAAGACTGTTTACGTTTAGCAAAAAATCAAAATTAAGCCCGGGCTATAAAATGAGATTTTATAGTTTCTACAACAAAACTCTGTCGTAAAATCCGGCAGAAAACCCAAAGATACACTCCTGGAAATGGAAAAAAGAACACATTGACACCGGTGTGTCAGACCCACCATACTTGCTCCGGACACTGCGAGAGGGCTGTAAAAGCAATGATCACACGCACGGCACAGCGGACACACCAGGAACCGCGGTGTTGGCCGTCGAATGGCGCTAGCTGCGCAGCATTTGTGCACCGCCGCCGTCAGTGTCAGCCAGCTTGCCGTGGCATACGGAGCTCCATCGCAGTCTTTAACACTGGTAGCATGCCGCGACAGCGTGGACGTGAACCGTATGTGCAGTTGACGGACTTTGAGCGAGGGCGTATAGTGGGCATGCGGGAGGCCGGGTGGACGTACCGCCGAATTGCTCAACACGTGGGGCGTGAGGTCTCCACAGAACATCGATGTTGTCGCCAGTGGTCGGCGGAAGGTGGACGTGCCCGTCGACCTGGGACCGGACCGCAGCGACGCACGGATGCACGCCAAGACCGTAGGATCCTACGCAGTGCCGTAGGGGACCGCACCGCCACTTCCCAGCAATTTAGGGACACTGTTGCTCCTGGGGTATCGGCGAGGACCATTCGCAACCGTCTCCATGAAGCTGGGCTACGGTCCCGCACACCGTTAGGCCGTCTTCCGCTCACGCCCCAACATCGTGCAGCCCGCCTCCAGTGGTGTCGCGACAGGCGTGAATGGAGGGACGAATGGAGACGTGTCGTCTTCAGCGATGAGAGTCGCTTCTGCCTTGGTGCCAATGATGGTCGTATGCGTGTTTGGGGCCGTGCAGGTGAGCGCCACAATCAGGACTGCATACGACCGAGGCACACAGGGCCAACACCCGGCATTATGGTGTGGGGAGCGATCTCCTACACTGGCCGTACACCACTGGTGATCGTCGAGGGGACTCTGAGTAGTGCACGGTACATCCAAACCGTCATTGAACCCATCGTTCTACCATTCCTAGACCGGCAAGGGAACTTGCTATTCCAACAGGACAATGCACGTCCGCATGTATCCCGTGCCACCCAACGTGCTCTAGAAGGTGTAAGTCAACTACCCTGGCCAGCAAGATCTCCGGATCTGTCCCCCATTGAGCATGTTTGGGACTGGATGAAGCGTCGTCTCACGCGGTCTGCACGTCCAGCACGAACGCTGGTCCAACTGAGGCGCCAGGTGGAAATGGCATGGCAAGCCGTTCCACAGGACTACATCCAGCATCTCTACGATCGTCTCCATGGGAGAATAGCAGCCTGCATTGCTGCGAAAGGTGGATATACACTGTACTAGTGCCGACATTGTGCATGCTCTGTTGGCTGTGTCTATGTGCCTGTGGTTCTGTCAGTGTGATCATGTGATGTATCTGACCCCAGGAATGTGTCAATAAAGTTTCCCCTTCCTGGGACAATGAATTCACGGTGTTCTTATTTCAATTTCCAGGAGTGTATGGTCAGCAGCCCCCCTGTGCGATAGCAGTGGTAATGTTATCGGTGACAGTGGCGTTAAAGCGAAGTTACTAAGCACGATTTTCGGAGAGTCGCCCACATAAGAAGATGCCGTAAACATTCCAGAAAGCGGATCAAGAACAACTGTCAATATGAGTAACTAAGAAGAATATTCCCCTCGGAGTTGTGGAGGAACTTCATATTGATGTTATAACTGCGAAAGTTACATTGTCTGTCAAGCTTTCAGGACTAAATCGGAGAATCGATTTTGACAAAGTTTGGGATGGAGATAGCTTGAGCGCTGAAGAAGAACATAGAGTAATTTAAAAAGTGTGTAGTATACCATATTTATTGATTTAAACAATATAGTGTGAAATATGAAACACTAATTACTCTTCGAAAAACCTATTTATTTTTACCATATTTGTGAAAATACTTTTATTGTTTAATATGTTCAACATAATACAATCCAACGTAATGAATACGATGTTTTGTTCAATCTTCTACGTGTTTAACCCATACTTCCACAGGCCTACTAACATCATCCTCAAACCCGGTGCTGAGTGTCTGTTGTAAGTTTTTTGTTGCGCTCATGTTTGCGTCAACCGCTCGTGATCACGTGCTCAGCCATGAGGTTTCACGATTTTGGTTTCCCAGGTTCAATTCCCGCCCACGTCGGTTGTTTTTCTGCACGTGTCAGGATGTGTGTGTTGTCGTCAGCATCACTTTATCATCATCGACGTGCAAGTCGCCGAGGTAGCGTGAAATAAGACGGTTTGAACCAAGCTCCTAGAACATTCCAATCAGATTATCCCGGCGAATAAAGCCGTACACACATTTCATTTCATTTTAGTGATACGCGATCACAGCCGCGAATAACGTCTAGAATACAACGTCTATACAATCCTCAGCTTCTTTAATCCATTTGCGTCCGCATTTCCATACTAATATTATAAATGCGAAAGTGACTCCGTCTGTTACGTTTTCATGACTAAACCGTTGAAATGTTATTCATAAATGATATTTGTTGATTTAAAGAATATAATGTGAAACATGCAACAATAATTGCTATCTGAAAAAGCTGTGGTTGATATGTTCTATGTAATATGATTCAACGAAGTCAATACAATGCTTATTCAATTCTCAACGTAGTTAATCGATACATCCGAACTAATACCAGTATTATTAACTGTGAAAGTATGTCACTCATTTACGTTTTTACGACTCTACCGCTGAACCGATTCCGGTGGTATTTGATATGGAGACAGCTTGAACCCTGAAGGAAGACTATGGGATACTTTAGAAAGTTGTATCTTTTTGAGCACTATTAAAATTGATAATTACGGTACACGTCAGTGGCATGCAGGCGACGCTCGTGCGATGGTTTGCGACTCTTAGTGTCTATAGATAATTCCGCGACAGTGCAAATCCAATGTTGTTGTTCGAGTAGTTCATGCTACTGAATTCCTACACCACTTAGCAAAGCTGGACAGTTTTGGTTGAGATACTACTAGAAAATCGGACGGTAAACCCGAGAACCATATTTGAAGCTATTACTACAAGCCTCGCAAACGTAAGTCTGATTTAAGCTGCGAAAGTTACTCGCCTGCAACAAAACTCAGAGCAATGTCATGTCGACCGGAACTTGGATACAGAACGCCAGGCGGCCGTAAGAGCTACAGAGGCATTAGAACAGTCGTACAAACCCGTCACATTTTAGAGTAGACGCTGACCGTCGCGCGACTCTTACAGCTTCCAAGACGCTTGATAACTCACAACGACGGTGTCATTTAGAGGCTGTAGGACAAACAGAGAGTCTCACCTTCACATGGCGAACGTGGGAGGCTTTTGGTGATAGACCACTATATGCGCAGGTGTCTCGTAAACTTGCTAGCTTAGTTACAATCACTCATCGTAACAAAACTTGCGATCGAAGCAACGGCTAACAGCTAGTCATTTAATGAAGGCAAGTCTTCTGACACACATTTTGTACCAATTACTTTTCTTTCGGAATACGCTGATTTAATAGCTTCTATTTAGCAATCATATGCAAACGCTCGCTCAACGAAAGTTCGGTACTTAAAGAAACGAGAGCTGCGCAGGTCTCACCAATTTGGAAATTTGTGGTATGTTCCTATGGGACCAAACTGCTGAGGTCATCGGTCCCTAGGCTTACACACTACTTAAACTAACTTAAACTAACTTACGCTAATGACAACACATACACCCATGCCCGAGGGACTTAACATCTCAGGTCATCAGTCCCCTAGAACTTAGAACTACTTAAACCTAACTAACCTAAGGACTTGACACACATCCATGCCCGAGGGAGGACTCGAACCTCCGATGGAGGGCGGAGCCTCGCGAACCGTGGCAAGGCACCGAATACCATGCGGCTACCCCGCGTGGTTGTCTCACCAAATTAAAGTAGGAATAATACTATGCATTACAGACTCACATCACTACAGTCGATTTGCAGTAGGCTTTTGGAACATATATTGTATTCGAACATTAGGAATTACCTCGAAGGAAAGGATCTATAGACATACACTCGGCACGGATTCAGGAAATATCGTTGTCTTGCAACACGAATGTCTCTCTATTCACAAGAAGTAAACATGCTATCGACAGGGAATCTCAACCTGAATCCACGTTTCTAGTTTTCCAGAAAGCTGTCAACACCATTCCTCACACGCAAATTCTAATCAAATTGCGCCCCTACGGAGTATCGGAGTTGTGCGACTGGATTCGTGACTTCCTGTCAGAAGGAACATAGTTCGTAGTAACTAACGAAAGGTCGTCGAGTAAAATACAAGCAACATCTGGCTTTCTCCAAAGAAGTGTCTCTGATCTACATAAACGATTTAGGAGACAAGCTGAGCAGCCCGTGCTGTCGTCTAGCGTGTAATAAAGTCAGCTGAGGATCAAATGCAACCTCCAAGTGATGTAGATAAGATGTCGATTTCCTGCGAAAAGTGGCAATTGAGTCCAAACAATGACTACTGGGAGATAATCCACGTGACACTAATAGGAGTCCGTTAAATTTCGGTTATACCATAAAATACACAAATTTGAAGGCTATGAGTTCAACTAAATACCACGGTACTAGAGTTAAAACAACTTAAAGAGAAACCCTCACGTAGAAAATGCGTGCGGAAGTTGAACCAAAGACTGCGTTTTATTGGCAGAACACTTCGAAGATGAAACAAATCTGCTAAAGAGACTGTCCCCTTACGTTTGTCCGTCCCCTTCTCGAGAGATGCAGTGCTGTATAGGGATCCTTCAGTGATAGGATTGACGGACATCGAAAACGTTCAAAGAAGGGCAGATCCTTTTCTGTTATCGCGAAACAGGGAGGGGGAGGCGGGGAAAGAGTGTTCAAAATGGTTGAAATGGCTCTGAGCACTATGGGACTTAACATCTGAGGTCATCAGTCCCTTAGAACTTAGAACTATTTAAACCTAACTAGCCTAAAGACATCACACACATCCATGCCCGAGGCAGGATTCGAACCTGCGACCATAGCGGTCGTGCGGTTCCAGACTCGGCGGGAAAGAATGTGTCCTGCGAACTCGGATCATTAAAATATAGGCGTTTTTTGTTGCGACAAATGGTTTTTAGAAAAGCAGTCTGGATGTTGTTCAATGAACCCTCTGCCAAACAGTTCAGCGCGAACTGCAGACTGATCATGTAGATGTAGATGTAGTAGAGAAACTGGTTTTCTTCGTATTGTCGACGCTTCAGTTGGGTCTCCAAGCTCCTTGTACCTTACGATCCGGCCGTTGCGTGGCTTGAGCCGTCTTTGCAGATAACGTGCGGCATGTGGCGGCAGGCAGCTGTTTGTAGCGCGAGTTCACACAGCACGGGCAACTGCTGGCGATTAATGTTGTTTACACTCGGCTCCATTGACAGCGGGCTGAGTCAAGAGGGACTCCCGCCTTCTTGCGACGCATGTCGTAACGTGACAGAGAGCACAGGCGTTGCGGCAGGAAGCAGATAAGGGAGCTCTACGCTTGTCGGGACGAGTCCTGCACGCCTGAGAGGTGAGCGATGGGGCTCTTTGGTAGGCGGGCATTCGCGGCACTTCAAGGTAGTTCTCTGGAAACCGCTTTATCGTGAGCGGCGCGATAACACGGCCGAGGGATCACTAATCCTTTCTCGTGATTCCCAAGGTCGTATTCAAGTCTGAACCTGCAATTC